>NC_084801.1:35497500-36097500 GCF_963169125.1 Humulus lupulus | reverse complement strand
TTACAAAGTAATGCCATTCGGTCTGAAAAATGCTGGTGCAACTTACTAGCGACTGGTCAACCACATGTTTAGGGAGCTGATCGGCATAAACATGGAGGTCTATGTAGACGACATGCTGGTTAAGTCGAAGAAGGCAGAAGGGCATGTAGAGGATTTACATAAATGCTTCAACATCCTGAACGAATATCAGATGAATCTGAATCCCCTCAAATGCTCCTTCGGGGTAGGATCAGGAAAGTTCTTGGGATTTATAGTAAAATCGAGATGAATCGAAGCCAATCCCAAGAAGATCAAAGCCCTCATCAATATGAAATCGCTTGCAAATATCAAGGATGTTCAAAGTTTGACCGGAAGAATTGCTGCTATGAGTAGATTTATTTCCAAATCAACGGACAAGTGCGTCCCATTTTTTAATCTACTTAGAGGCAACAAGAAATTCGAATGGACGGAGGAGTGCGAGCAAGATTTCCATGTATTGAAGACTCACATGGCGCAACCACCCATTCTATTAAAGCCGATCAATAAGGAAACTTTGTTTGTCTACTTGGCGATCACAGAATACGCTGCTAGTGCTGTCTTAGAAAGAGAAGAAGAAGGTGTACAGAAGCTTGTTTATTATGTAAGTAAAAGGTGTACAAAAGGGTGTACAGAAGGAGTGCATCCCATCTTTAAACCCCGGGCCTGGCCTATTGCTTAATTTTGGCCTCTAGGAAGCTGCAGCCTTACTTTCAAGCTGACCCAATCACGGTTTTGACCAAGCACCCTCTACGGCAAGCTCTGCAAAAGCCAGAGGCTACAGGCAGATTATTGAAATGGGCGGTCAAACTTGGTCAGTTTGATATCTCTTATTTGCTATGAGCAGCGATTAAAGGGCAAGCCTTGGCTGACTTCATTGCAAAGTTCACTGAACTTCCAGATAACGAGCAGCCCGAACAGCCTGAGTCTCAAAACCAAGCTCCTTCATGGAAGTTATTTACAAATGACTCCTCTAATGAGCATCACGCAGGGGCAGGTGTGATTCTGATTATGCCTGAGGAGCATCAATTTCACTGCGCAATCAGGTTTGAATTCATTGCTTCTAACAACGAGGCTGAGTATGAAGCATTGCTCACTGGGTTACGATTGGTCAAGGACATGAATATAAAGGTATTTGACATCTACAGTGACTCTCAGCTGGTAGTAAATCAAGTCATGGGAGAATACCAGGCCCGGGGTTTAAAGATGGTTTCTTATTTAAACAAAGCAAAGGATCTATTAGCGCAGTTTGACAAGTACAACCTTCAACAAGTACCTCGCCACCAGAATTCAAACGTTGATGCTTTGGCCAAGTTAGCAAGTGCGAATGATGCTGATACTCTGAACATAGTGCTAGTTGAATTACTATCTGTGCCAAGCATCCGAGCAGAAGAGACCATTCTGGTGATCCAGGTGGCGGATACATGGATGGCACCATACATAGAGTATCTGACGCAAGGCATGTTACCAACGGACAGAAACAATGCCAGGACCCTTCAGCGACAGGCTGCTAGGTATATCTTGGTCGATGGAATTTTGTACCGAAGGGGATACTCAATGCCACTCCTCAGATGTATTTCGAAAGAGAAGGACAAGGAATTGATGAAAGAGGCACACGAAGGCTTTTGTGGGGACCATGCTGGGCGGCAAAGCCTATCAAAAAAGATCCTGAGGCAAGGGTATTTCTGGCCAACAATGAATGAAGACTCGATGGAATTTGTACGGAGGTGCGACAAGTGCCAGAGGTTCTCCAAAATCCCACGAGCAGCCCCTAATGAGCTGAAACAGATGCAAAGTCCGTGGCCGTTTGCAGTGTGGGGTATAGATTTAATCGGAACTCTGCCCACTGGAAAGGGCAGCGTCAAGTATGTTGTGGTTGTCGTCGATTACTTCACTAAATGGGCCGACACCGAGCTACTCACAACCATAACGACCAAGAAGGTGTTGGATTTTGTGGTAAAAAACATCGTATGTCGCTATGGATTGCCAAGGAAAATCGTCTCAAATAACGACACGCAGTTTGATAGTGATTTATTCATGGATTTTTGCAAACAGCATGGGATTATCAAGAGCTTTTCTTCAGCCGCTCAACCCCAAGCAAATGGACAAGTCGAAGCAGTCAATAAAATTCTAAAGGAGACTATGAAGAAATGGCTAGAAGAAGCTAAGGGGGCATGGCTAGAGCAATTGCCTGAAGTCCTTTGGTCGTACAGAACTTCCCACCGAACAAAAACATGCCATACTCCATTTTCACTGGCTTATGGGTATGAGGCTATGTTGCTTGTTGAGTTAAATCCGCCGTCACATCGAAGAATAACGTACGATCAAGGCTCTAAGAGCCAACTATTGATGGAATCCCTGGACTTGATCGATGAGAAGCGTGAGCAAGCCCAACTCTGAGTAGCTACTTACCAGCAAAAAGTCGCACGGTATTTCAATTCTAAAGTGTGTGAAAGGAAATTCAATGTCGAGGATCTAGTACTTCGAAGAGTTTTCCTAAACACCTGCGACCAGGCTGCTGGAGTACTCGGACCTAACTGGAAGGACCGTACCAGATTGAAGAAGTCCTCCATCTAGGCACCTATAAACTTGCTCTCTTAAATGGAGATCTCATTCCTCGATCACTATTGGAATGGGGAACACCTACGCAAGTACTATCAATAAACAATTTTTCTTAAAGAATTGGCTTATATTAATTTTATCAATAAACATTTTACATGACTAATCGCTTATAAGTGTAAGATCGTATTGATCATCGTACAGACATGTTTTGTCCATTTATTACGAGAAATATAAGGGACTGTGCGCAGCCAGTCATTCTTGCCAATTATTGTATTTATTACAAGTATTTGCTCATTACGTGTGTTGTTTTGTTGTATTTTCATTTTAATTCCTTTGCTCCGAGCATTAATGTTCGAACAAGTTTTGGTCAAGGCAAGTGACTAAGGGCCTAAAGCTCCTCAATCACTTGGGGGCATATAAGACATCTAGTAAGCAAAGCATATCGAAAGGTATGTAAACACACGAGAAAAATAAGTGAAAGCATGCTAGGCTACTTAGAGTATTTTTAAAAATTGTGTTATTTTGTTAAATTAAACCAAAGTACTATGCTAGGTTCAGTCATGCGAACAGATGTTATGATAAAATGCAAATATTATAATATCAAGAAACATTCCTTTACACCGCGAGCAGTAACTGCTCAGATGTGATTGTTTGACACAAGGAAAAAGTAGCTGCCCGCGCAACAATCAAAATTATATTGTCTCTACATCACGACCCGTAGGTTGTGTATTTAAAAGATAAAAGAATAAAAGAAAAATAGCAGACTACGAGGCATGAGGATCTTGAGGGGTGTCCTAGTCGACGATATTCGTAACTTCATTGTCCGCCCCTTCCACGCCAGTGGCCAAGGATATTTCAGGCGAGGTAGGTATCTTTGCTCTCTCGTCTTCCGCCAGGCGAGCAATGCAGTGGGCTATCTCATTCTGCTTTATGCGCTCAGGAAGATAGCTGAAGTTGGCCTCCTAGTTGTGTTTCTAGAAGTCATAGAAACACTTAACCGTGGCATTCTTGTATCTCTCCAGATTACTGGCGTTGGCTTTCTCAAGTTCCTGGATCCAACCTTCGAGCATTGCAGCCTCTTGTCTGCTCGCAAATAGGTCTTCCTTGAGCTTTTTAGTCTCGCAGTAGTTGATGCGGTTAGACTCCTTATACTGGTCTCTTGACTCGATGGCCTTTTCTAGAGCAGTCTGCTTCCCCCTTAACTCCCCAGCCAGCTTACTTTTCTCCTTGAGCAATGTTGCGTTTGTCTTCTGAGCCACCTCAAGCAGCTCGGCATATTTTGGTTCGATAGCCTTGATCTCCTCAGTGTACTGTCGCTCGGAGTCAACCCGCAATAACAGTTAGCATTGCCTGCGATTAGAACAAAAGTTAAACTAACTATAATATATAAGAGGATTAAGTCTATACAGAAAAAGACAACTTATCCTTGCGGGATCGTTTAGTGTGCGGGTTAAAATTTGGTCGATGTCCATCGACTCTGTCCCAGCCATCGCTTCTCGGCAACGCTCGTGCCTCAGAATTTTTGCCATCCTGTCCTTGGAAGATCTTAGGGCGCAGCTCGATATGTCACCCCTATGGAAGCAGGGGCAGTTTGCTAAGTCTGGTGGGTTGGAGCCGGTGGGGAAGGGGTCGACCCGACCGGAGCAGGCGGAGTTTGCTGCTCAAGGGGAGAGGGAGGTGGTGTTGCATTTTTTGAAGGTCCATCTGCCGGAGGGTCTGCAATACGGGTTTTCTTGGCCGGAGGCGCTTTATTGCTTTCCCTGTGATGCCGCTTGCTCGCTTTCTTCTTGCTCATAGAAGCTTCAGGAGCTTCGGGTGCACTGTACATATCGAACACATTTTCAGATTCCATGTCTGCAAAGAGGCAAGTACACGAACAGTGAGATAGTACAAACAACTGAGTGTGCTATGTCAGGAAAATAAACGAACAAAATTGTAAGTAAAATACCCGAGGTATCATTACTGGTCGCTACATTATATACTCTACTAGTGTTACACTCACTCTCTGGCATGAAGAAGTCTGAATCTAAATTGGGGGTGTACTTAAAGTTACCGTCCTAGTCAAATAAGTGACAGGGAATTGGCAAACTATCTAAGAGCGAGAGATCAGTACCGTTCTCATCCGAAGTTTCATCAATAGGCTCGAGGGGTTCAGTGGCTTTCTTTTTTCCCTTTCTGCTATAAAGGAATAGAGTGCAGAAAGCATTCTATATCCGTTAGGGGTTATTTGAAAAGGAGCGACCCCGAAATAGTTGGCCACTCCTTGGAAGAAAGGATGGAGAGGCAGGATCGCTCCTGCCTCGATGTGGTACCTCGACCAGGCGCGGAACGCACCTCCAGGCAAATTCGCCCGTTGGTCTCTGGTGGGTTGGACTAGGGTCACCCTAGGAAGTCCATATTTTTTAATGTAATTTGCAATCATCCTAACCGTTACTCGACTAGGAGGGGCAACGTACCATTCAGCATCTGGTTGAACGACGTTTCGAAGTTGGGCTTGAATCTGGATGCCAGGGTCGGGGATACTTCTTTCTTGACCACTGGTCAAGGGAATTTCAGCCTGAGGAGTAGGCTGATTTGAAGGATTGGAAGGTTTCTTTTTCTGGGCTTTAAACTTTACCCGACCCATATGTTGACGTGGGGACAATGAAATGGTTGGGGTAGCTCGAGAAAAAGGAATTTCTGGTATCAACAGCGATGGTTGCTCCTTTTCCTCTAGCAATTGGGCTAGCAAGTCATCGTCGATAGGCCTCTCACCTCCCCACGGATCTTGCATGAAAATTTTGCGAACAGAAAAAGGGGGAGATGAGAAGTTAAAGCCTAAAATCTTGTGTTGAGAGTTGGAATAACGTTGTTGGCATATAAAAGTCAAACTTTTATACAACCAGCAGCATTCTAGCAAAAACACTGAGTTTCTTACGAGCAGTTTGAGAAACGGATTAAAAAGCGGAAGTAAAAAGTTTTTTAGAGAAAACTTTTTCAACTTCGAGATGGCGGGAAAAACTTAGTTTTTCAACTAGCTTAAAAATTGAATTTTTACTTCGATTTTACGCCCTAATTCTACAATTTCGACTACCAAACTGACTCCTAACTCCTATGAAACGTTATTTCACTACCCTATCAAGCATCGATCAAAATGCCCATTTACCCCAAGCCAGTTTTGGTCAAGAACAGCCAAGAACTCAGATATGAAATAAATAAAAAATGATTTTGCATGGCAACTCAAATGACTAAAAGGTTTGTAAAACTTACTTGGATGAAAGGTGGAGAATAAACACGAAAGCTTTAAGCGTCTGAATGAAAATTCCCCAGATCAGCAGTAGGAGCTTCTGGGATATTATTGGCTCTAATATTCGAAGTTCTTCAGAAGTTCTTGAAGAAGAGAAGGCGAGTAAAAAGTAAAAAGTAAAAATGTGATCTTGAGGTATTATTTATAGTGATTGTGATACCATAAATGAAGTAATCATGAAGTTACTTTTTTAAAAGTATAGGGAAGTGTAATAGCCGTCAAACAAGTATTTGGGAAACTGAAAAGACTTGATTAGACATGATTAGTTACCTTTTTCGAGAAGGCACGGGCGGCTCTAACAGATTTGATGGGGTATGTGAAGGGTTAGTTTCTTAAGTTTACTTTATGCTGGTCGCAGTAAAGTAAACTTGGGGGGCAAATGTTTATCCAAAAACGAATGTTGATGACGTGGCAAGGATTTCTCACACGTGGTTGACCCGTGGCAAAGTCAGAATAAGGCGGAGCTGTTCGATTATCGACCAACCTCACAATGCTTTGTCAAGACTGACAATTTGATACGACCAGGCTGGTCATACGATTCGATTTATTTCCTTAAAAGAGTATAATCTTGTAATAATTGCATTGATTATTTCCTATTTATTGCCTTGATACACGAATATTAAGGATAATTAAGGTCCATTGGCCCATATAACCCCCCTTGAGCCTATAAATATGCATGAAATAGCTCAAGGAGGGGACTTTTGTTTTTCTAATCTTTTTCCTGAGTACAGAGAGAGAGAGTATCTAGTGCGATTTTCCATCGTCTTGTTGTGATTCTCCCAAGTTTTGTGAAACTCAAGAACCCTTGTTCTTTGATCATGTCATTGGGATTCAATAATAATAATAGTGCTAAGTGGACATAGGTCATTACCATTCATTGGGGCCGAACCACTATAAATCGTCTGTGTTTATTCCTTACCATTAGATTAAATTCTTAATTGTCATCTCATTATTTGTCGTATTTTTTACTCCGTGTCGTTGGCCAAATCGAGGGTCAACAGATTAGTAAATATTATAATATCATTTGGTAACAATAATTAAATTTAGTTTTACAAACTAAATTAAAAAATATTGATTATGTGAAAAACACACTTTTCAAAAATAGTGAGTGGAAGAGGGAGTTATGACAATAAGTTCCATGGTCTTCATTATTGGTTGAACACCGAGAGACATAGGAAGGACCTCGTGTCTCCTCCTTTTGCGGCCTCCCTAAGGAAAGGCTTCCAAATATGTTTATTTTATCTCAAGGTTGACTTCTCTTATGAAAATATAATTAGTGATGTATTTCAAGTTTGACCGATCCTAAGGCACACTCTTGAGTTAAGTCATTGATAAAAAATAATGGGTTACACTCCAAAGGTGTATCTAGGCTTTCCAGCACAACTAGTGCATCTTGACCAAACTAGTGGTGGTTCATAAGTCAAAAGAGAAAAATGCATTTTTAAGTTTTCACTTATGAAATTGAGATTTGTCTGAAAATTAATTTGGAGTTAGTCTGACCTACCCCAAGGCGGTCCATTATTTTTTAAATTAATTTATCGTGGATTAGTATATATTTTTATGTGTTTTCATATGTTGCATTCATGCATCATATTTACTTTTCCAAATAAAATCTGATATTTATTATGTCTTAATTCATTATATTTTATTCATTTATTTCTAGCAACAATGGTTAATTCTTCTAATCCTAATCATGCACTTGAAAACTTGAGAAATCAAACATACACATAATTCTGAGTGAGCTAAAAGAGTATGATGCAATCATTGATATGCCTCCAGATGAGCCATCAACTTTATCTGATTATGATAGTCATAAAGAATATGCGGATTGGATGAGATGTGATTATTTGGCTCATCATTGCATACTAAAGACTATGCCTGACGATATTAAATCGAGATATGTGAACCTTAGATCTACATACGAGATATGGGAAATGATCAAAAGAGATTCTTTTGATCACTTAAGACTTTTGCAAGAATAAAGGGTAAATATGATTTTCTCATCTCCTTTTAATATATTTGAATAGTTTATTCAAATTTTTTATGCCACCATATTTTTGTCTTGTTTTCAGGAACGCATTATTCAAGAAAAGAAAAGAATGTGAAAGAAAAACAAGAAAATGATTGCAGATTGGTAGATCAAGAGATAGCTAACATGAAAATTAGTTTTTTCTTTTTCAACTTTGTATAAAGTCTTTTTTCTTTAAATTAGTTCTAGAATTCTTTCTAGAAACTATGTTTTTAGATTCCATTTTCAATTGACATGGAAAAACAAGAAAATGATTGCAGATTGGTAGATCAAGAGATAACTGACATTGAAATTAGTTTTTTCATTTTCAACTTTGTATTAAGTCTTTTTTCTTTGAAGTAGTTCTAGAATTCATTCTAGAAACTATGTTTTTAGATTTCTTTATTTGATGAATGAAACAGTTTAATATTTCTTTTAAATAATAAATTCAGTTGCTATTTTTTAAATATACTTGTTCCACCTATTTCATCAATAAGTACAAATGATAATTATGAATTATTCATTACTGTGCAAATCATAGATTTAATAAGACATCTTATTCCAACCACAATTAAGTGAAACATATATGTGAGTTATTTTTTGAGATTAGATTGTAATTAATTAGACACATAAAAAAACAAATAAAAGACAGTATCTTATTGTAACTATTCAATGATTCTCTCCATGTTTATATAGTCTGTTAATTAAAGTTAACCAAAAGACCCTTCTCTAATAAATACTCAAAAATTGCATAATCGTTAAGCTAATACATAGAGATGTATGTTGAACCTTTTAATGTTCAAAGCTAAAAGAGATAATAAATAGTATGTAACACCCTAAATTCTAGCTTTAATTGTAGAAATAAATATGTTGAAAAATAAACGTAATAAATCGTAAAAAGTGGTTCCTTCTTTATTGATAATTTAAAATAAACATAACCGTGGTTTAAGAAAAATAAATAATAGTCTTTACAATAAAATAAAAATAAAACTAGGCAACATTTAATCATAAAGTTCATAATTTCCCAAGAAAATAAAATGAAGCTATACGGCTCCCATATATTCACACCAGTCTCGCTATTGGAAATCTGCTTGCCACCGGTCATCTAGGGTTACCTTAATCTGAAAAAAAAATAAAGAATAGAAAGGAATGAGCTTCTAAGTCCAGTAACGAAAATAAACAACAAATCATGCATAAATCAATTATAATGTCATAACGAACAAATACACATGAAATACTAGAATCATAATAGAATTCAAAGTCAAAATCTATCCTATATCACCGTCATTCCAAATATCACACATAGATCTATATCATAAATTATATCCTGCAATCATAACATTAGTCATAAACACAAAAATAACAAATCAAGACAACCTAAGAAACAAATAAGAGTCAGTTATATAATCATATAATGAAAAATATCATAAATTTCACAAGCGTCATAACAGAACTTATTTATACTAATTATACAACATCATAAAACCCTAGGTCATAACATAACCAAAGTCATAATCATAAATCATAATCTAAATCATAGTTCATAGTCATAAGTCATAGGTCATAAGTCATAATAACAACCATAAGTCATAGGTCAAAGGTCATAAGCATAGGTCATAAGTCATAATAACAAGACATATATAATAAAAAGATAAGAGCTTATACAAGGGTGGAAATTAAGCCCCGGACATAAGTCTGTCATACAAGTCTGGCAACCGAGCCTACCAGACATCAACTTAGGTTTGTCATACAAGTTTGGCAACTGAGCCTACCGGACATAAGTCCGTCATACATCATTGGACACCTTAGGTCAAACCACACTTACCCCTTTATTGTACCTGAAATGTTAGGTCATACAAAACATAAGCTAGGTCATAAACTAAACTACCTAATTTTCCTTACCTTGAGTGTGGTGCACATAAACTATAAGTGCGTCCTTTATATGCTAATCTCGCTTAAAACCCCAGTTCATAAACATAATACCATTATTAAAACATAAACCAATAGATCTAAAACTCAAACACAATCGAAACTTAACTATACCTCAACCTTGATCTTGAAGAAAAACCCTAGATCCTTAAATGCTTTCTTGTAGGGTTTTGACAATAAGAAAGATAGCCTTGGTCGTGTGGCCTCTTTGGGTACTAGGGTTTCAAAGATATACAAAGGTGATGGTAATTATGATTTCAGCCTTTTGGTTTGTGTTTTGATGGTGGTGCACGAAAACAATAAGGAGAGAGAGAGAGAGAGTGTGTGCGTGAAGGTCTCAAGAGGAGAAAGAGTGAATGAAAAAAATGAGAAGGAATAAGCTCTATTTATAGGCTCTCAAAAATCATAATTTCATTCTAACTATAATCCAAACTTCAAATTTAAATAAAATAGAATCCTAACTTATATAGAAAATATCTCTACATTATCATATTAATAGTTTTATTAAATAATTTAGGAATAATCTAACATCAAACTACATGGAAAAATATCCCAACCTCTATCTACCTACATCTCGTAACTCTAGACTCCCCTATAGTAAAATAACCATAACTGAAACTGTAGGAGTACAATTTAGACAACCTATATATCGTTGGAAAGCTAATTTAATCATCTACACCTTTTTAGAAATACTATTTTTCTAAAATCATAACAGAACTAGGTCAAAAACAAGTTCGAAGTTATAGTACCCTAAAGTTACGAAAACTTTATTTAATTATCTAAATAACAACCTAATCCACAAATATCCTAACTAACCATAAAATAACAAACTCTAATTCTCTAGGTTAATTTCAAATTTACTAACACTACTACAAAAAAGACTTTTTAGGACTCGCGGGGCACGAGTGCTCTATTTGAGAGCCCTAAAAACTGAGGTTTTTTAGGACTCGCAACGGAAGTCCTCAAAAATCCGGTTGAATGCCTTTAAGTAAGTTTTTAGGACTCGCGTTGTGAGTCCTAAAAGATGCGGGTCCTAAAAAATCCTGTTGAGTGCCTTTGAGTAAGTTTTTAGGACTCGCAATGTGTGTCCTAAAAGATCTCGTTGAGTGTCTTTAAATTAAGATTTTAGGACTCGCTTTGCACGCCCTAAAAAGTAAATTGTTTTTTTTTTTTTTAAATGCACCTACAATTTTCATTTTGATTTAAAAAAATATATCCCTTTGAGTGTCCAAAATGTATTATATATGTTAAAATTCTAAAATTTCAAAAGAAAATACTTAAAAAATGCAAAAAAAAATTAAGAGAAATTTAAATTTCTCAACATGTATTATAAACGAAAACTCGATTCAATATAAAATAGAATAAATTCCTACTTATTTGTACAATAAAAAAGAGCATATATAACTCAATGGACTAAATTAATCAATAACTATCAACCTTTCTCTCAATCTCTTTCTTTGAATGAACACTTCTTGTCCACTTTAAACATTGGAATAATCAACTATGGTAGCATCATGACATTTTTTTTGTTATACATTTCCCAATGAACTCTTTGCAACCCTGCATAAAAAAATTAGATCAATATCATACATAATAAAGATGAGTAAAGAGTGAAACACAACAAAAATATCTAAAATCCTTGTTGTCTTACCATTGCATCATATGAAAAACCAATCTAAATTCTAGTACAATAATACTAATGGCAGCCAATCAAAACAAGACCCAAGAACAAGAACCATTCTTAAGTTGCACTCTCAAGAACGAAACAAGCATTCATAAACCCAACGCATAAACTAAACTGGTTCCACTATATCAATTAAAGAGGACAACAATTATATCAATTAAAGAACACAAATTTAGTCAATTCCAAAAACTTGGCATATAAATAAGATAAATATATATATCTAATTTCTTAACTATTAGAAAGAAAAAAAATTCAATTCCTAAAAAGTATTTTTAACTAGCATGTTATTCTTTTTCAGTTCATTCTAAGAAATACTTGTAACTTGAAATGTTCAAGAAATACATGCATGATTAGAAATTAAATTACTTTTTAGTTCTATGAAAAAGCATTCATTCGCTATTTAATTTTAACAATATTAGTCCATTGATGCATTCACTAACAGCCACATCATCCTATAGAAGTATCACTCAGTAAATTTAACTATATTAGTCCATTGAGGCATTTTCACTAACACGTAGTTTGCATTCCATAAAAAGAACCCAATAAATACCTGAAAACAATTAAATCTACTAAGCAAGCTTAAGATTAGTAAGGTGAAAGAGTTCTTAAATCCATGAAAATAATTATCAGGACAACCAAACCCAGTACAGAGTTAAAATACACTTAGTTAAAGCCTAACTAATGCAGAAATGAAACCATAAGTAAAAGAAGCAAAAATTTGCCAATATATCATAACACTCATATTTATAGAATACAACCATGAGCCCAGAAATCAGAAATGAGATAACAAATACCAAAAATCAGTAAGAGATAATAAGAACACAGTAGTAACAACAATAGTCATGCATCATATTGCAATTAAGTATAAAAGACACCATTATCCACAGTTGGTGATGATTAATTTGAACAAGATTAACTAAAATCTTAATACTTTAAATGTGTGTATAAACTTTAAATTTTGCTCCACAAAGCAAAGCATATTATTTTAAAACAACTATGACATCAAAACCACCACAAGCCAAAATGAACAAAATACATATATACATTTACCTATTAATAAATAAAAGCAAGGTCAGATTAAATAAAATACCTAAGACTATAATAATTACAAAAATAAAAGTAAGTGAAATGCAATATCAGTAAGATCACTAATTTATAAACTACACTCCAAAACGACTCAACAATTTATAAAAGTAAGTGAAATGCAATTAAGTAAGACAGACAAATAGAGTATTGACAAGATAAGACTTCACTAAATTTTGACTTGCAAATACAAATATTCTATGATTGTTTTATATTATACCATTGGACAGAAACCATAAACCTCTAAAAGCCAACTCAGATTTGGGTTAGCAAAAATCAAACAAAGGATAAAAATAAGGATGAGGGGTTCAATTAACAAAATCAAACTACATATCCCTTAACTTACTAGCCTAACAAACTATCACAATCAACACAAACAATTCAAACAAATCAAACAACAAACAGGTTTTCATACACATATCACCGTAGCACACAAAATTCTCATAATCTACTTCACTAAGACATGCAAGTTTTCAACCTTCCGTTATCACCGCAACACACATAATTCTCAGAATCTACTTCACTACGGATGAATATCTAATATATCACCGCAACACCCATAATTCTCAGAACCTACTTCACTACGGATGAATATCTAAGATATCAAAAATCCACTAAAGTTATACAATTTATATTCAAAATTGTGAAAGATTTAAAAATAAGAAAAATCAAATACAACATACCTCTTGCAAGCCAAATACTGACATAATTAAACAATATTGTTTAATAATTACGGGTACATAGAAGAATTTAAATAAAAAAAATGTATACATACGATAATTTATTGCATAAACTAATTAAATCAACAATCATGACATACTAAATGTTTACTTTTAACAAAATAGAAACATGTATTGTTTATAAAACCTTTTGTGTTATTCTTTTCTGAAAATAAATATGATTATTGAGTTAAATATTGATTTACGTTGTTTCTGTAAAAATTATACATATTTATTTATTGTTTAACAACCGATTGCACACAAAAATCAATGAGTAAGTGAAATGATATAAATCCCTTTGTTTATTTTTTTCTAGAAAACATTTGGTTATTGGTTCAATTATTGATTTTACCTAAGCAAACGTGTTTTTAATGATACAAAATTAATTACATTAAAAAATTTAAACAACAATACTACTGAGTAGTGACATTACAAATGTATATTTTATTAAATATACTATATTCATATAAACATATACATATTTAGAGCAATGAGATATATTTAAAGGAGGAGATTAGGATCCTAACCTGAGCTAAAGTTGGAAGTACTAACCTTCCCGTCTGTTCAAGAAAACCAGCACAGTCTCCGAGTGCAAACACATCTACCGCAGAAGGCACCCTCAACCATACTTCCACACCAATCCTTTAAGACTCAATATGCATTAATGAGTTAGTAACATTCTTATTAACATATTACATGTAACCAGAAGTGAAAGTGAAAGAATGTATAGTAACAAGAGGATTTATGGTACATATTATTAGGACCTTCCACTAGGGGAGTTGGGAAGATGAAGTGATTTCACAAAGTCTGATGGTCCAACCCCTGTTGACCACACCAAAAGGCCATACGGAACCATTGTAATTGCAGTGAAAATTTAAGAAACGAAACCAAATCAGAGAAAATTTAAATAAATAAATAAATAAAAAATGACAATTAAATATTTATCTGTTCATGTGTAGGGTATATGAACCATTGCAATTGCATAGAGAGAAAGAGAAAGATTGAACCATTGTAGGGTATATTTATCATAATTTATCACCATCTGTTGTGAAAAAGGTTGGACCTCGTAGGAACTTGTCGTTTCCGGGACTCGAAATCTCTGGGTCGACTGCCGAAGGGACCAGTAGCAGCACTAACCGGCTGGGGTTAAAAAACTTGATGGCTTGGGCTCGAATAGCTTAGCTTGGATTAGTACTAAAAAGACATACTCTTATAAAATGCCTGGGCCCTGCTCCATCGAGCCTAGCCTGCGCCCCTTGCCGCCGTACAGCCCGACCCCGAACCCCTGCCTCCGTCGACCACCATCCCCCGAGCCTCTGCCACTGTACAACCTTCTCCTTTTCTTCTTGTGGTTTTGTGCTGCTGAGAAAAAATAATGAAACCTGGGATTGTGTCTATTATGATAAGTTATTTGGGTCAAGGGAAAAAATAAAATTGGGACACCTATGTAAATATTTTTATATTCATTAGTTGTTCAATAAGATGTGTTGGTATAGTGTTAAAAAGTACTTAAGTTGATTTGGAGAGTGGTGGTTCAAAACTGGCTAACTCCATTATATATATATATATTTTTTAAAATTAAAATTGCAAATATTATATGTGTACTATTTAATATTATTAAAAAGTTCGAAAAATTATATAATTTTTTTTAACTAAGACTTTAGTATTACAGTTTTGTAATTAATATGTTTTTATAAAATTAAATTAAAGTATTGTTACTCTTAATATTATAATTAATTTAAAATTTGATATAAAAATTATTATAAATACAAATTTTTTAGGACACACATCAGTATTTAGGACTCGCAACGCCAGCCCTAAAAAGTCCAAGATGTGTATATATATTAAAAAAACAAAATAAAACTTTTAGGACACGCATAAATTTTTAGGGCTCCCAGAGAATTCTTTTAGGACTCGCAATGCAAGCCCTAAAAAGTCCAAGAGGTGTTAAAAAAACAACTCAAACTTGCGAATCCTAAAAAGTCCAGGAGCTGTTTTTAGGACTCGCGTCTAGGTTAGTGCCCTAAAAAAGTGTCATAAATGAGTGTTTTTGTGGTAGTGTAAGCCCAAAATCTTATTGGGATTTAGGGCTTTATGTAGACTCGATCCATAACAATTCTGAATAATGTCATAATTAATTTATTCTTATCAGCATTCGAGCATGATCTGCAGGCTCGAATGCATACCAACCTTCTCTGAGGAGTGAGTTCGATCAACTCGGCAAAAGAGGAGGACGCAACAGTTGGAATGGTGAGCTCAAATTTCGATTGGTCTCAAAAACGTGTTTAGGCGATGACCGAGCTCGATGAAATGTTTATCACACAGGAAATTTGTTAGGAAATCCCTATTTCTTAGGGATTGGTTAACACCGTGTAACGAATCCCTATTTTATGTGATTGCTATTTAATTAATGGATTTGATTTGTATTATTAATGGGGATATTTATTTGAATTTAAACATTTGATTGTAACTTCCCTGAATTGGGGGGAAGATATTCCTACAACCAGGTCTATAAAAAGCATGGACTAGGAAATTTGTACTGAAAAGAGACTCTGCCAAATTGCTTTCATTCGAAGCTTTGAGAGAGTGTTCATAATAACAGTGGCTCATGGACGTCGACGGATTTTAACTGCTGAATCATGTAAAATCTCTAATATCTTCTATTTTTTCTAAATCGTTGCTTATTGCTCCACATTATTTAGTTGGCAAGACATCAACAGTTTGGTGCTTTCATTGAGAGCATTAAGCAATTAATTATATTGTTTTGTAAAAACCTCCTGCACAACATCAATCACTGCCTTGAGCATCCCCAAAACTAGTGGGGGACCATTACCACGATTCCCCAAGGTGTGTACTCCTCAGACTGAGAACCACCTTCGGAGGCCTGAAAAGCAGCCCGTGGTGGATCAGAGCCCCGATGAGGTGATTGCAACATCGGTTTCTAAGGGATGACCTGATAAGACCCCCAGGCCTGATGAAGAATTATATTATAATCCTCAAAGGTACATACCGATCGTGGAATTGGAAAATTGCAGATTGCGTGAGAAGCTGGCCGAGGCTACATGGTGAAATGAGTAGTTGGCGAGGGAAGCCACTGAAGTACAGGTACTGCATCGAAGGGGCAGAGGACGACCTCGAGGGAGTACACCTGCTAGGATGCTCGAGCAAAGGGCCCAACAGGCTCAACCGAGGGCTAGGACAAACACCCACAATGGTCGACCTGGAGAAAAGCTCAAAACCCTACTAGGAACAATCCTACTAGAGGCGTCTCTGTTAGGAATAATCCTACGGAAAACGTCCCTGCAGGAACTAGGAATAACCGAGCTCCTTCATTAGCTCGGAATGATAATCCAGAACCTTTCAGGAATAACCCGAAGCTTGCCCTGACTAACTATGAACCTTCTAAAAAAAATAACGGGAGGCCATCACCATCGCCAATAAGGCATCCAACTTCTCCAATAAGACATCTCTCTCCAGCAGGTGAGGTGCTCCAACCAGTTCCCAGTGGGAACTGGGCAAGGAATCAGGCACCATTGAGGCCCTCTCGAAGCGCTCAAAGTGGGAGTAGTGACAGTAGCCATAATGCTCCATTAGAGCACGGGGGTGAATGTGAGGCCCCACGAGAGGTTCATCAAGGACATAGAGCACCTTAACCATCTAGCAAAATGTTAACTCAGCCACAACCTCGGCTACACCCTCCATGTCGCGACCCTCCAGAGTTAACCCTTCAAAGAGAAAGAAGAATGAAGGGAATAACTCGAACGCTAACAAGGGTAAGAAGAAAATAGGAGGAAAATACATCTCCATTTACACAGTTTATAACGAGCTCATAGATACTCGGGAGACATTTTTGTTGCAAATAGAAATCAAGTCCCTTTCAGACGACTTGATTTGATGCGAAACCAGAAGTCCAGGAAGGATGCCAACAAATTCTACAGATTTAACAGGGACATAGGTCATACAACTAATGAATGCAAAAAATTAATGAACGAGATCAAAGTTCTGATCTAGAGAGGATATGTCGGGCAGTATGTCTAAAACATAAATTCGGCCCAAGATTTGCTTGGACAGAAGGTAGCTCCTACACAACCTGCCCAATAAACTACGACCCCACATGCGAGGGAGGATAACCGACCTCCCACTACAACAAACTAGGACTACTACAACATTAAATTATAACAGTAATGAAAGAGTATTATGCTACATCTGTTAAAATTATAAGGCGAGCTAACTAAAATTTTAGGCGCCATATATGTTTACTTTTTCATTTATTTTTCCGCCAAGTATATAAAATATTTATTTATCATTTTATTTCATTTTCTCTACATACCTCATCTTTCTCTGAGACCTATCTCTCTCGGTCTCTCAGTCCCCTTCACGAAACACAAATCCCATTTCATTCAAAGAAAAATGAGAAGGGCTACACCACATTCGAAGGCGATATAGGAGTTCTAGTTCGTCGGCGGCGGCAGAGAGGCGACTTCTCTTCGGCTTCTTTGACTCTCCCGTTTCCTAGCCCACCTATAACTCCCCCGTTTTCTTCTTCGCACCCATCTGTGCCTCTCCCTGCATCGAATCTTCCATTTACGCAATATCCACCATTAGAATCGACCAGTCCCTTCTGAGGCTAGGAGGCACGATCTTCCCTGGAGGCTTTGGTTTGAAATCAGGTAATGTTCTCGTCACCATCACCAAATGCTTTCCCTTGCTCTCTCTAGAGCTCCCTTTCTTCTCTCTCTTCTTCTTTCTCGTTTCTCCATTTATTCAGAGGCTTGAAAGAACCCAAAGAGTAATCGATTTTGAGAGGGTTTTTCTCTTTCATGATTGAGCTACTATTATTGGTATGTAGTTTTGTTTTCTTTTTTGATTTCTGAAAGCCCCAAAATTGTCTCTCAAATTGGTTTGTGTTTCCCCTAGATATTAAAAATCTCTTGCATTTTATTTTTTAGATTTCTCTTTGCAGTTTGGGTAATGCATTGCTCTGTTTCTCATTTTTGTGAAATGAGATTGACTGGTTCAGGCATTCGCATGGAGTCAAAAGTTGCCGGGTTGGAGGTAGATTACTTGGATAAACTTTCTGCCTAGTGATACACTGTTTGGTTTTACTGGAATTGGAGAGGGTATTTTGCTCATCAGTCTTAGGCTTTGTGGTTAATTAGACGATGTGTTAAATTTATTTTGAATAAGATTAGTTATGTCATAGTTCTATGTGTGAAATAGAATGAATGATGTAATGTAGTGATAAAGTCAACATCCAGATGAAACTCAGTCTTGTGTATTTGGGTTTTTAGTTTTGATAAATAAAGAAAAAAATGTTACTTCATAATAACATAAAGATTATTAATTGACATAGAAAAAAACTATCCAAACTTATGATTTGTTGTTTGATGGGAATGATATTTCTTAGAAGTAATATTACAGAAAATGAAAATGCAGTACCCTAAGGTTTCATGAGAAATAGTTTTGCATGCTGGACTTTTCCCACACAATCTTTGGCCTTGGATTTCTAGCAAGGTGATGTCCCTATGGTTTGAACTCGCCTCCTTTTACTTAAGAGGATTTTGTTTCTGTCACTGGTTTGCTTTCATAATTACAATTTTTGTGTTTGACCTGTGTTGATACTGAAATTAAAGGGTTGCAATTATTGTTGAGCAAAGCTTTTTGGAAAAACATCTGTTATTCATTTCAGCTGCTTTATAAATAATTATTCTAATCATTTTTGTTCAACAATTGTCATAATTTTTTGCTTATGTATAATTCTATATCAAGGTGTTCTTAGGCACAACATTCTGTTTGCACTGATGACCTTTTGTTTATATGTCTCGCAGGCCATCCCTGGGTTCAAGTTGGTAGTGTGGCTCTTGACAAGCCTCTCGATTCTGCAATATTAATTCGATTGAAGCAATTCTCTGCAATGAACATGTAACGTCCTACGTTTTCGGGTACCTTTAAACGACTCGGGTCGGGATTTTTCCCCCGGGTTAAGAATATTATTTTAAATAATATTATATTTTGTTTGTAAGTATTCCATGAGTTATTGCTAGCCAAAATATGAATTTTGTGATTTTAAAAGTCAAGATAAGACTTTCGGTCCTGGACCGACACAAAAACCCTAATCGGGTAAAAATCTCGGAAAATAAAATGAAAAATCATGGCAATTATATTTTGGGCATAAAATACATTCATAAAAGTTAAAGTTTGGTAAAAAATAATAAACCTAAAAGAAAATGGAAATTTTAAGGCATTTTGTGTTAAATCCCTAATTTTGCCGATATGGGGAATTTTATTCCATGAATGGACCTTAGGTTAAATTTTATTATGTGATTAATTAAATTAAATGTGAGAGACATTTAATTTAATTAATTAATGTTAAGTTTGGTGATTAAAACTTAATAAGAGTGAAAAAATGTGTCAAAAGCCAATTTGGACTTTTCTTCTTATGAAACCTTTATTAACCTAAAAAAAAAAATTAATGATCACATATATGGCAAAGGGTGGCCGGCCATGTGATATTTTAGAGTGGTGTGAACCCAACTTAATAAAGATAAAATCTCATTTTAAGTAAGTCAAGTCAAGTGGGCAAGTGGGAGTAAAACACTTGAGTGTTTTTGAGATAAATTAGATACCATAAACTCTTCTAACCTCCCCTAAGAAACCGACCACTCACTTCACTCTCTCACTATCATCTTGTTTTTTTTACTCTCTCAAGTTGTCTCTCAATATTCAACCTCAAGAACACCAAGGAAAACTTGGAGGCTAAGTCTTGGTCTAGGAAGTATTTTCCCTAAGGTAAAGCTTCACTAATCTAGGCTTTTGTAAAGTTTTAAGCATAGAGTTTCAAATAAATAATTAACTATGTTGTTGGGGGAAGTTTGTTAGGGTTTTTGAAAGGTTTTGGAGGAGCCAAAGCTAATAGGAAGGTCCAAACCTTAAGCAAGAACACCAAAGAGGTAAAAAGTTTACTTTTGATGATTTTGTTGTAGGGTTTTTAGTTTTAAGCATTATTTTGTATATTTAATGCTTAAAGTTTCTTGTTGGTGATGTAATAAGGTTATGGTAGTTGTTTAATAATTTTTATGATGCATGTGTATTGATTTTTGAAAATGGGAACCAAAACCCCCAAGGGGGGGTTTTGTAGGATACCCTAAAACAAAACATGTTTTAAGCTGTGACTTCCAAGGGATCAAGCAGCCACTGTATATTGGTTTTGTAAAATTAAATTGTACTGTGATTTTTTTGAGATTGAGTACATAAAATTGAGCTTTTGAAACACTAAAAAATGTTTAGAAATGAGTAAGTTATGCTATTTCAAAGTTTAGGTAAAAAACTGTTTTTTCGTATTCTTATTTTCGGAACCAAGTTTGGACAGCCACTGTATAGGGCAAATGAACCCAGTTTTTTCTAAAATTTTGTGGACATATTTCTGGCATAACCTATTATTTCACTGTAAATTTTGGTAAGAAAATATTGAACGGTTTGAAAGTTATTAACTGTCAAAGTTTGGAAAAAATAAGGACTTGAAAATAAGGTCATTTTTACCTCATTGTTGGAAAATGATTTCACCAATCAAAAATGCTCATTTTGACCTAAGATTTTACATAGTCCTAAATGGTATAACAAAAATGGAATTGGGAAATTTTGGTAACAATTGGGTAAGTAAATTTCAAGTTATGAACTAACGAAGTATGTAGTTAAAAATGTGAAAATTAGGTTTTTCACACTTAGTGTAAAAATGAGATTTTGGAACATAAGGTAAAAAGTAAAATTTTGCTTATTTCAAGATATAAATTGGTAAGTCTTGAAATTATATTTTCACTAAAATTACCCCTTTGAGTTTAAATGAATTATTTTTATTAAAGAGTTTTTATTCTTTCTAAAAATCAGAGATTTAATTTATTAATAGTTAATAAATTAAAAGAGGGTTTAAAACCCTATATTTTGAGAAAATAATTAAATGAATTATTTTTCTAGCAAGTAAAATTGATTAATTGATTTTGGAAAATTAATTAGTCAAGATGGGAAATTTTTAACGGTTTTCCTAATTAAGACAAATTAGGAAATTTTCTTAAAACGGTTTTTAGATATTAAAACCTTAAGAAAAATAAAAGGAAAATTTAAGAGTTTATTTTCTTTTAAAATAATTAAGGAATTTATTAGTATTTTCTGGATATAATACCGCCTAAAATCTTACATATTTTAGCCGACTAGTCGAAAGTGCGGGTTAATAGCGATATCTTGAAAGAATAAGATTTTTAGCGGATTGTGGGAAAATACCATTGTGCTACCCGAGCCTAGGTATCGAGACATTAGGATAGGCCTCCCCGAGACTTAGGGTTTAGTCTCGAATATTTTGTATGACTTTCCTTAATAGGTTTAAAACCAAATAAGGATTATAAATCCTTACAAATGACTTTTATTAAAATGACCAAACTGCCCAAAATAATAATAATAATGAATTATGAGTGCCATAATTAATCTGAGTATACTGTATGGATAACTACAGTATTGGCTAAGCGTAACTGGACTGAACGTTGGAGGGTGAAAACCTGCTGAACGCTAAGGACTCCAGGTAAGTCAACTTATATTGTATGGCTGCAACATGAAATGATTATTGTTTTGTATGTTAGTATAGGGATACATGCACATATATAGGCTATCATAGAAAGTTTCTTAGAGACGTTAGTCTAGTGAGTGCTGATTTAGAAAATATGAACGGTAGATGTCCGTCATATCCTAGACGGTTGATCCCCGTCACACTGCTTGATTTTATTTATGTCCGATTCATTACCGCGACGAGTGGCCATGAGATGAGGATAAGCTAGTTAAACCTAGGGGCGCCAAGATAAATGGGACCTAGGGGCCCTCATGCTTACTTAATCATTGGACGGTTAGAATCCGAGCAAGTGCTCTCCTAAGTTATTCCCAGATAGCAGCCGTGAATATTGGCCATTCAGTGAGAGTGCCTAGAGATACTAGGGGTTGCCAAGATTGAGTGAGGCTGAACACCCTAGGGGCAACTGCTCACCAGCACCACTAACTAACATAGAAGTCTCCGTAAAACCGTGTAAATTGGATTACACTCTTGAATAAGTAGCGATGCCCTAGGTAACACGATAGTTACCCTTGATGAGAATATTTATTGGCTAGATCTTAGTGTGGGGACTCGGTTCTCTTTTACAGATTAGCAATTATGTTGGAGGGCGCGTTACGCATGAATTGTTGGAAGTTGTCGAGCGTTGGTCTCGAATTATGTTGTGATATAATATATCTGCTTGCCCTGGGATTTTCTGAGTGCAGGGATATATTTGTTGATAAGATATAGTTGTGATATAATATATCTGCTTGTTCTGGGATTTTTCTGAGTGCAGGGATATAATTGTTGATAAGATATAGTTGTGATATAATATATCTACTTGTTCTGAGATTTTTCTGAGTGCAGGATTTTTATCTTGTTATGAATTAATTTATCATTGGTTATCAGGCATGACCATAAGTTTGCCAGGACGCTTTAGCGTTCTTGAAATTGATTGTGTAGGGTCCGGAACCCTGATTCTCTATATGCTTTGCTTGAAAGTTGATCTTACTAAGCGTTTTCGCTTACCTAGTTGTTTCATGTTGTAGGTAAGTGCAAGGGCAAGGCAGAGCAGTGAGCGCTGGAGTCTTCCTTGCAAATGTACATGTGGACCGACCTTTTGGGAAGCCGTTTTATTTTTGGAAATGTTGTGTAATTTTCCTAAACTAGGCTCACTCTACTCTTTATAAAATATGTTTGTAACTAAATGTTAAGTATGGCCATACGACTTTTTAAAAAGTTTTTTTTTATACGGGTTTTTGAGACATTTTGTTAAATGAAAACATTTATATTTCCGCATTATCGAGTCTTGAAAATCCAGGTCGTTACAGAACAAGCTCAAGAAAATGGCTATTAGAGTAAGTCACTTTATGTATTAAATAAGTGAATGGTTTGAAGTCAAATAATTGATAGTCATATACCTAAATTAAATTAATAGATGACTTGTAATTATTCAACTCATTTCTTTCCCCTTTTTTTGGCAGGTAATTGCAGAGAGCTTATCTAAAAAAGAAAATCCTTTGGTGTATGCATAATATGAAAAGCCTTTGGTGTAGAGTTGTATGGTACGTTCATATGCAAGACCTGATTCTGTTTTGGAAAGCCTTTCATTTTATTTTACTTTTCCATAAAACTTGTGGAAAGATTTTAAAGCAAGACCTGATTCTGTTTTTGGATTGACTCTTTTAAATTTAATGGCGCATGATTGAATTGTGAAAACTGCTAAGAGACTACATGTGCTGGGCACTTTCTCTTCTGTTGAAATTTTCTGGCTCCTTTGTTTTGAAAGAGAATGTTCTTTCATTCTTAAAGAGTTTTGGGTGAGAGAATTATCTGCATTTAAATTGTTGTTCTGATTTTTCTATTGAATGAACTTTCTAAATGTGATTTTTCTTAATGAACTTTCTGATTTTTCATATCCGAGTGAGTTTTCTATGCTCTAATGTGTTACTATGCTTTGAGAAATTTGGTTTGTAGTTGTGCAAAATTATGTGGTTAGTGTGAAATTGGATTGAGTTGGATAACAGCTGATCGTGTTTGATGTTTATTGTGAGATATATATATGTACTAGCTCAACTTTTGCAGTTCGTTGAAATTCATTCTTTGAATTGTGTTCAGATAGGAACTGTATAGATAAGCTCTTCTCTCAAATAGAAACTTCACCGCATGTGTAATATTCATTCATTTTTATCGTGATTTAAATACATTTAATAATAAATTTTAATGTTGCATGAGAAAAGGAAAATAATCAATGCTTTATTTCTCCCTTCATCTTTGCTTCAGCTAGTATCTGGAATTTCCCTTTCTTCTCTTTAGTTTTTCTATTTTTGGGTTGTGTTTTGAGTTTGGTGGAGCAGTTCTCATGTAGGGATGTAATGGGGTTAGCATAGAGGTATGCATCTGATCTGTTTAGTGTCTTAATAATAAGCCTAATAATAATTTAATATGCATCTGATCTATGCTATTCAGGTGAGCCATATTGATAAGGGCATAAATCCACCCTCAGCTAATGAACTATTCCTCTAACAGTAAGTAAATGCTAGATATTAGGATAGGTGTTGTGGCTGGTATTGTAGTGCAAACAGTAAGTATATATATGATGAATATTAATTATTTGTGCCATATGCGCATATATGATGAATATTAATTATTTGTGTTCCTTGAGAGGGTAATCTCATGTTTGATAGTGAATTTGACTAAGGACCTCTGTTGCCTTGGCTGTAGGACTAACCTGATTTGGTTAAGTTCGAACAAAGAAAACTTGGGCGTTTCTGGTGTGTTTGATTAAATTTCTGTCAGCTAACTTTGTCTTCGATATTGTTAGCCATTTTTCTGTGTGTTTGTAATCTGTTTTTGCAGGGGTTTATAATACAACAACTAGAATATGAGATTATTTGTTGGCATGTTTTCAATTGACAAGTGGTTAATATTGTTGATAAAGAATATGTGTGGTTGTACATTTGGCACTTGTAATTAAGAACTTTTGAGTGATAATATTTGTTTTATGGATATTTGTTCAAGATCAAGTTTTTTGATAGAATATTCTTCTGACTGTGTTAATAGTAAATTACACTGATAGTTGTTTTTCAGAGGATGAAAAGTTCTCTAAAAATCTTAACAAAGGAAAACCAAAGAGAATGGCATATACCTCATTCTATAATACAATATTTTTTAGAGATTAGACATTAAGAAAGAGAGAACTAGCTTTGTGAGAGAGTTTCTTTAGGACTTCTATTATGTGTGAACTGTTATAATTTGAGTGTGCTAGTTCTTCTCAACTGTGTATAGGGTGTAATCTCAGATTGTTGATGCTTAATAAAGACTTATGGTGTAATCTCAGATTCTTGTGCATTATTACATTTGATTCTTCTTACTGTGTTACTGTTATTCTTGTGAGCTAGTTTTGCTACTATATGTTTGCCTAATATGCAATTCCATTCCAGCCATCATAGTTATGTCATTTGCTTTTGACTAAAAAATTTGTCTATAAAGATATCGTTATACTTTTCCACCAGCACGTTTCTTATGAGAAGATTTACTGATGCAATTGTTTCAATAAGGCATTTAAGTGCTTGAATGCTACAAACCCCAGAATTTCACGGTGTTAAAATGTTTTGTGGGCCTCTTGGCATATACTTAAATTGTTTGCTTGCCTGAAGCCTTGCTTCTGATTATGATGACTTTTACATTGTTTTTTTTTTGGTCAGTTGCCCTTGATACGTTTCTGCAGTAGCTGTTAAGGCAAATTTATTTGATGTGGCTTTAAATACAAATATTCTTGATACTGGCTCTAATGGTTCCTTGAGGTAAGGCCTTTAGTTTGATTTGCCAAGTTTAATATAGTTATACACATCAGAGGTCAATATTTTAAAGACTGGTTGTTCTTGTTTTTTTTCTTGTTTTGGTATCGTTATCACTGTTTTGGTATGCATTTTCTTGTTTTTTTCTTCATTATTTTGTATTTTTGGTAACCGTAAGGGTTTTTTCTTTTTTACATTTTCCCTATATCAACATTTTAGGAAAAGAAAATCTCTATTTCACCATTGAAGATCTGCCCCTACTTGCTTCTCTTCTGGTCATCTTGAGTGTCTCTAGTCATCTCTAAAGTCTTTGGTCAACTATGTCTCATAGTCTACTCTATTGGAAGGGTAAGTTCTCCATTCTTTTTGTCCTCTGCTATACTTTAATGCCCTGAATGTTGATATTTTTGTATTGTGCAAATGAGGTTCACCATTATTTTCAGTTTACTTTTGGTAACAGTGCTAGCTAAATTATTTTTATTTTTCTTCTAAAATGATTTTTGAGATAGTGTTTCACAGTACAGATTGAAGATAAAAACTAAAAGCTTTTGTGATAATTTACCATATACAGATTTATGATCTATTAGTTTAAGTTTTCGAGTCTTTGTCTCTTGTGAGCTGTGATTTGCTACTAATTGCTTGCTTTATCTCTGTTGGGTGTCATATAGCTAGCTGTATATCTCTTCATTCATTGCACAAAAGCTCCTCTTATTTAGCTTATGATAAAACTCTATATGCAGGTTCTTAAAAGCTTGAGAAATTGGTCTACCTGTGTTGTCTTCTTGAGAAATTGGTCTACCTGTGCATGTATTCTTAATAACATAGGATAGTGTTTTGAAACTTCCTTTTTTTCAAGGTTATTTGAACAGTGTGTTGATTTGTTTTATTATGATGGCATTAATTATTATAGGGTCTTATGCTTGCCTATATGTTTCTCTTGTCTTTTGCAAAGCAATGTATAAATGTTATTTTTTTATCTAGCCTTATTTCGTGTTCGCTTTGGGATGCTTTTATTATTGGTAGGTGTTATCTTTCTTTTTATTAATAAATTCTTTGTTCTTTCTCTTTCTGTCTTTCTCTTTTTGTGTTTCTTTAGATTTTTTGTAAGTGGATTAAGCTATAATGACTACTGTAATGCATGTTGGTGAATTGGATTGCTTACTTATTTATAGTAGTGTTTGAAACTAATTTGTTTGATGTGATCTGAACTAGTAACTGAAGTTGTTTCACGAGTTTTAAAAGCTTGATTCATGAATTGGATTGCTTACTTCTTCATGCAGAAAATGGGATCAATGGCCAATGAATTGGATCCATGTTGAACAATTGGATCCATGTTGAACAATCAGTAAGTTGCTTAAAATTTATGCTGAGTTTTTTATGTCAAGCATAAGTAGAGAAGCGAGTATCAGGTTACTACTTGGGTATATTGTTAAAGAGTCCTTTGATTATTGTACCCTTCCTAAGACTATTTCATGGTTTGGAAAACTATCTATGGCACTGAGTTTTTTTTTTCTAAAAAAAATAGATGTTAAAGGAGATAGCTTCTGACTAGACAATCTCTAGAAAAAGGTTGAGATATGACTTTACTTGGCCATTCAGGCCATTTTTGCCAAGTACTTCTGATTTCTGTTTTCCATGGTTGGACTATGTGCTCTTTCTTCTGCATTGGTCATATTTTGATGCTTCTCTAAATTCAGATTGTATTTTACTGTTCAGAACATATATATTTCACATGGAAAAAGTAAACTATTTCTTACTTTTGAAGTTGGGAGTGGTACAAAAATACACACATATGTTTAGACTGAGATGTCTGAGTATCAATGAGAGCATTTTCGTTTTTTTCAAATGTCAAAATTCCTTTATACCTTACTGGTAGAGAAGTTGTTCTTGGTCATTGAAATTTACAAAACATTCTATATATATATATATATTTTTTCCTATTTACTCAAGGATGAAACTTGTGTATTCAGATATTTTCCTATTTAGATATTATCTTACAGATCCTTATCATGTTAGCATTCAGATATTGTGTTCTCCTCCTATCTGCATTTATGTAACTGAAGAATTTTATATGGTTATGCCTAAAACTATCCTTCTAGTTTGCTTACGCAACATTCTGGGAACAAACTAAAATTTTGTTTCTGATTCATACCTTTTTTCCTTTTTCATGAGAAAATATCTCTTATTCACACTAACCATTGTCTGCTGTAACTCTATATTTGGCTGTAAACTTTATCATCTATAATGGATTTGCTTGAGCTGATGAACTAGACGTAGAGTGACACATTGTGGTTTGAACCAATATAATTCCAAGTGTGACTTTCTTATTTTTCTGCTGGTTTTTACCTGGTGTTTGCTAGCTTATTCATCTGTTGCTCGCTGGTATGTTTGCCAAGTGTTTGTGTATTGGTTCTGGTTCAGTTTTCTCACCACAATCACTTGAGCAGACAATGAGGGACTGCTTTTGAGACACCATAATCATAAAATCTTGGAACTATGCTTTTTCATTCATTTACACTTGTCCATATGGTAACATGTAAACTACCCTTTTTTTTCCAAATTTTCTATGGAACTCTGACTAGAATGTACCATGGCAGGTCAATATAAGAACTCTGATTGGTGCTGGTCTTTCTCTGTCTTCATCAGCTTTTGTTCTGTAGGTAATTTTATTTTAGAAGTGTAGAAAATGTATTTTGATCAAATAACAGGTTTCTTTTCTTTTCAAGTATTGACTTTCATCAGCCCTTGTCAAGGTACAAAGAAGAAAGTCTTCTGTTGTGCTTTAGAATTATGCTGCTGAATGCATCTTTCATTTTCATTAAGTTTTAGGTATTGATAGAGTACTCTGTTTGGCAGTGGAATTTTCTCTTCGTCCATCTCTTAGCTTATTGTTTTAAGTTGCATGTTTTGTTGCTTCAGTCGTTGTTTTGCATGGCAGTACATCTTGCTATACCCTGCTGTTTCATCAAGTTTTGGAGTTATTACAAATTTAATTTAAACTTTATATGCTTACAGGTGGAAACTAGCTTAAGTCTTATGTTCTTAATAATAAAAGGACTTTTTTTTTTTACAATGTGCAGGTATATTGAGATGATTTCTTTGGAGCAATTCTTGACAACATTTGTAGTTGAGGCCTTTAGAATGGAAGAATGTATTTCACTAATTTTTGTATACATTTCTTGTTTTGTATTTAGTGATAAAGGAATCTGAATTGGGCATAAATTATGTTGTAATATGATTTCTTAAGCCTAGACTATTAGACTAAATATTGAATTACATTTGAGTAATTAATAAAAATATATTTATGTTATCTTATTTGGCTTCAACTTTCATATTTGTTTTCCTAGTTTTGTGTAAGTAAAAAAAGATTATGTTTCTCTAAGCTAATATAACACATGTGTTATACTAAAGTGTAGTATAACACAAAAAAAGTGTTATACTAAAGTGTAGTATAACATAAATTTATAAGTATTGAAATGTGTTATATAATCGACTATAAATAACATAATTAAACACTTATCTATTTATTAAAATAACACAGAAATTGTGTTATCGTTGACAGTGTAATAACACATCTGTATAACAATGATAAAGTGTTATGTAAAGTACCCTGACCTACAATAACATAGTCGGTCTTAACACATCAAAAAGTGTTATGGTATGTTTTGATAACACATTTTCGGTGTTATTAAAAGCATGTTTTCTTGTAGTGTCCCCCAATCAATGGAGAAGAAGTAATAACCATTGCGGGGGGACCGCATATCGCCGGGTCAGGTAAAAATGCCCAGAATAGATATGTCAATGAGCACAAAACGAGGGATGGATCTCCCTATTAATCTAAACCCCAAGCTCGAAAACAACAAAGGTTTGAGTCCTAACCCATTACATTCATCGAAGAAGATGCCTCGCACATCGAATTCCCCCATAATGACCCTTTGGTCATTACCTTTCAGCTTGCCAATAAGAGGGTACGCTGAATCTTGATCGATCATGGGAGCTCAGTTAACATCCTCTATAGGGCCACTCTGGAAAAAATGGGACTCTTCGTTTGAGACCTAAAGGCTTCTGCGACAATGATGTACGGGTTTTCAAGAGAATGAATAGAAAATACGAGATCTATCGAGCTCCCTATAACCTTGGGAGACTATCCGGTCTCAATAACCAAGATGATGGACTTTATCGTAGTAAACACCCCATCAGCCTACAATGTACTACTCGGAAGATAAACCCTGATTGGGTTGGGGGTAGTTACATCTATGAGGAACCTGGCTATAAATTTCCCAACCCCTAGTGGCATTGGGACTCTGAAACGAGACCAATTGGCTGCCCGAGAATGCTATAGCATCTCGATGAGGGGAAAGAACCAAACAAGTGCACAGACACTTGTTCTCATCCTAGAAATAAATGAGACAGTGTACGAGTTTGAAGGAGAGATCGACCCCAGGATAGATGAGGACAAAGCCAATCTCAGTCCAATTGAAGAGCTCAAAGGCATTGAGCTCGATGATAAGGATGCCACTAGGGTGGTAAAAATAAGGAAGAACCTTCCAGAGGATGTGAGATAGCAATTAATCTGCTTCATGAGGGAAAACCAAGATGTATTCGCATGGTCACACTTTTATATGATTGGGATTAGCCCAAATATTATAATCCATGCGCTGAACATAGACAAAAGCTTCCCACCTAAGCAACAGAATAGAAGGCTTCTAGATGACGAGAGGAAGAAGGCCTTGAAAGAGGAGGACGAAAGACTAAAGGAAAATCGGTTTATCCGGGATGTTTTCTATCTGGATTGGATCATCAATCTAGTGTTAAAATCGAAGCCCAATGGGAAGTGGCAAACTTGCATTGATTATTCAGACATCAACAGGGCGTCTCCAAAGGATTGCTTCCCCATACCTCGAATCAATTAGCCCGTGGATGCTACAGCAGGTCATGGCATCATGTCATTCATGGCCGCATATTCTGGATATAACCAGATAGCCATGCATGCACCCCATAAGGAGCATACGAGCTTCATGACAGATAAAGGTTTATACTGCTACAATGTTATTCCCTTCGGACTCAAGAACGTTGGGGCCACATATCAAAGACTGGTAAATAAGATGTTTGCCAAGAAAATATGGAACAACATGGAAGTATAAGTGGATGATATGCTAGTTAAGTCCAAACACAAATGTAACCATGTTGACGATCTCACAGAATGCTTTGCTATACTCCAAAAGTACAACATGAGACTTAACCCGCAAAAGTGCTCAATCGGAGTATCTTCGGGAAAGCTTATCAGGTTCATAGTAAATGATTGAGGCATAGAGGAAAACGCATATAAGAAAATGGCACTAATTTATATGTGTTCGCATCGAAAGCATAAAGACGTGCAGAGCTTAACTGGACGAATGGCAGCCTTAAGTAGGTTCATATCAAAATCTATTGACAGATGTCATCTGCTCTTTAATCTTTTGAGAGTAGGCAAGAAATTTGAATGGTCAGACGAGTGCAAGCTCACTTTTCAAGCGCTTAAAAAGCACCTTGCTGAACCACCAATCTTATCCAAACCAGTCACAGGGGAAATATTGTACATGTGCCTCGCTACAACTGAGCATGAAATTAGTGCAGTACTTGTTTGGAAGGACAGGAAAGTACAAAAACATGTTTATTATGTCAGAAAAAGTTTACTGGGGGCAGAGCAGAGATATCCATTAATGGAAAAACTAGGCTTGTGCTTGATACATGCATCTCGAAAACTCTGACCTTACTTCCAAGCGCATCCTATACACGTATTAATTGATCAACCATTGAGACAGGTGTTGTCAAAATTTGAGGCATCCAAGAGACTGTTAAAATGGGCGGTTGAACTTAGACAATTCGAGATCACATATCACTCAAGAACGGTGATCAAAGGACAAGCACATATTACTCAGCCTTACGCTTTGGCTTCGAGGCGTCAAATAACGAGGCTGAATACGAAGCACTATTAGCAGGGCTTCAGATAGCTTCCATGCTTAAAGTAAAAGCCATCCACTGCTATAGTGATTCCTAGTCGATTGTGAACTAGGTTTTAGGAGAATATTAGGCTCGTGGAATCAAACTGGCAAGTTACTTGGAGAAGGTCAAAACAATAGTCGGGCAATTCAAGTTTTACACCATTCAACAAGTTCCACAGGAGCAAAATTCGAATGCAGATGTTTTGGCTCGACTCGCCACAACCAAGGAAGCCAATACTCTCAATGTGGTGCCGATCAAATTTCTACCGACATTGAGCATCGCCGAGCTTGAAGAAATTTATGGCAACATGATAGACTCGCAGCCTACCTGGATGAATCCTGTTGACCCTAAATTTGGCCAACTGACACAGAGTCAAATATGCGTGATGTGGAAAAACACGTTGGAAAGAATGTGATGACAAAATGATAAAGAACACAAGGGTTTATAGTGGTTCGGCCCCAGAATCTGGTAATAACCTACGTCCACTTGAATTGTTATTGATGTAAGACTTACAGGAGTGATCAAAGAACTAGGGTTCAATGAGTTTCAACCACCTCTCAGGAATAATACAATGTATCTAATCAGATAACTCTAATTTCTAGTGATCTGAAAGCAAGAAAGAAGAAGAAGATCCCTTTCCCTTGAGCCCTCATTCTTTATTTATAGGCCCAAGGAGGATTTACATTAATTTGTTATGGATATGATTTCCTAAATAGTAGGATACTCAGGAAATCATGGGAGATAATTTCGGATACTATCATAACTGCATAAGATCTTTTCCGTGTATATCACTCGTACGACCAGGCTGGTCGTATGAAGAGATCGAACATCGTGACACTAGATGTACTCCTAGTCGATAGTCGAACAAGAATTCTACCAGATGTTAACCACGTGTACAAAATGTTCGCCATGTCATCCATACTTGTTTTTTGGATAACATTTTCCCCCCAAGTTTGTTTAGTGCGACCAGCAATAAAGAAACTTTAAGGAAGCAACCGTTCATATCCCCACGATGCCTGTCAGAATCCTCGTGCGTTTTTTAATACCGTGACATAATTGTCTAATCAAGCCCTTTCAGTTTTGAAGAAACAAATTGACGGCTTATACACTTCCCCATGTTTCGAGAATTAAAAAATAATGATTATTACTTTTTGGCCATACCTCGGTCTCTATAAATAACTCCTTTTTCTCCTCAAAAAGGTTTTTCTTACCGTATTTGCCAAGAACTTTTCCTACAGAGCTTCGAAACCAGACAGTTGCCTAGCTGAGGACCTTCCTGACTCGAACCTTTTCATCCTCTTCCGAACCTCCATCTTTGTTCAGGTAATCATTGTCTTTCTAAATTTATGCCATGCACGCCATTTTTATGCTCTGTGATTTCTGTGTTCTCGAATAGGGTTTCATGAGGATTTTTCCTTTTGTATAAACCTTCCATTGCTAAGTAATAGGGCGTCTTTATGCTTTGTATAGGTTAAGACTTAGTTTGATAGTAAGGATCATAGGCTTAGGGCATAAGATCGACGTAAAAATTCAATCTTTAAGCTAGGTGAAAAAACTGGATATTTTCCCGCCCTTTAGGAGTCGAAACAGTTCTTTTTTAGAAAACGATTTATTTCCTCTTTGATCTGTTTTTCAAACTACTTGCGTCGCATTTAGCGTAGGATTAGGATGTTGCTGGTTATTTAGATACGAGCAACATTATCCCAATCTCCCACACTACTTCGCGGATTATGTCTTATCTCCTCCATTGTCTGTTTGCAGTTCATATGCAAGACCCTTGAGGAGGAGAAAGACCTATTGAAGACGATCTCTTGGCCCAACTGCTCAAAGGCGAAGAGAACCCATCTACGTTGATCCCAGAAATCCCCTTTTCTCGTCCTAGCCCAAATTGTCCACCAGTTCCCAATCAGAAAATGGCCAGAACAAAAACCAAAGCTTGAAAAAGACGAACCTCTAACTCTCTAGGTCAGCCTACTGCTGATGCTCCCTCGACCAGTGGTCGAGGTGAATTCGCCCCTGAGACCGACGTCCAGAGGCGTGCTCGTCCTCACCACGCTGACCAGCCAGCTGTCGAGTGGCACGTCGTCCCCCCAAGTTCTGTGATGCTTCGTATGATCGCCAACTACTTAAACAAATACAATCTGACGGGGGTGACCCTGGTCAGACCTTCCACCGACCAGCGAGCCAACTTGCCAGGAGGGGCTTACGGCGCCTGGTCGAGGTACCACATCGAGGCAGGTGCCACCCTTTCTCTTCATTCATTCTTTCAAGGATGGAAAACTACTTTGGGGTAGCCCCCTTTCAGATCACCCTGAATGGGTATAGGATGCTGGCCGCACTCTATATCCTTTACAAGCTCAAAAAATGGCCAGCTCCTTCTCCACATGAGGTCAATTTTCTGTTTGACCTCAAGTCCAACCCCAACCATGATGGTATGGGGTTCTTCCACTTCTGCCACCAGGAGACCGGGCGCACCTTTCTGTCCGATACCACTCACATCTCCAACGTGGGGAAGTACCATCAGGAGTACTTCCTTACGCCCGACATCGCCGCAGACAACCTTGCCTTCACTCGATGAGGTAAAAAAAATCCTTAACCAGTGGTTTCCATACTTTAATCCTTTCTAGTCATAATACTCCGCTATTGTGTTCCAGGCCCATGGTTACACCCAACCCCTACTCCTGGAATCGAGTCGAGGGCAGCACTCTTAGCCAGCATGCCAAATGCTGCTAAGAGTGTAAAGAACTTAATTAATGAGGCTAACCTTAGGCTGGCAGGCCTTTGGGGCTCCCAACCTGCGACTAATGAACCCTCGGCTGGTGGTGTCCACGCCAATGCGGAACCTGAGCAGGAACCCGAGCAGCAACCTCAGGTACCCCCTCCACGGAGGAGGCCAACTGGGGTTACGATCAGGGAACCTGCCATTCCCCACCGAGCAGCGGAATCTTCGGTCCCTGTGGGCAAGGGGAAACAAAAGGCTGCCGAGCCTGCCGAACTTTCTGACGACTCGTCAGATGTAAACGGTACAATAATCTCGTTTTTAAATAATTTTCCAATTCCCTCTCATCTATTTGATGGGGATGGAAACTTTAGGAACGCCCCTTCTTTAAACTCATATTTCTTCCAAGAACTAGGTAGTTCAGTAGATAATGTTACGACCAGTAGTTGTAGCTCGGGTGCTTTGCTTGTAATCCTTTTACTTTTATCTCTGTTCCCCTTATGGTCACTTAATCTCACTGCTCGAGTTTTTTCCTTTTGTGCAGGTATGGACTCTAGAGACATCTTCGCTCATTACAAGGCTGCCGCTCCTTCTTCTGTCCCGAAGAAGGATAGCAAAAGGGCTCGAGGGGAAAGTAGCAGGACCCCTTCGAAGAAGGCTCAAACAGAAGATACTCCCACCGTCGTCCCTTCTAAGGAAAACATGACACCTCCGCCTCTCACCGAACAGTCGACGCCCACGCCTGAGAATCCACAGCCCTCCTCTAGGGCCTCTGGGAAAGAGACTTTGGAAAACCTGTCCAAAGGCTCCCTGTCCAGCCTCGTGGTCGGGTAGGCCATGGAGAGAGTATACAAGCTCTCGAAGCACAGACGCAGCTAGGCCGCCATCAACGAAACTGCCTCAATGGAGGTCGACCAAATCATCAACAGAGGGTTGAATGAGATAGTCAGCGTAAGTCATCTTCTGTTGTTTCATCATTTATGCTGACTTCTTTTCCTTACTTTTTCATTTTTTGTTTTCAGGGGCTGCTATCTTTAACTGCTGGCTGGCGCCGTGCTGGGGCGTTGGTTTCTCGCGGACAGAACATCGACTCCAGGCTTGCTCAGGCTAAGCAAGCACTTGAGGATGAGAAGAAAAAGCTGCTTGAGGAAAACAAGGAGCTGTCTAAGCTGAATGAACAGCTATGCGAGGACCAAGCCACTCTCACCTAGGAGCTTCAGGACAGTCAAGGGGCCTTGAAGAAAGCCAACGAGGAGCGGCACAAATGGAGAGAAAGTTCTGTACTTATCACCCAAGAGTGTAAACAGCTGAAACTCGATCTGACCGCCAGCAGGGATGAGGCGAAGAAGCTTGAAGAGCGGGTGCGAGAGCTCGAGGGGTGAGTGCAGGAGGTTGAGGAGGAAGGGGTCGCGAATTTGAAGAAGTACAAGGAGGCCACCCTCCTCTGCTTTTATGACTTCTGGAAGCACAACCGGGAGGCCAACTTCAACTATCTTTCCGAGCGGTTTAAGAGAACTTTGATGGCGCAGTGTGCCACCCGGTTGGAGGCAGACAAAAAGGCTAAGGCAAAGGCTCCCACTGCCAATGCTGAAGCTGGTCCTCCTACCGACCAGGGCACTCCCCCAAATCCTCAAGACCCTCCTACCCAGTAAAAAAATTTTGTTTTATTTTACTTTTATGGCCCATAGGTCTGTTTGTAAAGACAATATTTTTATTGCTGCAAGGGCAGCTCTTTTACTTATAACTGGACAATTGCATCCGAGCAATAATGCTCGCGGTGCAAAAGCTTTTTACTTTGTTTAGAACAATTACATCCGAGCAATACTGCTCGCGGTGTAAATGATTGCTTTATTGATATTATAATGTTTCTTTTTTTATAATATCTGTTCGCATGACCGAACTTAGCATAGTACTTTGGTCTAATTTAACAAAACATAAATTTTGAAAAATAATCTAAGTATTGTAGCATGCTTTCACTCATTTTGTTCATGTGTTTACATACTCCTTGGTATGCTTTGCTATCGATGTACCTTATATGCCCCCCAAGTGATCGAGGAGCTTTAGGTCCTTGGTCACTTGCCTTGAACACGGCTTGTGCGAACATAACTGCTCGATAGTAAACATAATATATAATACAACAAAACAACACACGTAATGAACAAATACTTGTAAAAATAAATTTACAAAGGTTGGCAAGAATGACTGGCTACGCACAGTCCCTTATAATCTCGTATTAAAAATGGACTAAACATGTCTTTACGAGTGATCTTAAAAAGATCTTACACTTATAAGCGATTAGCCATACAACGTGGCTAACCCTTTTTTCGAAACTTGTAAAAAGGAAAAATTAATACAAGCTAGTTCTTTAAAAAGGACTGTTTATTGGTAGTACTTGAGCAGGTGTTCACCGTTCCAATAGCGTGGAACGAGATCTCCATTTAAGCGTGCAAGTTTGTAGGTGCCCGGATGAAGGACTTCTTCAATCTGGTAAGGTCCTTCCCAGTTTGGTCCAAGCACTCCAGCAGTGGGGTCGCGGGTATTTAAGAAAACTCGTCGTAGCACTAGGTCATCGACCTTGAATTTCCTTTCTTTTACTTTTGAGTTAAAGTACCGAACAACCTTTTGCCGATATGCTGCAACTCGGAGTTGGGCTTTTTCTCGTATTTCTTCAATTGAGTCTAGGGACTCCATCATTAGTTGGAAATTATGGCTCTGGTTGTATGTAATGCGTCGATGTGAGGGGGGATCTAATTTGACAAGTAACATAGCTTCATATCCGTATGCCAAGGAAAACGGGGTGTGACCTGTCCCTGTTCGATGCGTGGTTCTATACGACCAAAGTACTTCAGGCAGCTGTTCTGGCCATGCTCCTTTAGCGCCTTCAAGTCTTTTCTTCAGGGTGTCCTTAAGCGTTTTATTCACTACTTCGACCTGCCCGTTCGCTTGTGGATGCGCAACTGAAGAAAAGTTTTGATAATCCCGTGTCTTTCGCAGAAGTTGGTGAATAGATCACTGTCAAATTAGGTGTCGTTTTCTGAGACGATTTTTCGAGGCAAACCATATCAGCAAACAATGTTCTTGATGACAAAGTCAAGAACTTTCTTGGTCGTTATGGTAGCGAGTGGTTCAGCTTCGGCCCATTTGGTGAAGTAGTCAAATGCTACAACTGCGTACTTCACTCCGCCTTTTCCCATTGGCAGGGATCCAATCAAGTCTATTCCCCATACTGCAATAGACCAAGGACTCTGCATCTGTTTTAATTCGTTTGGAGCTGCTCGTGGGATTTTTGAAAATCTTTGACACTTATCGCACTTTCGCACAAACTCCATTGAATCTTTGTTCATAGTCGGCCAGAAATAGCCTTGTCTTAGAATCTTTTTCGCCAAACTTTGCCCCCCAACGTGATCCCCGCAGAAGCCCTTATGTACTTCCTTCATTAGTTCCTTAGCTTTCTCTGGTGTAATACATCTGAGCAGTGGCATGGAATATCCCCTTCGGAATAGAACGTTATCGACCAGTATATACCTAGCAGCCTGCCTTTGAAGAGTTCTGGCCTTGTTTCTATCTGCTAGTAGTACACCATTTGTCAGATACTCCAAGTAAGGCGCCATCCATGTATATTCCATTCGGATTTCCATACTGGCTTCAATTGCTCGTATGCTTGGCTCACTCAATCTTTCTACTGGCACAATGTTCAAAGTATCAGCATCTTTCGCGCTCGCGAGTTTGGCTAAGGCATCTGCGTTCGAATTCTGATCCCGGGGTATTTGCTGGAGGGTAAACTTCTTGAACTGGGCCAATAGATCTTTAGTTTTATTCAAGTAGGCCACCATTTTTAGGCCTCGTGCTTGATATTCCCCTAGAACTTGATTCACTACCAGCTGTGAATCACTGTAAATATCCAGCACCTTTATACTCATGTCTTTCGCCATTCTTAATCCAGCGAGGAGTGCTTCGTATTCGGCTTCATTATTTGACGCTGTGAAGTCAAACCCAATGGCGCAGTGAAATCGATACCCCTCTGGCGTTATCAAGATCACTCATGCCCCTGCGTGAGATTCATTTGACGACCCGTCTGTGAATAACTTCCACGAAGGAGCTTCGTCTTGAAGCTCAGGCGCACTAGGTTTTTCACACTGCTCGTTGTCTGGGAGTTCAGTGAACTCTGCAATAAGATCAGCCAAGACTTGTCCTTTTACTGCTGCTCGCAGTGAATATGTAATATCGAACTGCCTCAGTTCGACTGCCCATTTTAATAAACGCCCAGCCGCCTCTGGTTTTTGGAGGACTTGCCGAAGGGGCTGGTCAGTTAAAACTGTAATAGGATGGGCTTGGAAGTAAGGACGTAGCTTCCTTGAGGCGAAGATTAAACAGTATGCTAACCTCTTGATGGGAGAATACCTCAGTTCTGCTCTGATTAGCCTCTTGCTTACATAGTAAACTGCCTTTTGCATGCCTTCTTCCTCTAGTACCAATATCGCACTAGCAGCAACTTCAATGATCGCTAGGTAGATGAACAAAGTTTCTCCTTCGATAGGCTTTGATAAAATAGGAGGCTGTGCCATATGGGCTTTCAAGGCCCTTGGGAGCATGTGAAGAATAGGCTAAGGGCAAAGAGGCAATTTGGTCATTTCTGGCAAAATACGTGACTTGGTTGGCTAGGAACCTTTGAGATGGCTTAGGAAACAAAAATAAAACTCTCAACAACATCATTCTTTCTCTCTCTCGTTTTCTCTCTGTCTCTTTGAGCTTGGGAAGAATTTTGAGGAAAATTGAAGGGCCAAGCTTAGGAAATTGAAGGGGTGGATTGGCAGAGTTGGGGATTCAATTCAAGGTGTTTTATCTTTGAGGTAAAAGCTTAAAATTTGTTTTGGTTCTTGAAAATTCTATAGTTCTATTTGAAGTTTAAGTATTTGCATGCTTAATAGTTTGGAGGGGGAATTCTGAAGTATTGATGAGCTTTTAGTCTAGTAATTGCTGTGTTTTGCTGCTGAAAAGGATTATGTTGACTATGGGGATTGAATTGGAACATTGGGATATAATTAGATTGTTTCTAGATTGGTTTGGCTAAGGAAAAAACCCAGAAGGGCTGGGTCGTGGCTCTGTTCTTGGTGTGCCGCGGCCCTATGGAGCAAAAATGGAAGCCAGGACGGCGCAGTGGCAAGGGCGAGCTGCGACGCCATAGAGGCAAGGCCGCGGTGCATGTCTGGTGGTCAGGCAGGCCGAGCCTCTGATTAGAGGTGGGCCGCGGCATGGGATCATAGGGCCGCAGCCCTTAAAGAGGATTTTTGGCCTTGAGTATGTTTTGGGTTTGGGGACTTAACCTTTTGGGCTCGAGATCGATTCTACTCCTGTGTTGGGTGGAATTAGACGTCCCGAAGGATCGGGCACAATCTGAAAGCCTTGAATCATTCATTGTTGATGGAATTCCTTATTATGGTTATGACTAGGTCAATGCTAAGGGCTCGAATCAGGGATCGTACTCAAGAGGCGTCACTAGTAACTTGCATGTGGACCGAAGGTAAGAAAACATCACCCAATATATAAATGTTTGATTAGGGCTTAGTTCCATGTTCAAATATAAACATGGTTAAGGCTTTTGCCCTTTTAATGAGCATGATTATAATTGTGTTTGTGAGTGTCTGGTTAAGCACACTAAAATGCGCATGATTATGATTATGCCTATGTATTTTGTTTGAGTGTATTATAATACATTGTATTTGTATCTATGTATGATAAATGAAATAGGTGATTGTCCATTGTGATTAGAGAGCTCGGTTTATAAACTAGGGGATTATTAGGATGTTAGTTGGGATCGACTTATTAGTCGAGGGTACGTTGGATATTGAGAGACTCGTCTTATAAGTCGAGGGTCCTAAAGCTTGGACTTATAAGTCGAAGGCTTGTGAGGCTCGACTTAAGAGTCGAGGATCATTAGGACCTGGCTTATGAGCTGAGGTTGGTATTATGCAAGTGGAGTGTGGGCCACCATTGCTGGGGCACCCTGGGAGTGCAACACGCATTTGACTGGCTCAGATGCCAAACAAATGGAAAGGGAGTGCGACACACACTTGACTGGCTCGGATGGCATACAAATAATAAGGAGTGCGATACTCACTTGTGTAAACCTGTGGTTGTTAATCTGTATTTCTGATTGAAAAAGTGTAGCTTATAAGCTAAAGATTTACCTGTGTTATAACATGCTCTACAAACTCGACTTATCTGTCAAAGGTTAAAGGATTCGACTTATTAGTCAAAAATTGAAAGACTTGACTTATCATTCAAAGGATGAAAGGATTCGACTTATCAGTGGAAGGTTAAAGGACTCGACTTATCAGTCGAAGATTACGGATCTGACTCGTCAATCGAAGGTTACAAATGCGACTTACCAGTCAAAAAACAAAGACTTGACTTATTAGTCAAAGGTAAAGCACTCGACTTATCAGTTGAAAGTTAAAGGACTCAGCTTATCAGTTGAACTCTAAAGAAATTGACTTACTAGTCAAAGGCCGATGCACTCAGCTTATTAGTCGAGAGTTTAAAGGCTCGACCCAGGAGTTAAGGGCAGCAATAACGTGCCAAACGTTGACCGATAGGGTTAAGCCAATCCAGAAGCAAGATATACGTTTGAATACTTCTAAGGTCGCCGGAAATGTTAGCATCACACCCTCTTGGCCAGCTTTAGGGTCGATTGTATGAAAGATGGAGATGGGCTCTAGTGTGGCCCTGTAGCAACTCAGCTAAGTTAATTTCATGCATTAGTAGGATTATTATTACTAGGCATGTTAATTGTAAATCTATGATATGACAATGTACTGCTTATAAGTATGAGTATGTTTTCTTGCTCAGCCTCGGCTCACGGGTGCTAGTTGGTGCAGGTAAAGAAAAGGAAAGGTTGGAGCAGCCATGAGTTGGAGAGCTTCAGGGGTGGAGTGTACATATGCGGCCTTCTCGTCTGCCACGGCCGAGGTTGTCAGTAGGAACTAGCATTGAACCCTGATTTTTCCGCCTAGGTCGGCTGTTGTATTCGTTTTTGGGTTTGTAACCGCTTTTAATTACAATGGAATTCCATGCATGGAAGTTAAACGTTTTTAATAAAATTGTTTACTTTGATAAAAAATTTTAGTACCTAAACCTGTGGTTAGTTTAATTACACAGTTTAAACTCAAATGATTCGTTTAGCGAGTTAAGAACTATTTAAACTACACAGTGTAACGGTCCTTATTATGAGGGCGTTACATGATTTTTTGTTGGGTGGATCCAGAAAATTGTCAAGGTGAAAAGGGTATGATTCCGGATTGGGTCAAAATAATTGAAGGTGAAGATTGCAATGGGGATGGAAATGTGGGTAATGATCAGAGACATGTAGAAATTGGGGTCAAGGAAATTGAGAAACAAGTTTTTACAATGTGTGCTCATCCAAATAGTGGTCTTTGGTTGAATATAAGTTGGAGGAAATTGTTTTTTTTTCTTTTGTACTTGTCATTGTGCTAGTATTGTTGTTGAAGTAGTGGTAGTTTTACAAATGTAATGGTCTCATGAGTTGTAACAATGATAGTGGAATTGACATGAAATTGAGTTGTTTTTGTTTGTGAAAATTGGTGTGTTTTGATTGACAATTTTATGTTAAATTGTGTTGAGGGCACTTGGTTGTATTAGTGCATAATAGATTACATAATAGCAAAATAATATCAATAGCATAGGCACCAAATTTGAACATCAACATAAAGACCATTACAACATTAACCAATTTTCAACGAGTTTGAGTTGCTGCCTTTTGTTAGATTAAACATATACATAGTACATGTTGGCAATATTTTAAAGGTTGTACCTTATGTTGGGAAAACTTATACAAGATCTTAATTATTTTTATGTAAATCTTATATTAAACAAGCTAATATAAGAAAACCTAGTTTATGTTTCTATAATTGAATTTAAACAGAGATAACGATAAGAACACTTATATTATCTGCAGCGGAATGTCTATGTCCTTCCTTTAGTTTCGCTAACCCTTGTATCATTTCTGTTGCAAGGTATCACCAAGAAACTGAACCGATCTTCAAATTTCTTCAATGTATTCCAAAGAATACTTAGAATCACCTAGACTAGAGTGGAAAATTCTTAACACATGAGATAGATACAGACAGAAGAAGAGCAAATAATATTGAGACATAGAAATGACTTTTGCTAGAGAGAGTCTAAAACCCTAAAGCGTTAAGAATAGATCTTCTGATCATCTGTCAGATAGTCTTTCAAAAATTTGATTTCAACTTTCACTTAGCATTCCTTTTATAGGCTAAATTAAGTCATTTATTTTAATTAAAAAATCAATAAAATAATAGATAATATTAGTCATTAGGTCAAAATTATCATGGGCTTTAGGCTCGTGAATTTTCTCATTTAATTATAAGATTGTTGGACTTAAAAACAAGGCCTGAATTATTTTCTATTGATTTAATTAATTGAATAATTATTTAAATTTTTTATCAAATTAATTATTTATAATATGAACCTTGATTTAAAAAATTTTATTAATTTAGACACTAATTTGTCTTAATTAATAAATCTGCCATAAAATCTCTTTTCTTCTCTAAATTGCATAACTCTATGAAACTATCCAAAATTGACATGGTCAACTTTGCTAATTCTAATTGATAATTAAATCAATTAATTAAGACTATCTAGATGATTGTATCCAAGTACAGTGGGGACCATGGGCCTATGAAATCAAGCTCCAATAAGTTATCGTAAATTTAATAAAATTTACCTCCTTATTAATTCCTCGTGACTCCGCTAATGACTCGTAATTACACTCTTGAATTCATACAACGCTATATAAGCAATATAGATATTAGTTATCCATTGTTACAACCATAATTATCACTCAATCCTCTATAGAACGTCTACAATGAGATGCGACTAAAATATAGTTTTACCCCTCATTGTATTTTATCCTAGAAACACTTAGTTCATTGTTAATGATATTTTAGTAAACTAATATTAATTACTAAAATGAGATCTCTATCATTTATCACCTTGAACCAAACTAAAAGGAAACCATCGTTTTACTTCTTCATTAGAAGTTATATATGTTCGTATCTATGAATAACACTCCCACTCAATTATACTACCGAGTTATCAAGATGTAAGTATGGGCTTGGCTATAGGGTAAGCTAGTAACGAACAAGTCAATGAACTCAAATAATACAATCAGTTAGAATACTAACCACTTAGACTTGAGATTCAATTGACCTATTGTCAAATATATGATATGACTAGAATAGATTATAACGGTATGTTTACTTATCCTATCTACTATCAATATCGGCCCTGTCCGATGAAACATATACATCCAATCTTATCTACTTTGCTAATGTTCTGGAAAGAACATAACACTCGAATGTGTAAGTAGATTATATTGTAGATTGGCAAGTCAGTGTAAATCATGTGCACTGACTAATCTTAGGACTAACTTATTTTGAACATATAATCATATTTATATTCCACTATGATTACGTCACTATAATTATGATTAGCTATATGCTTGGGATTTAATAGCAGTTTATATTAATCAAATCATCATAAAAATAACACATCTGATCCAAGTGATTGACCATGTCAAAAATGATTTATATGTTTTTATTAATTATAAAATGAGATTACAAAGAAATTGAGTTTTAATTACGGCATAAAACCCAACAAACTCCCTCTTTCACTAATTGAAAGTAATGTCTAAATTATACTAATCTCATTTCCTTGATATGCTTATCAAATGTAGGTTCTGGTATAGTTTCTTTGTAAACGGATTTGCAAGATTGTCTTCAGAAGCAATTTTCATAACCTTTACATCTCCCCTAGCTACATATTCTTGAATTATGTGATACTTCCTTTCTATATGATTACTCCTCCTGTGACTTCGAGGTTCTTTTGAGTTGGCTATCGCTCCTGTGTTGTCACAAAACAACACAAATGGTTTATCCATATTTGGAATTACACCAAGATCTGAATAGAGCATCTTTAGACAGACTATTTCCTTAGCTGCTTCTGACGTGACTATGTACGCCGCCTCCATGGTGGAATTTTATATCGCGGATTGCTTTACGCTTTTCCATATCACAGCTCCACCCCCAAGAGTAAACACCATTCTAGAAGTAGACTTCCTGTCATCGACATCAGTCTGAAAATCTGAATCGGAGTAGCCTACAGGGTTCAGAACACCACCCATATAGATTAACATATAATCCCTAGTCTGCCATAAATACTTCAAAATATGCTTAACTGCAATCCAATGTGTCGGTCATGCATTTAATTGATACATGCTCACTAATCCCACTGCATAGCAAATGTCTGGTCTAGTACACAACGTAGCATACGTCAGACTTCCAACAGCCGATGCATAAGGAACTTTTATCATTGCATCTTCCTCTTCAGGAGTCTGGAGAGAATGCTTCTTTGAAAGATGAATTCCATGGCGGGACGGTAGATGTCCTTTCTTGTAATTTTTCATTGAGAAACGTTCAAGTACTTTATCAATGTAAGCTTCTTGAGATAGAGCTAAGAGTTTGTTCTTTCTATCCCTAATGATCTGGATACCTAGAACATAACTTTCTTCGCCCAAATCCATCGTCTGGAATTGAGTGCTCAACCAATTCTTCAAATCTAATAATTTCTTAACATTGTTTCCAATGAGTAAGATATCATCTACATACAGAACCAGGAATACCACTATTTGATTTGCCTTCAGTTGGTAAACACAAGGCTCATCAATATTTTGTTCAAAGCCCTAGGTTTGGATTATTTCATTAAACCTAAGGATCCAGGAAAAAGAAGCTTGATTAAGTCCATACATTTATCTATTCAAATTGCTTAAGCACATGTGTTTCAATCTCTCCCTGAAAAGATAAAGAACCAATTCTCAGGTCTATTCTCTTGATCTCATGTGTTGAGTACATCAAGTAGAATCACAAATAATCTATCATTTATTCTCTAAGTGCCCACACACTTCTTGAGGTGTTAAGAATACTGTGGAAGATCTTGGTGTGAGTACCTGGGAGCAGTGTTGAGAGGAAGATCGTTTTTATTATGAAAAGATAGCAAGGACACTAAATAGGCTTCAAGAGGTATGATTTCTATTCCTATCTTTCTTATGATTAATGTATGTATATTAACGGATCCGCATATTTAAAGGTAGTTTAAATATGTTACAAAAAAAATTTTGTACACTGGGCCAACCCACCACCATTCCGCTGCGTATTGATCTATTCAACTTTCAAACTTTTCCTTCTTGTCCAGCTACTTTTAATCCTTCTGGCTTATCCATATAAATGACTTCGTCAAGCTTCCCATTAAGAAAAGTTGTCTTGACATCTATTTGAAAAATCTTATGGATAGGAGGATGCGAATGGACTTTAGCATGGCTACTGGACTAAAAGTTTCCTCATAGTCCATGCCTTCTCTTTGGGTATAACCCTTTGCCACTAATCAAGCTTTATAAGTTTCGATCTTTCCATCAATACCTCGTTTCTTCTTGTAGATCCACATGAACCCAATGGCCCTAATGTCAATAGATGCTTCTGCAAGATCCCAGACAAAATTTGAGTAAATGGACTACATTTCCTGTTTCATGGCTTCGAGTCATAGTTCTTTTTTAGGGCTAGCCATTGCTTATTTTACAAACTCCCTAGTCTTATTTTACAAACTCATCGTCACTAGTGTGTAAAACTCCCTAGTCTAATACTTTGTAAAATATTTGCGTGCACATATGTTTACAAAAGAAAAGCCACTTATTATAAAAAAGTCCCACTGGGGCATTGCTAAAACATGCAAGTTGGCCCAATAGTTTAAAAGAAAAATAATAGTTTTCGTGCAACGTTCTTAAAAATAACCAAAGTTCAAGGCCCATTGATAAGTTATGAATGTCAAAATAAACATAACATTATTTTTAGAAAAATGGCGTTTAAACTTATCGTTTCTCGTCCATAGGATGCCCCCACGCCAGACACGCCCTAACGATAGAACTCCCCACATCACCAAGTGTGCCAAAGAGAAACCTATTTACTACCTGGAATGGAAAGTAAGGGGTTGAGCTAAAAGCTCAGTAAGGAAGTACAAATAACACATAAGTAAAACACGGCAAAACATATTCATTCTCATACATCGTCATACATCATAGCATCATCATCATAAACATAAACATAATCATCATAACATAAGCATCATATACATGGTCATCATCATTATAACATCATAAACATAACATCCTGTCTTTGTGAACATGGCCTGCTAAATTGTCCATGGCACGTCTTGAGGTAAACAGGATCTCTGGTCCTTGAATAACCTTGGCACGACCGCCCTATGAGTTACGTCTTCATATCTTGGTAACTCGGGTTACGTCTTCACATCCTTAGTAACCCCTTATTGGTGTGTCGCGTTCATCACACTAACAACCATTTCATCTCACACAACATTCAATGACATACAATTCAGTCATATCAACGTACATTAGAAATTTACAATTCATATCGCAAAATATCATCATACATAACATTCTTATTCATACAATGTAATCTTACCATTTAGAGCATAAACAACCAAAATTTCTATCTAACTTCCTTACCTTAGGTCCAAGCAAATAACATCCTTTAGCATCACATAAGACTCTATTGTGGCCAATCATATATCTCATGTGTGCATGAGCCATGCTTACATGGTGAAAACTACTGATCATTCCCAAAATAGACAATTACACATAAAATCACCAAAATAGTAATACAACTTATACATATGTTACATGCATGGTCTTTACGTAAAAATCATATGGTTGCATAATAGACAAATTTTTTAACTTAAAAGTGAAATTGCATGCGACATGCATATGTGAGAACATTGTTAAAAAGCGACGTTAAAAACGATAATTCCTATGCGCTTGTTTTTATCATTTTAAAAATAATGAACTTGTAACATCCTTTGATTACTATTATTTATCTCCTTAAAATCACTAAATTGATTAAACTTCTTAAGACATTATTTTTATTTCATAAAATAATTTATTTAAACATTTTAAAATATAATAATCTCATTATTTACTTTTAACTTCCATAAAATAACAAGGACTAAAAATTATGTAAAATACTTATAAATTAACATATTTCCTTAGAAAATAACATTATAATCAATTCACAAATTTACACACTTAATGTCAGAAAGATTACAATTTTTTTTTTAGGTGTGGGAAAAATACATTTTTACTTGTATTATTTTTATGACTTAAATTTTTAAATAGAATAAATTCATAAGTGATAATCCAATAATTATTTTAAAATATTTTAATAAACATTCAGCCACTATTTGATTCACTTTAAAAATCACAAGTAAATTAAATTCAATATTTTTCTTAATTAAAATAAAGAAAAATCATAACTATTAAAATGAACACTCATAGTTATAATAAAATACTACTTTTAATATTTTAATAGTTTAGGGTATGAATTTATTTCAACATACACATCAAATTCCTTTTATTTAAAAATACAACTTCACATTTTTACTAAAATTCCAGCAACAAAATATATCCTTAATATCACCATTTTTATTTTTAAAAACTCATATTTTCTAAAAAAAAATAGACAAAAAAAACTGTAGGTAATTATTTGTGCAAAAATATCATTTCAAGGCTTCTTAAAATTTTCCATTTATTTTCTTAAAACATCAAGGCACTTGCAAAATTTGTTTAAGCACTCAAAACATTATTCTCATCATACACAACACCATTTCTACACAAAACTCAGCAAGTACAATAAATCATGAAATTCATTCTTTTCATCATACTTCACAAAATTCATACATATTCAATAACAATGTTCCAACACAAACCCTAGCATGTTTCTACTCCTTTTTTTTTTAATGATTTTAATGTTACCATTAGCATTAATAATTCATCAAACCACCTTAAAAGATACTCACAAATCATAAACAAAGAATCATCTTTAACCTTGTCTTGGATATACTCTTGATATATTACTATCATGCAAGTATTCCAAGAGAAACAAAACTAACATATATCCATTTAAAATCTAACAAAAACCTATCATGTTTTCTAAGATTTTTAATTGACATAAAAACATTAAAAAAAAAATCATGCTTTGAACATCACCCTGAGGCCGAAATCCCCATATCCCAAAATAATCAAATCCTTTCATGTTATTTTTAAAAATATTCATCATCATTTTTTTTTATAGATCACAATTTAAAACCCTTGCATGCTTTAACATAGAATCTTTAAGCCAAAACATACCTATCATCAAACCATAGAAAAACTTAAACAACATATCATCAACACCACATATCAATAATCAACTCAATACACATACTATGAATATACATATAAAAATTACAACCATAAGAACCAAACCAAAACAACATGAATACCTATGTCCACGCCTAGGTCAATAATCTCACGAATCAACAAAAAAAAAATATCCATCAATCCATGAACCCAAGAAAAAATAAAAATATTAGGGTTAAAGATCCATTACCTCTCTTGATTATAAAATCAAGAACACAAATTGATCAACACCCAAATGACAATCACTCTTGAATACCTTAGGGTTTTTTAAACCCATAAAGAAGAAGAACACAAAAAAACTTAGGATGGTGGGGAAGAGAAACCTTAGACTTAAAGTTAATAAAAGAATCATCAATATAAAAACCATACCTATGACCTCCCATGACCTTCTTCTTCTTCCTCCTTTCTTTTCTTCCTTTCTCTCATTCTCTCTCTAGAACACGCCTCTCTCCCTCTCTAGTTTCGGCAACCACCAAGCACAATGGCTCTCTTCCCTTTTTCCTTCCCTCTTTATTCTAATCTACTCATAATAGCCTAATAAAAATAAATGGGCAAGTTTCCTATTCCTAATTATTTTCTCTTAATTCTTATTTAATTGGCTTTATTATAAATTGGTATGGAATAAGGATGACAACATCTCTTCCATTTTTAACTAAAGTTGACCCAAATAAAATAGGAATTGAAATCCTCCTTTCCCACTTATGCTTACACGTCCACTCCTCTTGTTTCCATTTTATTTTATTTTTTATAAATAAACAATTAAATGTAATAAAAAGGAAATTGCAAGTGTGTAGGAAATTCTATACATGTGCACCATGCAACCATGCACATGCACACACTCAATAACTAGAGTGCATCACTACCTACCAGGCACCTTAGTGCATTCAACAAAAACTCAAATATTCACATTTTTTAAATAAATAAAAATTAACAATTAAATTCACAAAATTCTACCAAACAATTCTAAAAATTAATTTAAAACAAACAAACAAATAAATAAAATATTTTACAACACTTAACAATTAAATAAAATGAAGCACAAAATTTAATAACTGAAATTTTTTTTTGGTGCACTACATAGTGTCACCGATATACATATTGGCTTCACCATCCAAACCATAGCAAACTGGGTTACTAGAATCCCTCCCACTATGATGAGGCTCCGTGACTGTTTGCTCCGGAACAGTGGTACATTCTTCATTTAAATCGACTTGCGTCGGTTGGACATGAAGAGTGGGAATTTCATCGTCAACTTGAATTGATGACGATGGAACATTAGTTGTAGTAAATTCTTCAACATACTCCTCTAAAACTACTTTCCTGGGCGGTTTGAAGTTTTGGACATAGTCATTTTCCAGAAAAGTAGCATTCGTAGAAGTAAACACTTTCTTTTCTGAAAGACTATAGAAAGGCCCACCCCGAGTGCCTTTCAGATAGACAACAAACATGCAAACTTCGGTTCGCAGTTCTAGCTTGCCTTCCTTTTTTTCCTCAGAACATGGGCGGGACACCCTCAAATTTTAAAATGAAGTAGACTAGGTTCACAACCATTCCAAAGTTCTAAAGGTGTTTTGGGGATTGATTTCGACAATATGACATTTAGAATGTCGTTCCCAGTTTCAATTGCATGTCCCCATAATGAAGTTGGTAAATATTTTAACCATTTATTAAAAAATAATATTAATAGTTATAACAATCCTAAAATATCTTAAAACAGTTAAGAAAATTCAAATATCGATAAAAATATCTTGTAAACAAATTTTCGAATTTCAAATCATTTTAATATTAAAATCCATAGAATAATCAGATATTAATAATTTCAAATAAAAGATATAAAAAAATAACAAGTATTTCAAAATATCTTTAATATCTGATAGCTTAATTATAAATTTTAATATATTAAAAGATTGAAAATTAATTAGTTAACCTATTTTTAAAATTGAATTTGATTTTTTTTAGAAAATATCTAAATTTTAAATATCAAACAACAAAAATATCTTATTTTAAAAAAAAAATTTAAATGATAAAATAAATCTGATATTTTTTGGTTTGTTATAAAAAAATAAATTTCGTTATTTTATTTTTATTAATTAAAAAAAATATCTGGTTGAATCGTTCATGAGTGCGGCTGCTGGAGAGACACGCGCGTGCATGTAGCATTGGAGACGCATGCAGGCGCACGCACTTGGAAGGGGTGACGCACGCAAGAGCGCACAACAGCCAAATTTTAAAAAAATATTGTGTAATTTTTCAACCCAAAACATTTTCTAAATAATTTTTACAATTTTTTTACACCAAATAAAGCATTTATAAAATTAATTGCATAAAAAACACAACAAAATATCCTAAATTTGCTAATAATCACATAAAAATCAATATGCTGTATCAAAAAACGTGAAATCTATCCAATTACTCAACATATCAAATAAATCAATTTATACCATGTTCATGCATGAAAATAAAGATTACCAAAGGCTCTGAGGCCAGTTGTTGGGAAAACTTATACAAGATCTTAATTATTTTCATGTAAATCTTATATTAAATAAATTAATATAAGATAACCTAGAACATGTTTCTCTGATTGAATTTAAACAGAAGTAATGATAACAACACTTACATTATACGCAGTGGAATGTCTAAGCCCTTCCTTCAGTTTCTCTAACCCTTGTATCATTTCTGTCGCAGAGTATCACCAAGAAACTGAACCGATCTTCAAATTTCTTCACAGTCTTCCAAAGTATCCTTAGAATCGCCTAGAATAGAGTGGGAAATTCTCAACACATGAGATAGATACAGAGAGAAGTAGAGAAAAGAATATTGAGACTTAGAAAATGACTTTCGCTATAGAGAGTCTAAAACCCTAAAGCATTAAGAATAGATCTTCTGATCATCTCTCAGATAGTCTTTCAAAAATCTGATTTCAACTCTCACTTAGCATTCCTTTTATAGGCTCAATTAGATCATTTATTATAATTAAAAAATCAATAAAATAATAGATAATATCGACCATTAGCTCGAAATTATCATGGACTTTAGGCAATTGAATTTTCCCATTTAATTATCAGCCCATTGGACTTAGAAATAAGGTGTAAATTATTTTTATTGATTTAATTAATTATATAATTATTAAAATCCTTTATCAAATTAATTATTTATAATTTGAATCAATATTTAAACTTATTTATTAATTTATACACCAATTTATCTTAATTAATAAATTTGCCATAAAATCTATTTTCTTCTCTAAATTGTATAACTCTGTGAAACTATCCAAAATTGACCTGGTCAACTTTGATATTTAAATCAATTAATTGAGACTTTCCAGATGATTTTATCCAAGGTATAGCGGGGACCATGGGCCTATCAAATCAACCACCAATAAGTTATCATAAATTTAACAAATATATTTACTAACTTATTAATTCCTCGTGACTCCACTAAAGACTCGGAATTGCACTCTTGAATTCATAGAACGTTATATAAGAAATATAGATATGTTACTAGTTATCCATTGTTACAAACATAATTATTACTACACCCTCTATAGAAAGTCTACAATGAGATGGGACTAAAATACCTTTGAATGCACTAGAACCAAACTACACCTCAATATCGAAAAACACACTATTAACCTTACTTCCCAAGTGTTTAATAAGCTTAAGATGATGAAGCTTATAACCCCAACCCAAGTGTTTAACACTCTAAAGTAAACCTAGTAGCTTGAAGGCTCTGAACTCAGCTTGAAGAATGAAAGAAAAGATTGGGTACTAGGTCCTATTTATAGAATTCAAGAATGAAAAGATCTTCTTTTAGCTTGAATAAAATAATGAATATTTGATTGAAAAACATTTGAATATTCGTTCAGCAGAGGCTTAAGACTCAGTCAAACGATTCAGAGGCTTGCTAAGAGGTTATGGATTAAAATGAGCTCGGTTTCAAAAATGTTTAAAAATCTTGCCCTAGGGCCGATATATTGCCCATAGTAGGCGATATATTGCCTGGGCCTATATTCCCGAGGCTCATCGAAGCGTTCATGTGAAGTTACGTGTTCCGCGTGTGGCGATATATCGCCCCTAGACCTGCAATATATCGGCATACGCTGAAATATTATACACGTATTTTCACTTTTTCAGCCTAATTTGAATTGAGTAAACAGCTTTGACTGAGTCATATAACGATTTTAAAGCTGCTGGCAGATTCTGGGGTTTTCAAATATTCTATTATAAAACTATTCCTCAAAAATACTTAATTTCTCAATAAACATGCACATGACAAGTGTCATGATCTTATTAGTTCTATCTAAAACGTATAGTATAATAAATATCATCTTTATAATCAGCTATATTAATCAAACCTTATGTTATAATTAATATTCTTAAACTATAGGTTAAACTTTTAAATTTTATAAGGGTTGCTACGAGTGTTCAACTAAGTCCCAGCTTGAAGTAAAATCCACAACAATAAACATACTATAACTACTACTAGCTATACTACTATTACTACTACTATTACTATCTAACTAGCTAAGTAAAATTCTTGGACTCTACAATTCTCCCCCACTAAAAGGAATTTCATCCTTGAAATTTACTCACCAAACAATTCCGGATACCGGGCTTGCATGTCCTCCCATTCAGAACTATTACTCCATAGGACTTTGACTATCGGAATAATCTTGGACCGTAACTGCTTCATCCCTCTATCTAGGATGCTACCTGGTCGTTCCTCGTAACTCAAGTCTTTCTGGAGTGCTATCGTATCGTACTTGAGGACGTGAGATGGGTCTGACACATACTTTCGTAGCATTGAGATGTGGAACACATTGTGGCTATCTGCTAAAGCTAGCGGTAGGGCTAATCTATATGCAACTGCTCCCACTTTGTCCAATATCTCAAAAGGACCTATAAAACGAGGACTAAGCATGCCTTTCTTCCCAAACCGCTTCACACCTTTCATAGGAGATAGCTACTGATTCCTGAGCTTTTCTAACAGCTTCAGGACCAAGGAGCTTCCTTTCTCCTACTTCATCCCAATGTAACGGCGATTGGCACCTTCTTCCATAAAGTAACTCATAAGGTGCCATCCCGATCGTTGACTAGTAACTATTGTTGTAGGAGGACCCTATCAACGGCAAGTAATTATTCCATGATCCTTTGAAATCAAGTACACACGCGCATAAGATATCTTCTAAAATCTGTATGGTACGCTTGGACTGACCGTCTGTCTGAGGATGAAAAGTTGTACTAAGACTTACCTTAGTACCCATGGCTTGTTGTAAACTTCCCCAAAATCTCGATGTAAACACCGATCCTCTATCGGATACTATTGTCTTAGGGATTCCATGCAACCGTACTATTTCTTGGACATAGATGTCTGCGTATTGATCCGTTGTGTATGAAGTCTTAACAGGCAGGAAATGAGCTGACTTGGTTACTCTATCTATTACTACCCAAGATGAATCATGCTGCTTACTTGTTCATGGCAAATCCTTCACGAAATCAATAGCTATATCATCCCATTTCCATTCTAGTATGCTAAGTGGTTGCAATAAGCCTACAGGCCACTAATATTCTGCTTTCATTTGCTGGCATACTAAGCATTTAGACACAAATTCTGCTATATCCTTCTTCATCCTTGGCCACCAATATATTGCCTTGAGATTGTCAATCATCTTGGTCGACCTTGGGTGAACTGAGTATGGGAACTGTACGCTTCTTCTAGAATCGTCATCTTAATCCTTTGATCATTTGGCAAGCATACCTGATCCTTATATCTCAATAACCCTTGACCTGATATTGAGAAATCTATGGCCTTGCCTTCTCTAACTGCACCAATATGTGCCACTAATGTGTCATCATGCCCTTGCCTAATCCGTATATCTTCTAACAGATTTGAATCGATAGACAAATTAGGCAGCATACCGATGACTACTTCTATTTCGGCATTGATCAGCTCCTGCTGTGGCGATTTTTCTATTCCGGCTAGTGCTACTAGACTTCAATAACTCTTCCTACTTAGCGCATCAGCAACTACGTTTGCCTTTCCCGAGTGGTATAGGATTTCACAGTTGTAATCCTTCACTAGTTCTAACCACCTACGCTACTTCATGTTGAGCTCCTTCTGAGTGAAGAAGTACTTTAAACTTTTGTGGTCCGTATAAATCTCACACCATTCTTCGTAAAGATAATGGCGCCAGAATTTTAATGCAAATACCACCGCTGCCAACTCCATATCGTAAGTTGGATAATGTTTCTCGTACTCCTTCAACTGCCTTGAAGCATAGGCTATCACCTTGTCATTCTGCATCAGCACGCAACCTAACCCATGCTTCGACGCATTGCAGTAGACTACAAACTTTTCGTTGGGTGTCGGTACACAGAGTACTGGTGTTAAGCACAGCTTAGCCTTAAGAAACTGGAAGCTCTCTTCACACTTATCGGTCCAGTTGAACCTTTGCTGTTTCTGGGTCAGGTTGGTGAGCAGAGTGGCTATCTTAGAAAAGCCCTCTACAAACCTCCGATAATAACCTGCTAATCCCAGAAAGCTTCTTACCTCTGATGCATTCTTAGGTCTTGGCCAATATATACTATAAACATATCGTAAACATATACTATAAATATATACTATAAACATATGCCATATACTAATACAATGGCCATTATACTACTTGGGGGTTGTTAACTAAGCAAGTCATATGCCCAATGATTTATGGGCATATGACTTGCTTAGCTAGCAAGCCCCACAAATCTATTGGGCATATGACTTGCTTAGTTAACAAGCCCCAAGTAGTATAATGACCATTGTAGGAGTATATGACATATGTTTATAGTATATGTTTATGATATGATTATGTACATGTTTTATGTTTTTAGTAGATTTTTCTTGCTACGCATTAGGATCATTCCTTTATTTTTATATGTGCAGGAAATTAGTTATTGCGGCGGAAAGATTCCTGGCAGCTTGGGATTGTGTATTGAGGAAGAATGGATCGGGTGGACTGCATGAACGATTCGAGGACGACGTTGATTTCAGTCTTTTTATTATGTTTCTATGTATTTTCCAAACCTGGTTTTGTAACAAATTTATTTAAGATTTAAGTTATGTTTTATTTTTAAAACAATGGGATCCCATACCATACCACACGTTTATATATTTCAACTTTTACTTTATGGTTTTAATAAAGTTATAAATGTTTCGTATGTATGTTTTCTTAAGAATAGTGTCTATGTATAAGCAGTATTAATGGTCCAAAGTCTAGAATTAGTTGGGTCAGTAGATTGCAGTGTCTTTGTAAACGGATCCGCAAAATTGTCTTCAGAAGCTTTCTTCATAACCTTCACATCTCCCCTGGCCACGTATTCTTGAATTATGTGATTCTTCCTTTCTTTATGCTTACCCCTCTTGTGACTTCGAGGTTCTTTCGAGTTTGAAATCGCTCATGTGCTGTCACAAAACAACACAAGCGATTTATCCATATTTGGAATAACACCAAGATCTGAATAGAAATTTTTTAGCCAGAGTATTTCCTTAGCTACTTCGGACACAGCAATGTACTCAGCCTCCATGGTGCAATCTGAGATTGCATACTACTTTCTGCTTCTCCATATCACAGCACCACCCTAAGAGTAAACACCATTCCAAAAGTAGACTTCCTGTCATCGCCATCAGTCTAAAAATCTGAATCGGTGTAGCGTAAAGGGTTCAGAATACCACCCCTGTAGACTGACATATAATCCCTAGTCCGCCTTAAATACTTTAGAATATGCTTAATTACAATCCAATGTTCCTGGGTTTGATTGATACATGCTCACTACTCTCACTTCATAGCAAATATCTGGTCTAGTACACAACATAGCATACATCTGACTTCCAACTATCAATGCATAAGGAAAGTTTCTCATTGGATCTTCCTCCTTAGGAGTCTGAGGAGACTGCTTCTTTGAAAGATGAATTCCATGGCAGGACAGTAGACATCCTTTCTTGGAATTTTTCATTGAGAAACGTTCAAGCACTTTATCAATTTAAGCTTCTTGAGATAGAGCTAAGAGTTTGTTCTATATATCCCTAATGATCTGAATACCTAGAACATAACTTTCTTCACCCAAATCCTTCGTCTGGAATTGAGTGCTCAACCAATTCTTCAAATCTGATAATTTCTTAACATTGTTTCCAATGAGGAAGATATCATCTACATAAAGAACCAGGATTACCACTATTTGATTTTCCTTTAGTTGGTAAACACAAGGCTCATCAATATTTTGTTCAAAGCCGTAGGTTTTCATTTTTTCATTACATTTAAGGTTCCAAAAACAAGAAGCTTGCTTAAGTCCATACGTTGATCTATTCAACTTGCAAACTTTTCTATTTTGTCTAGCTACTTTTAATCCTTCTGGCTTATCCATATAAATGACTTCGTCAAGCTTCCCATTAAGAAAAGTTGTCTTGATGTCCATTTGCGAGATCTTATAGTCGAGAGCGGTTGATATGGATAAGAAGATGTGAATGGACTTTAGCATGGCTACTGGACTAAAAGTTTCCTCATAGTCCATGGCTTCTCTTTGGGTATACCCCTTTGCCACTAATCGATCTTTATAAGTTTCGATCTTTCCATCAACACCTCGTTTCTTCTTGTAGATCCACTTGAACCCAATGACCCTAAAGTCACTAGATGCTTCCACAAGATCCCATACGAAATTTGAGTACATGGACTCCATTTCCTGTTTCATGGCTTTGAGCTATATTTCCTTGTTAGGGCTAGCCATTGCTTGTTTGAAAAACAACGCATCATCGTCACTAGTGTGTAAAACTCCTAAGTCTAATACTTTGTAAAATATTTGTGTGCACAAATGTTTACAAAAGAAAAGCCACTTATTATAAAAAAAAGTCCCAGTGGGGCCTTGTTAAAATATGCAAGTTGGGCCCAATAGTTTAAATGAAAAATAATAGGTCTCATGCAACGTTCTTAAAAATAACCAAAGTTCAAGTCCCATTGATAAGTTATGAATGTCAAAGTAAACATAACACTTTTTTTAGAAAAATGACGTTTAAACTGATCATTTCTCGTCCATAGGATGCCCCCACGCCATACACACCCTGACGATAGAACTCCGTACATCACCACGTGTGCCAAAGAGAAACCTATATACTACCTGGAAGGGAATGTAAGGGGGGTGAGCTAAAAGCCCAGTAAGGAAGTACAAATAACACATAAGTAAAACACTACAAAACATATTCATGCTCATACATCATCATATATCATAACATCATCATCGTAACTATCATCATCATAAACATAAGCATAATCATCATAGCATAAACATCAAATACATGGTCATCATCATTATAACATCATAGCATAAACACCATAAACATAACATCCTGTCTTTGTGAACATGGCCCGCTAACTTGTCCATGTAACGTCTTAAGGTAAACAGGATCTCTAGTCCTTGAATAACCTCGACGTGTCCACCCTATAAGGTTCTAGTAACGAGAGGCTTGCTTCAGTCCATATATGGACCTATTAAACTTGCAAACTTTTCCTTCTTGTCTAGCTACTTTAAATCCTTCTTGCTAATCCATATAAATGACTTTGTCAAGCTTGCCATTAAGAAAAGCTGTCTCGACTTCCATCTTCAAAATCTCATAGTCGAGAGGAGCTGCTATGGATAGGAGGATGCGAATGGACTTTAGCATGGCTAGTGAACTAAAAAAATTCTCATTGTCCATGCCTTCTATTTGGGTATAACCCTTTGCCACTAATCAATCTTTATAAGTTTTGATCTTTCCATGAACACCCCGTTTCTTCTTGTAGATCCACTTGCACTAAATGGCTTTAAAGTCAGTAGGTGCTTCCACAAGATCCCAGATAGAATTTGAGTACATGGACTGCATTTCTTATTTCATGGCTTCGAGCCACATTTTCTTTTCAGGGCTAGCCATTGCCTGTTTGAAAGACAGAGAATCATCGTCACTAGTGTTACCAACAACCATATTTGCTTCACCATCCAAACCATAGCGAATTGGGTTCCTAGAAGCTCTCCATCTACGACGAGGCTCTGTGACTGTTTGCTTAGGAACAATGGTATTTTCTCCATTTAAATTGACTTCTGTCAGTTGGACATTAAGAGTGGGAATTTCATCATCAACTTGCGTTGATGAAGATGGAACATTGATTGGAGTCAATTCTTCAACTATCTCCTCTAAAACTACTTTGATGCTCAGTTTGAAGTTTTGGACATAGTCATTTTCAAGAAAAGTAACATTCGTAGAAGTAAGCACTTTCTTTTCTAAATGACTATAGAAAATGCCACCTCGAGTGCCTTTAGGATAGCAGATAAACATGAAAACTTTGGGTCACGAATCTAGTTTTCCTTCCTTTTTCCTCAGAACGTGGGCGGGACACACCCAGATTCTAAAATGAAGTTAACTACGTTGATAATCGTTCCAGCGTTCTAAATGTGTTTTGGGGATGGATTTCAATGGTATGACAATTAGAATGTCGTTCGCAGTTTCAATTGCATGTCCTCAGAATGAAGTTGGCAAATATTTTAACCATTTATTAAAAAATAAAAAATATTAATAGTTATAACAATCCTAAAATATCTTAAAGTAGTTATACAAATTCAGTTATCAATAAAAATATCTAGTTAACAAATTTTCAAATTTAAATAATTTAAATATTAAAATCCATAGAATAATGAGATATTATTATTTTTGAATAAAAGATATAAAAAAAATAACAAGTATTTGAAAATAATTTTAATATCCGATAGGTTAATTCTAATATTTTAATATATCAAAAGATTTAAAATTAATTAGTTAATCTATTTTTAAATTTGAATTTGAATCTTTGTAGAAAATATCTAATTTTTAAATATCACGCAACAAAAATATCTTTTTAGAAAAACATTTTTAAATGATAAAATAAATCTGATATTTTTGGGTTTGTTATAAAAAATTAATTTCATAATTTTATTTTCTTTAATGAAAAAAAAAACATCTGGATGAACAGTGCATGCGGCTGCTAGAGAGATGCGCATGGCACGGGAGACGCGTGCAAATTTGTGTGTGTAGCATTAGAGATTCGTGCATGTGCGCCCACACAGAAGGGGTGACACACACAAGTGCACACAATAGCCAAAAAATTTCAAAAAAAATTTGTGTAATTTTTCAACCCAAAATGTTTTCTAAATAATTTTTACAATTTTCTTACACCTGATAAAGCATTTATAAAAATTAATTGCATAGAAAATACCACAAAATAACCCAAATTTTCTAATAATCACATAAAAATCGATATGCTCCATAAAAAATACATGAAATCTGTCTAATTACTCAACATATCAAATAATTCAATTTTTACCATGTTCATGCATGAAAATAAAGATTACCAAAGACTCTGAGGCCAGTTGTTGGGAAAACATATACATGATTTGAATTATTTTCTTATAAATCTTATATTAAACAAATTAATATAAGATAACCTAGAACATGTTTCTATAATTGAATTTAAACAGAAATAATGATAACAACACTTACATTATACGCAGCGGAATGTCTAATTCATTCCTTCAGTTTCTCTAACCCTTGTATCATTTCTGTCGCAGGGTATCACCAAGAAACTGAACCGATCTTCAAATTTCATCACATTCTTCCAAAGTATCCTTAAAATCACCTAGACTGGATTGGGCAATTCTCAACACATGAGATAGATATAGAGAGAATAAGGGAAAATAATATTGAGACTTAGAAAATGACTTTTGCTAGAGAGAGTCTAAAACCCTAAAACGTCAAGAATAAATCTTTTGATCATCTGTCAGACAGTCTTTTAAACATCTGATTTCAACTCTCACTTAGCATTCCTTTTATAGGCTCAATTAGGTCATTTATTTTAATTACAAAATCAATAAAATAATAGATAATATCAACCATTAGGTCGAAATTATCACGGGTTTTAGGCCCGTGAATTTGACCATTTAATTATAAGCTCATTGGACTAAAAAACAAGACTTGAATTATTTTCTAATTATTTAATTAATTATTTAAATAATTTATCAAATTAATTATTTATAATTTGAACCTTGATTTAAACTTATTTATTAATTTAGACACTGATTTGTCTTAATTATTAAATTTGCTCTGAAATCTCTTTTCTTCTCTAAATTGTATAACTCTGTGAAACTATCCAAAATTGACCTGGTCAATTTTGATTATTCTAATTGATAATTAAATCAACTAATTGAGACTATCTAGATGATTTTATCCAAGGTATAGTGGGGACCATTTGCCTATGAAATCAACCACCAATAAGTTATCATAAATTTAATAAATAAAATTACTAACTTATTAATTCCTCGTGACTGCACTAAAGACTCGAAATTGCAATCTTGAATTCATAGAACACTATATAATCAATATAGATATGTTATTAGTTATCCATTGTTACAACCATAATTCTCACTCAATCTTCTATAGACGGTCTACAATGAGATGTGACTAAAATAGCGTTTTACGCCTCATTGTATTTTATCCTTAAAACACTTAGTTCTTTGTAAATGATATTCAGTGAACTAAGATTAATTATTGAAATGAGATCTCTATCATTTATCACCTTGAACCAATTTAAAAGGAAGCCATCATTTTACTTCTTCATTAGAAGCTATAGATATTCATATCTATGATTAGCACTCCCACTCAATTACACTACTGAGTTCCCAACATGTAAGTATGGGCTAGTCCGTAGGCTAAGCTGGTAACGAACAAGTGAAAGAACTCGAATAATATAATCAGTTAGAATACTAAACACTCAGAATTGACATTGAATTGACCTATGGTCAAATATATGATATAACTAGAAAATATAATAATGGTATGTTTACTTATCCTATCTACTGTCAATGTCGGTTCAGTCCGATGTAACAAATACATCTGTTCTTATCTACTTTGCTAATGTTCTGGAAAGAACATAACACTACAATGTGTGAGTGGATTATATCGTAGATTGGCAAATCAGTGTAAATCATGTGCACTGACTAATCTTAAGACTAACTTATTTCGAACATATAATCATATTTATATTCCACTGTGATTACATCACTATAATTATGATTAGCTATATGCTCGAGGTTTAATAGCAGTTTATATTAATCAAAACAAGGTGTTTTTCTAGTTAGTTACAGCAAAGTCAGGACTCAAAATGAAATGTTCCAACTACCTAATCTAAGGTTGTTTAGTGGTCTATGGATGTGGCTGAGATGATGATGCTTGTGTTGCCTCTCTTGCCCTTTGTCTCACCCTCCTCTTCTTTCTTTTGATAGTTTCTGGTGTTGGATTATTCTTTCGTTGTCTTCCCATTCTTTTCTGTTGAACAGGCTGCAAACAACATACCTTAGCATTAATAAGTTGTAATTATCAGTTCAAATCAAAAACAAAAGGAATATAGAATTTTCCCCAATACATGTTCTCTAGGCTGACTCTTACACGTTCGTCAAGAGTGACCCTGTTTCCCACAGTTGCTGCAAAAATTTTCCTGACCTACTCTTCGAGCTTTTGTGGCATTCGGGGCAGGAGGTTCGTCTGGTTTTCTTTTCCTTGATTTCTTAGGTCTTCCAAGCAAGACATTCTTAGTAGGTGGCCAAAATAGGATTCTATGCTGGATCTAGGCACTTATCAGGTGATGGGATTGGCTCTATAATACTAGCATAGTGAGCTATAAATGGCTCTTTCTTGTAAGCCGAATCCACAAAATCCATCACATTTAAGTTGGACCTCCAAATGGAAGCCAAGGCATGGACACAAGGTATACCAGTCAACTAGTAACCTCTACAAGTACACACCATATCCACCAAATTCACATAGAACCACTCTGAGTCACGAAAATGTACCTGGAATTTGTGTGAGTCTGCTCTAGTGGACTGGCAGTGTCTGGCCACATGCTTGTTCTTCTCAATGACCTCCCTAATCCTCTTTCCTACAAGATGCAACCATTTGGAAACACTCTCCCTTTTCACACATAATCTACTCATTAACCAGAATCGAATCTTTTCTAGCAAGGTAATGATAGGCTTCTCCCTTGCATCCAATATTGCTGAGTTGAAGCTTTCACACAAATTGTTCAATAAGATGTCACACTTGACATGGAACCTAAAATGACTCTTTCTCCACTCACTTGGATTTTTCTTCATCCGCCAATCATATGTATTCTCATTAACCTCGTTAAGTGATGCCATTATTTCTTGAAGTCCTCGAGTGTTGTAACCCTTGCACATGCCAACAACTTTTATTTCAGTAAAAGACCAGGAAATTCCTTCTTGAAGTTGGAATGTAGATGTCTCACACAAAATTTGATTTATGCACCTTCAAATACAGAGCCTGAAGCATTCCCTAAGCCTTTTTGTCTATCACTAATCATAATGATTTGTGTATGATCTAGTGCTTCAAAATTATCCTTCAACAAACAGCATATGCAATAGGAAACATAGAGTTGTCAGCATCAGTACCAGCTGCAGCCAATAACATACCTTTGCAGTATCTCTTTGAGATGCACCTATCCAAACTGACTAGTGGTCTACATACTTTGAACCCATCCTTTCAAGCTTTCAGGCATATGTAGACTCTTTCAAACAACCTTCTATCATTCACCATGTTGCTCTTAATAATGGTTGTGCTCCTAGGATTTAAGGTAAGAATTTGCTTACAATATTCCTCTAATACAGCATACAGCTCAGCCAAAGATCCCTCAACTCTCTTCTTTGCCATAACGTTTGCATTGTAAAAATCATGCCTGGTTGTTTGGGAAAACTTAGTGTTGGAGGTTATCTCCTTGAAGTTACTGTAATGCATATTTGGATTTATTTTAAATTGAGGCAAGAAATGTTTAGCCAGCCAAGTTCCATCAATATGTTTCTTGTTAAATACAATGCCACAGTTATGAACATCCACTAATGTGTTCACTCTGAAAGTTGTGTTGTCCCTTTTCTGTACCCAAGCATATCAACACCAACCACAACTTTGTGCTCTATAAACTGCTTTAAGCTTTTTCTGGTTATTGAAAGCATATACAAATTCTTGATCTATACTTATGAAGTATTCCCTTAAAGCATCTCTAAGTTGGTCCACATAAGCAAACTCCAATCGAAGAACAAACTTGAAATCTGCCAATTCATCTCTTGGGACAAATTGCTTTCTACTTTGCTTATATCCACCTTCACCATCATCACTATCTAGGCTCTATAGTTCATCTTCATCCACATAACCTCCATCTGAGTTGTCTACTTGGACCTACCCTCACGCTTCATTTACAGAACCCCACCATCAGCTAGGCTCAATAATATTCTCTTCATATTGCCTCTCTTCTTCATCATCTAGGGCATAGTTTTCTTCAACAAAATCTGTGTCTTCAATAGAGTTTCCTTAGCCTAAATCAGCATCTAGTTTGACCTCTTCTTGTGTACTCTCTCTATGCTCATCTTGCCTTGAACACTGGCCCAAATCAGCATCTGGCTAGACCTCCTCTTGTGCAATCACTCTATGCTCGGTTTGCCTTGTACACTGGCCCCAAATCAGGATCTTCATGGACATGAGTTTGGCTTGATGTGTGGCCTAAATCAAGCTCATCATGCACTTGGTTGGCTTTCCTTGGACTCTGGCCCAAATTAGCATCTTCATGGACATGAGTTTGGCTTGATGCGTGGCCCAAATAAAGCTCTTCATGGACTTGGTTGGTTTCCCTTGGACTCTGGCCCAAATCAGCATCTTTACGGACCTGAGTTTGGCTTGCATCATTTGACACTTGACTTTCATTTCTCATGTCAAGTTCATCTACAAAGTTGGTTGCACCCTTACTTGTGATGCTAGGGTATGGCTGGGATGCTTCGGCCATCTCAACTTCAACTTGGGTAATGTCACCCAAGTCATAATCATCTCTGGGCAAATCCGCCTCATTTCTAAATTGTTCCCATTCCTCACGTTCCATAATCAACACATCTTCTTCATCCTCATCATTGTCAACATCTTCACTATCCTCATCATCCTTTACACTGGCAACATTTTTTTTATCCTCTTCTTCATCTACACTTTCAATTTCATACTCATCATTCTATTGATCACTTTCCCCCCAATCATCAAGCATATGCATAAAAAATTCCTCTTCACCATAACCCTCTTCTCCTTTTACATCCTCATCACCATTTGATTACGCCCAAACTTGTCTTCACAAAGCGGTTGTTGTAGTGTAGTATGGGCGGTCGTGTCCACGGAGAGATATCTTATCAAAAAGTGATTAGTAGAACTTTAAGCGCAAAAAGTAAATAAATCGTTGGTGGTTTTTGAGAAAATGTTGAAAATAAAATTGGTTGAAAAATTCAATAACAAAAGTGATAAGGTTTCAAGAATCACCTATATGTTTGGCTCATTTATTTGGATTTTGATTCACACATATAACACAATTAAATCGTTCACTTCCCAACAATTTAATCGGAAGATAAAACATGAAGAACATATATAATAAAATGTATTCGAGTAATAATAATTCTCACGTTAGGATCATAGAAAATAATCTTATGAAAAATCTAAGAATGACAATATACCTTATTGGCAATAATGCAATAAAAGACTAATCATAAAATTATAATATCAATATATTTGTCCTAATCATATTCACATAGAAAAAGCATGACTATTTCTATATAATACTAAATAGATAAATATATTGATATTGAGATAGAGAAAAATAGAAGAAAAATATATTACTCAAATGTATAAACTTTAAGCATTTGGTGAATCAAAACACAAATAAATTTCACCTTGCATATAGGATCATCCTTTACCTTATCTAGGAAACTAGCCAAAAATGATAGTCATTCTCACAATAATCTAAAGAGAAAATATGAGAAGAGATAGACAAAATAAGACTAAAATTTACTATAGTTTTTGCCAATAAAAAATTACACACCAAATGTGTACAATAGGTCTCCTTTATATAGTGTTTTTGGAGAAACAATTGTAACATCAAGTCATAAATAGAATTAAAGAGAAAATCTGTACGTTTATAAATTAATAATAGGAAATGGCTCAATTTTTGGGATCAGAAACCGAAGTATGCTTTGCTGGAACGTACTAATCAAATTGATATTATCCTTTTGATTTTGCCACTTGTCGCTGCAATTTAGGAAGGGAGATCAATGTTGAACGTAGCTTTTGAATTTCAATCAATTCTTTGATCAATCTTTGCCACATGTTGCGCTTAGATGGAGATTTAGATAGAGAATGAAATTTGAGAGATTGTATACATGAAATGCAACATTAAATTTCCTCTTTCACTTATTGTTTGGCTTGGGCTTCGGTTCTATTTCTCCACTTCATTTCATTTCTTTGCAATTTTACCACATTTTTCTACAAAATCAAACAAATTAATTAAAATCACATATTTTCATATCAAATAAATACTTTCTAATAGTTTCATGAAAATATATAATTAAAATGTAATTTATTTAGATATTTTTACTTGCAAAAGTGCATTTTCATGCACTAATCACCATTTATGACCCTTTCAAACTCCCTCTTATCCATGACATAATCATCTGTTTTAGCACTAACAACCACATCTACCCTAACATCAGCATCATCAGGTAGCTTCTCAATGACACATCTTTTCAATGCAGTTGGGGATGAGGAACAACATGGGGGGGGGGGGGGGGGTCACATTTGGTGTTGGTTTCAAACTGCTATCACAACCAGGTAGAATTATATAGACATCAACATGTCTATATATTTTTTTAACTCCATGTCTTCCAACAACTCAACCACATTCTTGTATGTGATTAATCTCTTCCCAGCATGGAACTCTTTACCTTTTGGTGTGAACAATAAACCAAAAGGAAACTTATATCCAAGCTCCTTGACAAACCTCTCACTGTCTAACATGCCAAACTCATCCATTACACAACCATCAAAACAAGCCACCTGTCCTCCCTCATATTTCCACTTTCCATTTGGATTAAACAAATTACCACTGTGATGTACATTTAGTGTGAACACCTCTGAATTCAATCCTAGCCATCCAAAATAGTCAAACATTAATAATCCCCCACCTACTTTAAAACTCAGCACATGTTAAAACAAAATACAACCACAACCCCAAACCAATGCAAAGATTCCCCAAAATAGTGTGTGGGACAGTAAAAAGCATCACTTTATAACCAAAACTGTCAAACACTACCATTAATGTACTTACTAAGAATTTAGTAAAAAAAATTGTATAAAAAATGGAATCCAATGCAAAACATGGTGGTCCCAAATCCCATTCATAATTTCATTCAACCACAAGCATAAAGGAACACAAACACATAGCCATTTTTTGTCTGAAAACTTACTATAAATGGGAGTTGGAATTGATGCTTCCCTCCACGACATTGTAGTCGTCTTCTCCGACAAGCTGAACTAGAGCAAATGCCTCCTCCTCCGTCGTCTGTCGCCTTTGTCAATGCAAGGCTCGCCGTCTTTGTTAATGCAAGGCTCGTCTTCTTCGTCAATGGGGTTTTCAAGAGTTTGGGTATTTTCGTTGAAGTAGAACTGAACTTTGGGGTGTTTTAGTTTTTTTTTTTTTTAGTTTTTTGAAATTAAACCTATGTATAATCTAGAGTCTACATGTATCCATTATGACCCACTAACGAAGACCCAATTGACGGAATTGGACAAAATTACAGTTTTAGGATGTTTAGGTACTTTACCTGCTACAAAAAAAATTAGGTCCATGCCGTGTATTTTTCCCAAACATTTGGTACTTATGTCGCAAATATCCCTAAATAAATTAACCACATCTTTACATGTGAGTTCTCATTCATAGATATAAAAAATATCAAACAAAAACTTAAAAAAGGTAACTTATACATAATGCCTTAAAAAAAAGTTATAAAACATACCAATTAATATAAATAAGAGTATTATTATATTAAAAGTGTATATATATAAAGTAATGCATTATGTAAATTTTTCTAAGATTAATACCATTTGAATTGTTTAATCACAACAAAAGAAATTATTTTTACCAAAATTAGTTAAATATATATATTTTTAAACTGATTAATATATCATATACAAGGTATTACTACTTTGTTTTAATTTTATATATACGTTTTAACTCTAAAAAGAATTTTGTTTAAATAAATTAGGGTCATTTTAATAATAATTAAAAATATATTTACCAAAATTAGTGAAAACATATAAAAATAATCTTGAATTGATTTTTCATATACAAAGTATTAAAATAATATTAATTAAAATAATAGGACACTAAATTCGTATTAATACAAACAATAGGGTAGTAAAATGGTATTAATTAAATAATTGGGTACTAAGTTGGTTTTAGAACAAATTATAGGGTAATAAAATGGTATAATCCCATCAAAATATAGTAATAAGAGAGACAATTTGGTGAGAGATTGCACTATTTTCTTTCTCTTATTTTCAACTTTGAGGACAATGTTGATGTTAAATTTTGGGTGAGGTATATGTTTTTTATTGATTTACTTCCTATTTTATATGTTTCTTATTATTATATATATAAAAAAAAAGTTGAAAAAAATAAAGAAAATAGTACTACACTAATGTATTTCAGTGCAAATGCATAAGTTTGGAGGTCTAACATCTCTTTAAAAGAATATATTTATATATATTTCATTAAAGGGTGTGGCAAGAGAAGTGATTATGATTTCTAAGGTGTTATTTTAGGAGTATTGTGAGTTCTTTGATGGTCATAAGAAGGTTAATGTGCTTAAGGTGATTTGAACCAAAATATATATATTTAATTCTACCTTCACCCAAGTCTAACGTTACAAGCTTAAAAAGTTTTAATGATCTTTGGTTATATATTTGTGTATATAAGTGGAAAGAGAGATCTTGTGCTTAATTGATGTTTGAAAAAAAAAATTCAAATTGCATGCATTGATTTGAGAAAATGCAATATACACACTTGGAGTATTCAAAGTTGGAATGAGACATATTGTTGAAATTTTTTTTACAAGGATAATATGTGTATTTTTCTTTGAGGCATGATATTACACCATCTTTAAGGAAACATGTCAAGTTCACCAACTTTACTCTTATATTGCCTCTAGTTTTTTTTTTTTTTTTTTTCTGAGGGGATATTGACCGGTGGAGGAAAAGCAAAATTTTATGTTTGGGTGTGATAACTCTAGAAATAAAGTTATTATTTGATTTTTTGTGTGCATTAGTTAAGTTTTTCTCTCAAGCATCTTTTTTTAGTTTAATATATTATTTTAATAAGTTTTGATTAAATATTAATTTTAGTATTTTTAGATTATGTAAAATCCTTTTTTGGCTAAACTTTAATTTAGACAAAATATTTTAATTGTTTAAAGAAAAATCAGTAGCATATCTCCATATTGATTTTCGGTTTTATTAGCAATATTTTCAGCTGATTTTGTAATGTGAAAAGATCTTTAAGTGTGAATATATTTGTTGCCTTATTTATCTCAAATAATCAATTTTTAGTAAAAATATATTGTGCAAATATCTTAAGATTATTTTCAGGGATTATGTCTATTCTGGAATTAAGTTGATGTCGAAAATGAACATAGTCAAAAGAAATGACCATGTTCGTTTTGCCAGATGAGACTTATTTCGTTGCTGACTCATCAGTTTCCTTTTCTGTCGACACAGAATGCATCTGGCTGGCTGATTTCCTAAATCAAAGGAATTCGCAAATTGATTTCAAAGATACTAGAAAATCATGGCCTTGGACGATTTCCCTGCCTATAAATACCTTGCCAAGGCCTTTGGAATTTTCAACTCTTCCATTTTGAATATTTGTAAACATTACGTTATTTTGAAGAGTGTGTTTATTTGTAAAGATTAAGTTTGTTCACCTTAATCTTTGTGAGAGTGTTGAGTGTACATGTGGATATCTATCTAGTCCATTGTAATCAGATAGTGTCTATTGTGAACGTGTTCATAAGGATCTTCGAGAGAGGATTCTATCTAAGTCTCACTTCGGGAGGAAGTGTGCACTCGCTATTCTTTGAAGGGAGTTCAAGAGAATCAGCGTTTCATCAAACCAGATTCGTAGAGAAGAGTACAACAAGATTGCGGCAATAGTTTAAGAGGGAGTCTTACATTGTTTAAGTCAATGCTTTTGTACACATTTTTTCTTTACTAATTGGTTTATTCTCTGGGATTGGCCCCAAGGAGTAGGTTATCCGAAATGGTTTCTGAACCTTGTAAAAATTCACTCTGTTCTTTAATTTTTGCACTGTCTATTTATTGTGTTCAGTTCTGTCGTGACAAGTTCGAATTTTGTTCCGACAGAACTGCTATCTGTGTAAACAATTAATTACCATTCCGCATTTTAATTAATTCATGGTTTAATTAATTTGGTAATTACTAAAAACAGAATTTCAATTGGTATCAGAGAAGGTCACTAAACTCTTAGTGCGATCTTGTATTTTTCTGTTTGTTTTGTGCCTTGTGAAATGTCTTTCTATGCAGAAGGTGGATCTATAACTCGTCCTCCTTTGTTGAATGATTCTAACTATCCATATTGGAAGGTTAGGATGAGAGCCTTTATTAAATCTCAAGAAGAAAAGGCGTGGAGATCAATCTTAACCAGTTGGACACCTCCGTCTGAATCTGATGATGTCACAAAGGTAAAATCTGAAATTAACTGGACTGATGCTGAAGATAAATTATCCAGTTATAACAACAAAGCCTTGCATGCTATCTTTAATGGCGTTGGTGAAGGTTACATAAAATTAATATCTTCATGTGAATCTGCCAAAGAAGCTTGGGAAATCCTTCAAACTCAATTTGAAGGAACTACTGATGTAAAACGTTCTAGGCTTGTTATGTTAACTACTAGATTTGAAAATCTTAGAATGACAGAGACTGAGTCTCTCACAGAATTCTATGAAAGATTGTCTGATATAGCTAATGAATATTTTGCATTGGGAGAAAAATTGGAGAATAATGTGTTAGTTCGAAAAATTGTTAGAGTGCTTCCTGATAGGTTTCAAACAAAGCTCACAGCAATTGAAGAAGCCAAAGATCTCGACACAATGAAAGTATAGGAATTGATGGGTTCATTGCGAACGTTTGAACTCAATCAACAAATTCGCCAAAAGGAAAATCCAAGTGCTCCCAAAGAAAAATCAGTTGCTCTCAAATCATCAAAAATAAAAGATTCTGAAGAAAATGATGGTGAAGACAAAATGGCTTTGTTGACCAAAAATTTCCAAAAATACATGAAAAAGATTGGTAACAAAAAATCCTCGTTCAAATCTTCCAAAGGTAATCAATTTTCTAGACCTTTTGACAATAACAATAAAAGAGGTGTGTAATGCAGGGAATGTGAAGGATTTGGTCACATTCAATCTGAATGTGCTAACACACTAAAGAAAAATAAAAAGGTAATGGCAGCTACTTGGAGTGATCAGGACTCTGAAAGTAGTGATGAGGAAGATAACTTGAATCTTTCCATAACCTCTGTTGTTTCTGGATTAACATTGAATTTGCAGGATAATAAAAGGGTTGTTTGCTAAACAATGCTATACAGGAAGATAATTCTGATTATGAATCCAGTGAGTCTGATCTAGACGAGGATTCCCTGAAAGAATCATACAAAGATATGTATGATCAATGGTTAAGGGTTTGTTCTGATAATCGCTTAATGGCAAGCAATAATAAATTCTTACAGGAAAAGAATGATGATCTTGTAAACACTATGAAGAATCTTGAAGAAAAAATTATTGCAAAAGATTGTGAAATTAAGAGATTAGCAAATGAAATTAATCACATGATTAAAGGTGTTAAAATGCTTAATCCAAATTCCAGGATTTTGGATGATGTTATTGATGCAAGTCAAAAAGCTGGTAATTTTTCTGGATTAGGATCTGATGGTTTTAAATAAAAAGGAAAAACCATTTTTGTGAAATCTGGAATACATTCTGTTGCATCCGCTAACGTTTCTGCAGGTACATCTCAAACAGTTGATTCGACAAAAAGCAAATATGTTTCCTCATCTGTTAAACAGACCAATTTTCTCAAAAGAACCAACACAGATCGGTTCATTCCAATATGTCATTTTTGTGGAGTGAAAGGGCACATCCGGCCCAGATGTTTTACTATGATGAATTTTTTCAAAAACAATTATTTAAATCATTATAGTAAAACAAAACATGTTGTCAGAAAACCTTCAAAATGTGTTTGGGTTGAAAAAGCAAGAAAAACTTGTCTTGCTGCTTTTACTTGTCATAAATCTCGTGCCTCTAATTCTTGGTATTTTGATAGTGGATGCTCTAGACATATGACAAGTGATGCAAATATACTCACCAATTTCAAATCTATGAAATGTGGTGGAGTAACCTTTGGTGATGGTATGTCAGGTAATATTATTGGAAAAGGCACTCTAAGTCTTGATGGTTTACCAAAATTGAGAAATGTTTTACTTGTTGAAGGACTTAAGGCTAATTTAATTAGTATAAGTCAAATTTGTGATCAAGGCTTCACAATAAATTTTTCTCGTGATGATTGCAATGTTGTTGATCAAAATGGCGTGAGTATATTGAAAAAATATAGATCCATTGATAATTGCTATACTCTTTCGCCAACTCTCACATGTCACTCGGCTATAAGTAATACCACTGATTTATGGCATGAGAAACTGGGCCATATAAATTTCAAAAGTTTAAAAAAGATTACAAGTGCAGGATTAGTTCGTGGGTTACCCAAGTTGGGTAGAGAATCTGCAGGTAAATGTGAACCTTGTCAGTTAGGGAAACAATTAAAAAACTCCCACACAACTGTTTTTTATCAATTAACCCCAATTATTCTACTCAAGATCAACACTTCACCAAGAAAAAATAAATTAAAGAAATAAAGACAACAAATCCTTGGGACTCAATCCGGTGACAAATCCACTAAGCATCAAGTTCAAGTTTACAAAAGGTAATTATCAACACTTTCTCAATCACCGAAATAGAAAGTAAAATTACACTTCACAAACTCGAAGTACTTAGTTTTCTTCTGTAGAGCATCCCACACAATTCCATTAATGATCTTCAAGATCTTCAATACAAACTCTAAAATTTTCAACTTAAAAAATAGAGAAAAGCAAAGAAAAGATAGAAAAAGTTAGTTCTCATTAGTGCACAAGAGACTATATAATGCTCAAGAAACCAAAACGGAAATAACAACCCATCACATGGCTGTTGTAACAAAGTTAGTTAAGCAACCATGATAGGCTAACTAAAACTCATAGACTCTCTTGAACACATTCCAGATTATACTCATGATCATAAATTTGCTAAAAACAATTTAAATAAAAAATTGGTGTTTACAAAAGAGACAAAGAAAGACCTTGGGCTTGCATGAGGAACCAATGGATAAAAAAGAAGAGCTTAAGGCTTTGTACAAGTGGAAGACTGGAAGTAGATACTATTAGGCGCAAAAATATCCGGCTTCGCCCAAATTTGTTTAAATACAGAAGCCTAGCCAAGACGTCCGACCTAGCCCAAATGGCTTCTTAATAACATATGATACGATGCATTTTAGTAAGATCATTTATGACAATTCCAGAAGCTAAGCTTCGGGGCAAAGGAGAGCTAATGATTCACTAATCGTAGCTAAGAAGAAGAGGAGGGAAAATTGGTTATATTTTAACCAATCACGAATTCTCCTCTCTGTTTGGATTCACAATCCAGTCACTACAAATAGCTAGTATTTTGCACAACAAACCAATCTAATTTTTCTCATACAATTACTTTGGTTGACTAAATACTCATCTAACTTAAGCATCTGAGAGTTTTCATACAGGTAACCCCTAAGCGCTTTGTTCACTTTGGAGATTCAAGAACTCAATTAGAGAAGAAAGCTAAGTGATTGGAGAAGACATATCAGTTTCCAAAATTAAACCTTACAAATTTTTCGACATAAAAAATTGGCGCCGTTTATGGGAATCCTTTAATTAAACAAACAATCACTAATAGCTCCCAGTCGATAACTGCGTGATTGAAACAAGAACAAGAATTCATGGCTCCAAAATCAACTATCCCGACATTGCCCAACACAACATACATCAATGAAAAACTCGAATGAATGTGTAAAGTAATAGAAGCATCACAACAACGTTCTGATGAACCAGTTAAAGACGTGAAGGAAACTCAAAAAAAGATGGAAGTTGAAATAGCGACACTTAAAAAAGAAAACACTGAGTTGAAGAATAGGATTCTTCCTCCTTCCAAAGAACTCGTGCCCGTCAAAATTATAGACAATGGTGATACTAATATTGATGTGTCCATACTGCCCAACAACCATAGCGCTGATGAGCGAGAACACACAAGAACCCAACCTATTTTCCAAACTGAGACTCTGACCACCACGAATTAGGATTATTGCCAATGAGGCACTCTACGCCAAAATCAAGAAAAAGATCTACACATCACTAGATAGGATCGACCAAACATGTAGAAAATGAAGGTAGAGACGCTTTTAGAAACTAAGAACAATTCAAAGATTGAGCCTCGCATGGGAATCATTTGCCTGAAGGATGGAAAGAAGAGATGATGAAATAAGTCTTGCAAAAATTCTCGAAAGGTAGACCCTCCCTCCAATAGGATATCACTGAACTGTCCATAAGAAGAGCTAACAAAACTCCATTTACCGACTGGATCGTACAAGAGCCAAAGCCAAAAGACTTTATCGACCCAACTTTGCCAACATTCAATGGAAGAGGCGACCCCTTAGATTAATTTTCCAGTTTTAACTAAATATATCATTAGAAATGAATAATGAGGCTATTCATTGCAAAGTCTTCTCCACCACGTTCACCAGGCCCGCGCTTCTTTGGTTCAACAAGTCGAACCATGTCTATCAATAGCTTCAGCAATTTTAGAAGACAATTCTTGCAACAATACAATGCCAATTGTGAAGCACCAAAGACCATGGGCGACCTCTCCCGCAATCAACAAGGGGAAAATGAACATCCCCGACCATATCTTCAATGGTTTATCGATTAGGTACACAAAATCCATAACGTTGACACTATCATTGCTGCCAATTTGTTTGTACAAAGATTGCAAGTAGGCATGTTGTTGAATGAAAATCTCACTTTAACCCCACCTTACGATCTCAATGATGTACACATTTGAGTAAAAGGCATCTTCTGTGTGTTAGAAGCTAGAGAATGCGCATAGAAGAAGCTAGCGTTAATCTCAGTTCTAGAAACCTATTATTTACTTACACCAACAGAAAAAGAAAAACGAAAACCCACCACTTACAATCAAGATAATGACTCAAAAAGGCCAAAGACGGGGGATGTAGCGACATGTTACTCAAATTTCCAATTCAATTCACCCAAGAAACGATATATGAAGAAAATAAAGATCAACAGATTTTTCTATCTCCATTTTAAATGCAACCTTCGCCGACCAAAGAGATAAGAACATGTTTTGCATTTTCCACAAGGATCATGGGAAATCGATATCCGAATGTAAGAGTTTGTACGGACATATCCAAATGCTTCTGAGAAATGGGCGGCTTACTCAATACAGTACAGGATCCTCTGTCACCAATCAGCCTCTTCCAACAACCCAGTCATCTCACAAATTCCAGCGCCTATACCACCCGTAGAGGTAGTCCCTATCAATGCGCAACAACCTCTAAAACAAGTTTCCGTGATCGACGAGCTAGTTGAGCCTACCCCTGATGATGAATGTAAATCCATATATTTGAAATGTATTGAAGAGCATGTCAAATAGATCACAGGGCCATACTGTCAATTTTATTTCGGCCGAAGATCGTTTCTACCCATCATCTCCAATCGCCTTTACTGAAGCAGATCTACATGGCTTGTAGCTTCCGCATGATGACCTGTTAATAATCAAGTTGCAAGTCAAACAACACCAATTAGGGCGAGTCTTGGTAGACGAGGGAAATTGTGTAGAGATCCTATTTTGGGAAGCCTTCCAGAAAATGGAACTCTATGAATCAAAGATTTGACCATCAACATTTCTTGCACTCGGCTTCAAAACATTTGAAGTTTACTCGAAAGGAGCAATCAAGCTTCAGGTCTTTGAAGCAGAACGCTCTCTAAGAGTCAATTTCATCGTCATAGATTCGCAAACAAGCTACAACGCTATCATGGGAAGATGTTGGATCCATAGAATGCAAGGTGCCATGTCCACTTTGCATCAAGTAATGCCCTGCCAATCACTTGATGGAAGCTAGGCTATCGATATTAAGGGATGCAAAAATCAAGCACGAAAATGTTTTATAACCATGAAATAAGCTCCTAACACTCCTTCAACAAGCACTTCCACTTAGAATGATCAATAGAATTTAATGGGAAAATTACCAGCATATCTACAGGCAGTAGAAAATGAAGATGCTCCAAAACGTATTCTAACTGCAGTAGACGAGTTTGAAGAAATCTCTTTAGATGACTCCGACACAAGCAGAACATTGCTGGCAAGTGCCTAATTACCGAAGAAGAAAACAAACTGCTTATAGAATTTTTAAAGCAACACAACGCCACCTTCTCCTGGATGCCTCAAGATATGCAAGGCATCGATCCTTCAGTCATGACACATCAGCTTAACTTTTCCAAATATTTTCCAGCGGTGAAGCAGAAGCAACGAAGGTTCGCCCCCAAAGTAAACCAAACGATCCAAGAAGAAGTTGATCGGTTACTACAAATTGGAGCCATTGAGGAATGCCTATACCCAAGTTAGATAGCTAACCCAATTGTGGTTAAAAAAAATGGAAAAAAAGAGAGTGTGCATCGACTACACTAACCTTAACAAGTCTTGCCCAAAGGACAACTACCCACTGCCAAAAATAGAACAGATGATCGACGCTACAGCTGGATATGAACAAATGAGCTTCTTTGATGCATATTTATGGTATAATCAAATTCCCATGCATGAAGGAGATCGCATCCACACAGTCTTTACCACAGAAAAGGACCTCTATTGTTACAAAGTCATGCCTTTCAGATTAAAAAAAGCAGGGCTACATATGAGAGGCTCATTACCAGGATCTTCGCCAATAAACTGGGTCACATAATGGAGGTCTACATTGACAATGTGGTCTTAAAATCTAAGCATCCCTCAGATCACATTCAAGACTTGACAGAATGTTTCGCTGTTCTATACCACTTTCAGATGAAGCTAAATCATGATAAATGTGCCTTCGGTGTTATCGCAGGCCAATTCTTGGGATACATTGTCAGTAGAAGAAGAATTGAAGATAATCATACTCAAATTGATTCATTCTCAAATGTTCAAGAACCGCATACAGTTTGAGACATACAAAAGATCACAGGAAATTATAGCACTAAGCTGCTTCTTCTCTCGAATGACTGAGAGATGCCAAGCCTTCTTTCATAGCATTAAAAAATCAACAAATTTACTATGGGGAGATGCGCGCTGACAAGAATTTAGTGATTTAAAAACCTATTTAAGAAATCCTCTAATCTCGAGCTCGCCAATCCCTCACGAAGAATTCTTTGTCTATCTAGTTGTATCTTCCACGACGGTAAGTTTTGTTCTATTTCGCAAAGAGCACAGAAAGCAGAAGCAAGTGTAGTATACAAGAAAAATGCTCTTGGATGCTGAAAATGTATAACACGATGGGGAATCCAGTCCTCGCATTGGTCTTTGCAAAAAAGAAGGTCAAACCGTATTTCAAAGGGCACCCCATCACAGTCTTCACTGATTATCCCTTTAAACAAGTTCTTATTAAGCTGAATTTATCAAGAAGATTATCTAAATGGGCCATCAAATTGGGAGCTTATGACAAAAGGCAGAAAAGGGACAAGACTTGGCCAATTTCCTAGTTGAAATCCAATAATTTGAGCCAGAATCACTCCAACAATTCGAAGTCGAGTGGATTTGGACACTAACCACTAGTGAAGCTTCTAACACCCACGGTTTGGGAGTTCTAGTGGTTCTAGAAGTGCCATTAACATTAAAATTATAAGAGGCAATCAGACTTGATTACCAAGGAACCAATAATGAAGTCGAATATGAAGCTCTCTTATATGGAATGGAACTGACAAAAAGTTTAGGTATAAATCATATTCACATCTACGTCGATTCCATGTTAGTAGCAAAACAAGTTCACGACAACTATGAAGCTAAAGCCCCAAGGCTCTCCCAATTCCTAAAGAAAATAAAAGACTTACATAATCATTTTCTTTCTTTCGAAATGACTCAGATCCCTTGAGAGCTAAACTAGTGAACTGATCTTCTAGCTAAAATAACATTTTTATACAATACACAAGGCACTCAGAGCTCTCTATACAAACCACCCACAACATCACATATTTGTAGCATTGAGGCGGATCAATAATGTTGGATGGATCCAATCATAAGTTTCTTAATGGATGGGACATAACCTAATGATAAAAAGGAGGCTCAGCTTCTGCGACTCAAAGCTCCGCGTTACTCAATTATAAATGGCACGCTCTACGAAAAATCCTTCAATTGGCCTTATCAGCGACATTTGAGACTTTCTACAACACAAAAATTACTCATGGAAATACATGAAGGAATTTGCAGCAACCACATAGGTTGATGTAGCTTGGCTCATAAAGCCTAAACAAGAGGCTATTGGCCATATATGATGAGAGAAGCCAAGGATTATGCAATGAAGTGCGATAGATGCCAACGATTCACCGTGATCAATCACTGCCCTTCTCAAGAACTCCATTCCATAATCGCTCCTTAGCCTTTTGTAAAATGGGGAATGGACATTGTTGGCGAATTACCTTGAGCAGCAGGTGGAAAATGCTATGTATTATTGGCCACGAATTACTTAACCAAATCGGTCATAGTAGAAGCCTTTTGTATTGTAAACAAAGTTGACATAGCGAATTTCATTTGGAAGCATATAATCTGTCAATTTGGAATCCCCCAAGAAATCATAGTAGACAACAACACTCATTTCCAAAATACCAAAGTTCAAGATGTATGTAACCAATTAAAAATAATCTTAAGCTTTTCTTCTGTTAGTAATCTCCAAGGCAACGGGCAAGCGAAAGCCTCCAATAAAGTCATATTCCATAACATCAAGGAAAAAAATAGAAGACAAAAAAGGCGCGTGGTCAGAAGAGATTCCCAAAGTCCTCTAAGCATATAGAACAACTTCTTATGCATTGACATGAGAAACCCCTTACTCTATGGGTCTGCCAACACTTCGGATAGACATCGCCTCTGACGCAGAAGATAATCAGTTACAACTTAGTAAAAATTTGGATCTGGTGGAAGAACGCATAATGATTGCCTGAATACGACAACTGAAATATCAAAGAGCTGTTGAATGCTATTATCAGAAGCAAGTTAATCCCAAATACTTTTCACTTGGCGAATGGGTACTAAGAGAAATTACTGCCAATCAAACAAAACTGCAACGCAAATGGGAAAGCCCATTCGAAGTTACCCAAGTACTAGAATGCAGGTCCTATTGCCTACGTGAAATTAGCACTGGTAAAGATGTCCCCCAAACTTGGAATGCTTTATCTTTACACAAATATTATTACTAACTCATTTATGACTGTAACGTTACAATTAAAGTAATAATGAGCTTTCCAAAGTTGAACATTATTTTTCCATTACCATATTTTATCTTCAAATTATTATATTGCATCTTTCACAAATTTTTTCCAATAAGATCTCCTCACAACAAACATAATCTCTATAGCAGTAACACACATAATTCATGTTGGTACACAAAATCCACCAAATCTTGTACTCTCCATACAAAGATACCCATTATCGTCATATCACCTCAACAACTTCCTGCAATGACCTTGACATATCACTGATAAGCCTCGTGAACTAACAACACAAACCAAGGCTACACCACTACATTAACCACACCCTTTCCCCTATAAATAGCCACGGTGAATACTCCCAACAATATCCAATATACAACTCCTTAGCCTCCATAAATATATATATATAAAGAAGAAAGTTTCATTATCTTCACACCCTTCTCTGCCACTTTTTATGGCTCATAATACAACCCCATGGGTTGTAACCCATCTCCAACTTACCAGACTCTAACATCTATAATTCATTATCAACGATCATTCCACCTATGCTCTGCATAGTTTCTACCTGTGCAATCTAATCCGCTCTTTCTAAAACAATGTTGAACTAGGCCGAGCCATTTCGCAGTCTGAGCTGCTCTGACTACGTGAAAGCCGACTTTCTTAGCATGGCGAAAGCAGTGCGCACACCAACCCATCAGCATCCTAGTGTCCTTCTAAAATAATTGCTTAACAGCTTCAACTTTACCCGAAGCCCAAAAGCATGAAATATAAGGGTATGGGTGCTATGAAAAATGACGAGCGCACTACTTCCACCTTCCATGCCACGGGCCATGTCCAGTTAGTGGATTCATTTTTTGAACATCCTCCATATGCCACACACAGCAAGCATTTGGAACGACTGTTTCTGCTATTCCAATACACCTCAACAAGCCACAATCATGCTAGCCTCTGCATATTTGCTCTTGGCACCGCATTCAACTACTACCTCTACAAGCTTGATGGTGACCACATAATCATAGAGATGCATCTGAATCCTCACTAGCCCCAATCTTTAGCGTAGTCCAGAGCTTCTATAGAAAATCAACATAACACAACACTGCATTTCTATGTACTCCAATGTAATCAATTCATTTTATTTTGTTGTAATTTATCTATTAAATCATCCATAATAAATAAAAATCCTTTTCATATGGATATCCATGTTCAAAATAGTTTTTGGTGTATACATGGAATCCTAACCCACTAACCATTCACTCACACATTAAAATTTAAACTCGCCGATCCTTTTTATATATTCCTTCATGGCAGCAACTAAGTTTGGATGTCTGATCTTGTATCTCTCACAAGAAATATAAAAAGGGATCCCATCTTCGATCATCTTCCGAAAAGCTATTGATGACTCCATCCAACTCGATCGATCAATAATCCTAAGAAGGAAGGGGATTTTGTACCAAAATATGTGTCTCTCACGTATTACAAACAACAAACATCTCAACATAAGCCATCCTAATTTGCAGATAACAAATAATGCAACATTACCTTAGTAAAAATAATAAGCTACTGGGTAATCGCTCCCACCATCTATAAGGCATCCTAGTGTACCTCTATGCATATGGCTTGAATGGTTTTTGATACCACTTGCCATAAAACAACACTGAAAATAAGACACCCAACTTTTTTCTAGATCAACTTTTTACATACATCACATTTAACTAAAAATCAAAATTTAATCAAAGAAAAAGTTTCAAACGCATTCTGAATTTCATTTCAAAACTAATATATTTTTTTCTATAACACTATAATGAATTTTTTATACAGAACAAAAAACCACACTAAGTCAATTAATATGTTTTAAAATCTGTAGTTAGTTATTGCCTCTGCCCACCTTCTATGCTTCTGCTAGCCACTGAAGACGAACTTGCTCCAACAACACCTGTCAATGGGAGTTCTGCAGAGCTAATCGTGACACATCTTTTTTCATCTTGTCGAGTTCTCCTCTAATGCTTCCTTCCTTACCGCTTCTACCACATGCATTCCCTTCGGATCTAGAGGATTCACCTCTTTAGTTATTGGCAAGAACTCCTCCACTTGAGATCCATCGACATAATAAAGAAAACCCAACCTATCCTCATTCCTTTGCAGCACTTCCAAGTGTTCTTGAGGGTAGGAGAAAGATATATCACCTAATTCTCATAGATAGTGATTCAATTTTTATTCACAAAGCAAGATGTTGAAAGACCAACATACTTGAGTAACTGCAGTATTTTGTCCAAATATTTTGCCAGCTCATTCTCGCCAATACAAATATGTATTTTTTCAGTGATTTCTCGATGCCAAATACAGTCTTGCGTTTTCTCCACATGCACCCGGTCAACTTATTGCACAAGTTCGTTCAATTTCTCTTCTACTCCCTTCAACCTCTCACAAACTTCATTTATCATATGTTTCACAGCGTCTCTTTCAGTAATTGCAGTCACAGGAAATCTCTCTGTCTTTGCGGAATTCTCCCTTAAGGTTTCAATTAACTACTTTAAAGAACCTACCTTTTTTTGCAACAAATATTTTTCCTCAATAGCCTTCTTCTTCTCCATCTCAACAGAAGATGCCTCTGTCACTTGTTCTGCAACTTTGGTCTCCAACTCCCCTATATATTTCACATTTTTTAGCCTCCCCCTTTTCTCTTGCTTTAAACTCTTCATGGCCTCCACCAACTTGGCCTCTAACTCCTCTACCTTCTTCTTCTTCTCCTCACTGCAACTGCCTAACTTTCCTTCATGTGGATTCACAATGGTCAATAATGTTTGAATAAAAGAACCCCTACAACACGATAACTAATTACTTTACATTACTCGATATTTTCCAATATAACAACATGTTTCATTACATTACATACTTACCAAGGTTAAATGGTCACGCATCACCTCTTTAAGGTGCACAACATTACTAGCCTTTTCAATAAGGTCATCTTGAAATTGCATCACCGAGGCACGGAGCACGTCCTCTTCCTTGAATTCTCCCTCCACTCAACCCATATCCCTCACAACAACTACTGCCACCATTCTTTCACCAATAATAGAGGCAAGGGGGTAGAAGATACCACAAACTCTGTACTTGTTGTCGCATGTGGCATCACCTCAACAACTTCTGATGCATCCAGTAGAGAAGAAAACATGTTAACATTGGGTGCAGCCATACCATCAGGAAGTGTCCAAGGCTCCTCACCAGCATCAACGTCAATCTCCATTTGAGTTCTTTGCGATCCTTCCATGACTACAACAGACTCAAGCACATTAGGCTGGTCTTTAGACAAGTCAGTGTTACCATCCTCATCATAACCTGATTCTCTCGATAAAAAGCTAGGAGTGTTTATCATTGTGGAACCAAGTTGATTCAAGAACACAGTGGGAGAATCAAAACCCATGGGTAGTTGAGGTTGTGTTTTATTAGTAGGTGGTTTTGTAGAGGAGTCAACTCTTTGAACATTTGCCTCGGGAGTGACCTAATCCTCATCTTTGATTAGTAGGGGCTTCCCTAGAAGAGTCAACTCTTTGAACATTCGCATTGGGAGTGACCTAATCCTCATTTGCCTCCAAAGGAACAGAAGAGTCTAATTGAGCCGTACCATAACCCCTCTACATAAATGGATGGAATAATGTTCGTGGAAGTACTTGGAAGGACTGGCATCTCAAAAGTATTAGAAGATGGAGGGAACGTTGTGGATGCCCCAATAATAAATGAGTTTACTGCAGAAAAAAACATAGGGTTTTCCACCTCTACAACAAGTGTAGGCTCAGAAGGTGGATTTGGAATGCTTCGGCAAGAACGTGGGCGTCAGAAGCCATAGGGGCAATGCTTGTAGGACTAGGTGTTGGGGTAGTATATTGAGTTGTTGTCCTAGATTGTTCTTCCTGGCAACCAGATGCCCTTACAAATTCAGGGAAAGCATAAGGGGCAGAACCTAAATCTGCGCCAAGGATTTTCTTAGTCGAAGGGTCCGTGTTTACCCTCCTTTCCATTTTGAAATAAGATTCCAGGGCTTTCCCATCATCAAAATCTTCATCATTTGAAACAACAGATGATCACTTCCTCTGCTTTTCAAGCTCTCTTGAGCTCGTAGCTTGTGAGGGTAAGTTAGATTTGGAGGTTCTCCTTGAAATGTGAGAACTATATTGGTAGGAAGAGTTGTCACTAATGCTAAGATTCGATTTGGGAATTTCTGGAGAAGATCATTTATTAGTGACCTTTCTACCTTTAGCATCTTGGGTTGTCTAACGCTTCGTATGGGCCTTTTGAGTCTTATAAATAACCCTTTTCTATTTCAGAAGGAGACAACGGAAAGGCATAGAATGGTAGAGGAGGGGAAGTGAACCTGTTCATCTATTCTTCACATGTCCTAATGATTTCAACCTCAGAACGGTCTCCCCACATAGAACGTGCTAATGCAGCATTGTGATCCACACCTTTTGAAAAATAGAGGCGAGACATGCTTTGCATACAGTACGGATTGAAAATCGTCCAAATACTCACAACTAAGGCTTTAGGTTCATGAAAAAAGCCCTTATTTACCTGAAAGGATTCCTTGTCTTTACATAATTTGATATTTGGCCAAATTTAGTCTAAAGCAACAATAGCCAAACAATTTTTTTTTTTTTAAAAAAAACATGTAGTTAAACAAACACTACACATGAATCACCAGGCATTAGAAACAGAAGACCCAAATTAGGATAATAGCATTATACAAGAAAATAGAAGCTATGGAAAATCTGCGGGTCGATAGATACTTTTGACAAAATTCCTCACAAAGCAGAAAGTTTCGCAGGGCAAGAACTCAGGATATCATTCTTCCCAATTTTTGTTAGCGATGTCATAATCAGTAAAATTACACCTACCTTTCTTTGGAGACAAGTAGAACATTTTCCAAGGTCTTTTCTTCGAAGTCTTGTTATTTGATTTGGTGAAAGCAACATAAATGTCACTTGTTCAAATTGAAACACCTTGCAACATGCCTAGCATACGAGCCCCAGAATATCTTATGCAACATTGGGAACAAACTGGAAGTTGTGAGCTTTGAACATGGCACGATTTAAGCCAAAATCACGAGAAGAGGGAAGAGCAGGTACTTGATGTGTTTTGAGCTTAGTACTAACTCATCCTTCTTCATCACATCTTTGTAACGCCAATTACGCAACTCATAATCGATGAGCATGCAAATGGACATATTTTATGGGTTATTGCAATCAGCGAGAAGATGCTCCAAAATTGATTTGTAGGTTATTTTTGGGTTTTGATCTGGGTTATGTTTTGCTGCCATAGTTCACATATTCGAAAGAAAACCAGGGGATAATTTTGCGAGGAATTTTGAGAGAAAAAGATGAAAAATATACGATTGAGAAGAAATAAATGATGAAGAAAGTGAATAAGCGACTCTTTATTATTTTCTTTCAAATTATGGGGGAAGTTCAAGCGGTAGTAGCCATGGGTACTTTCTATTGGTCCTCGGTTTTCGCGACGTGGGATTTGACTGGGGAAATGAATAGTTCATGATGATATGCATTTAATGTGCACGACGTTAAAGAGGGGTATTTTTGTAAAATTCGTAAAGGATTCAGTTTATATCAGAGTTTGTAGAATATCAAAGTATGGACTGAGGGGCAATTGTTAAGCCCAAAAATATCAGGCCTGGCCAAAGTTCGTTTAAATACTGAAGCTTGGTCACACATTTGACTTGGCCCAAATGACTTCTTAATAACATATGATAGGTTGCGTGTTGGTAAGATCATTTATTAAAATTTTAAAAGCTAAGCTTCGAGGTTAGAGGAGGGCTAGCAATTCACTAATCAGAAGCTAAGAAGAAGATGCAAGAAAGTTTGTTATATTATAACCAATCACGAATTCTCCTCTCTCTTTGGATTCACAATACAATCCTTATAAATAACTTGAATTTTGCACAACAAACCAATATGATTTTTCTCATACAATTACTCTGCTTAACTAAATACTCATCTGACTTAAGCATCAGAGAGTTTTTTTGCAAGTAACCCCCAGGCGCTTTGCTCACTTCAGAGATTCAAGAACTCAATTGGAGAAGAAAGCAAAGTGACTGGTGAAGAAAGATCAATTTTCATAAATATCTTCACAAATTTTTCAACATCAACAGATACATAAAATAGAAGGGTATGAGTGCCACTAAGTATAAGAAAAAGAAAAGGGCTAGCTTATAGATTATAGAATTTTTACTGTTAGATTAGATTTAGTTTTGGAATTTTATTTTGATGATTTTGCAAAAATCAAGAAGAAGAAGAAAAAGAAGAAGACATGCTTGCTCAATAGTATTTGGGTTGAAAAGATAGTAACATATGTAAAATGTTGCATCTTTTGCTATAGTATTTTCTAATCAATTGGCATACCTAATCAAACCAAGTAGTGTTGAATTTTCTCAATTTTCCTTCAAGCATGGAAAATTATGGCGTCAGGATTGATGAATGTGAATATAGGAAAATTGATAAAGGCTTAAGGTAACCTTCATGAAGGGCCTCACTATGTGAGGTTGGATGCACATACAAAGCCTGTAACGTAAGGGATCCTCTCCCTCTGGCTCAAATGTCACCATCTTCTTCCTACAGTCAATAGTAGCCCCATATCTGACCAGCCAATCCATTCCTAGAATCATGTCGAAGTCCTCCATACCTAGCTCAATCAAATCCATAGAAAGCTCTCTATCATCAACTATCACTGGCAGTGCTCTAACCCATCTCCTAGAAACTAACAGTTCCCCTGTAGGAAGTATAGTCCCAACCCCACAGTACGGTACTCACTAGATCTACACAATCTATCAATCACCTTACTAGAAACAAAGGAATGTGTAGCACCAAAATCAATCAATACAGTAAATGGAGTGCCAGCGCTAGAAAGCTGACCTGTTACTACCAAGGGCCTAGCCTCGGCCTTTGCTTGCATCAAAGTGAACACTCGATCTGGAGTCAAGCTGTCCACCTTCCCTGCTTCCCCTTTCTTCACTGTCGGACAGTCTTTCTTGAGATGTCCTACCACCCTGCACACATAACAGGCCTTAGCAGGACATTCGCCTGAATGGCATCTTCTGCACCTCGTGCACTCAGGATAACTTCTCCATGAATCACCGCCTCCCTGATGGCCACCTTGAGTACCCTGACCTCTCCTGTCAGGACTAGAAGCATTCGAAGTATCAGGGGTCTTCCTCTTCAGATCACTGGGGCCTCTGCCCCTACCAGACCCAGAGTATGGAGGCACCGCCCTGCGGCCCTCCCGCCTTACTGCGCTCTCCCTCCAGATCTTATTCTCCACTTCCTCAGTGGTGAGAGCCTTCTCTACAGCCTGGGCATAAGTTGTTCCCCCAGGAATTGTTGTAATCCTCACATCTTGGGCTATCATAGCATTAAGCCCTCTGATAAATCTGCCTTGCCTAGCTGCATCAGTAGGCACAAGATCTGGTGTGAACTTTGCAAGTCTGTCGTACTTCAGGGCATATTCTGTGACTGTCATCCTGCCCTGAACCAACCCCACAAATTCATTCACCTTCGCTGCCCTGATGGCAACATTGTAATACTTCTGGCTGAATAAATCCTTAAACCCTTCCTAACTTAAAGTGGTAACATCCCTAGTTTGTGATGCCACTTCCCACCAGATGCGAGCATCCTCTCTCAGCATATAGGTGACACAGGCCACCCTGTCATGTCCTTCTACCCTCATGAAATCCAGGATAGTGGTAATCATAGTCATCCACTGTTTGGCCCTCAGTGGATCAGGTCCTCCCTCAAAAATTAGGGGTTGCTGCTTCCTGAACCGCTCATACAACGGCTCCCATCTGTTCCCAACCTCTACTGGATGTACAACTGGTACCACTATAGGTGGCACAATAGGAGAGACACTCCCTGATGGAGCTTGCTATTGCAAAATTCGAATCTACTCATCCTAGCTCTGTAGTCGTGCTTGCATGTCTGCCATAAGTTGCTGCCAGTTCTTAGGGACTGGCAGAGGGGTATGGCGCTGATCATCATCCCTAGACTGAGACATACTGCCAGTAAGTTGTACAGATCGTCTTGGACGCATATCTATCCAAGTTAATCTTCAATCAATGACTCGGCGGTCAGACTATGATGACAAGGTTATAATCCCTCCAAGATCCATCATTGAAACTCAAACATTCACAAACAATCAAGATATAACAGTTTATCCAAGTATTCATTCACATGCATAGCAATGCTAATAAGCATTCCTCAATATCATCACACAATAGTCAAGGGCCAGGCCCTATCAGTATCTCATGCTTCCTATTAATCATATGGATATTAGAACTCATATTCCTTTCTAATTATTTAAGCATATAATTATGTATACATAATTACCAAACCCTGAGTTGAGCTTGTCTTGCGCGGCGAATGTACTTGTCCAGCCAGTCTTCATGAACCCTTAAACCTAGGACGCTCTGATACCAATTTGTAACGCCCTGGATAACTAAGAGCATTACACTGTGTGTTTAAAAATGTGCAAGACTTGCTAATCAAGTCATTTAGTTAGAAATGTGTTACTGAAACTATAATTGAACTAGGGTCAAAAGATTTCGGTCACAAAAGTTACATTTCATATAATCAAACATTTTGAACATGGGATCCCATTAGTAATAACGTTTAAAAGACAGTTTACAAAAATTCAGGATAAAAGTACAGTTACTTGCCACTCTAAGGGCAAAACAAACATATAGGCTTTCCCCGTCCTGAACTACTCCTCAGCCATGGCGGCCGATCAGCTGACTATGAACATTCAGCCTCAAAGCTCTCATACTCAGGACTGGTCCACTTTATCCTTGCCTTTACCTGCACCACGTAGCACCCGTGAGCGAAGGCCCAGCAAGAAAACGGAATGACAGAGCATAATCATCAATTAAACAATCAGATAACCCATATAGTATGATCATATACTTAACAATCCAAGATATTCGCATAATCAGGCATTCAGTGTACCAAGCTCATCAATTGACATTAATAACCAATTTACATAAAATAACCCGGGTCGACACCCTTAGGTCGGACCCTCTATTTATCCCACTAACTCCGGCCCGCTTAAACCGAGCTTAGCGAACATTAAGTGTAATGCCCTGGAATCCCTAATGTGGTTAAATGGCGGTATTAGTAGACCGGGAGGGCCATACTTGCTTAATTATGCCATTAGTTGATAAATGCATGTATATGTGAATTATATTATAATATGATGTTAAATGCATGCATGTGAGTCCACATTCTAATTCCAAGGGTGTGATGGTAATTTGGCCCATTGAGGGTATAATTGTATATTTGTATGCATGTCGGTGATATATTTTTTAGACCACATTATAATGTGGGTTTGTTCGAGTTATTCAGCATGAGACAATCTTGGATTATTGATTAGCGGTCTAGTCATAATAGGTTTAAGTTCGGTGCTCGGGATGAGTCTCGGGGTGGTTTTAATAGTTAGAGCATTACTGGGAATTAAAGGCTAACGGGATGTGAATTATTGGTGTTTGAGATTATCGAGAATAGTGGGAATTGGAGAGCGTTAACTATAATTAACAAGATAGGTGGGAAATACTAATTTTTCCCTTGGGAGGCTTTAGAAGCCTTTAATTGACCTAGGGGTATAATGGTCTTTTTACCCCTAGGATAGATATAAGCCATTTTAGGCTGTGAAAGGAGAGGAAAAACAGAGCATCTTGAAGAGCTTTCCCGTATCTTCTATCCTTCAGTTTCCTTTGAGATTTTTGAACCATTCTTGAGGATTCAAGCTTGGGAAGTAAGCCTTGGGAGATTGGGAGAGTGTTCCTCCATTGAAGAGCATCATAAGCTGAGCTTTGGGTAAGTTTCTAGCCATTGAATTCTCTGGTTTGCCCTGTTTTAGTTCTGTTTTGCAGATGTGATTTCTAGGTTGAATACTTGGTTTTGTTGGGAGTTTTGGCTACGGTTCTTATGGTTGCGATGTTTGGGGTATGTTAGGATGGCTTTTGGGTTCATTTGGCATCAAAAATGGGATTTGGAAGCATTGGAATCAAGTTAGAATCGGAGTTGAAGAAGAAGGTATCAAGGGGTATCAGGTCTGGTGGTAACGCTATAGCGCCCACCCTAGGGCGCTACAGCGCTACATAGAAGTCTTTTGGGCGTGTTGGGGGTTCTGAGATTAGCGTTGGGGCGCTAGGGAGCAGCGCTGTAGCGCTACCCTGTTCCTTCAAAGTCTCGTTTTGAGTATTTTTAAAGAGATTTGGCTTGGGGTTTCAATCCTTAAGGCCCGAGATCGAATCTGCTCACCGTGTGGGCATGTTTCGAGGTCCTGAGGGTGGTGGTTAGGTTAAGACCCTTTCAATGTTGATTCTCATTAATGGAGGTTATAATTGGTTTTGATTAGGTAACCGCTAAGGAACTAAAAGGTCGATCGTTCTCAGGAGTCGTTCTAATTATATTTCTCGCTCGAACCTGAGGTAAGAAAACTGCACCCTGTGTATATGACATGCATGATTGCTATTGAGCATGTTGGTTGATAAATGTGGACAATGATTGCATATTAAATGCTAGCGGATATTTTTTTCTTGTCTATGGCACTGACTAGTCAGGGACACAGACCTAAGAGTCAGAAACGGCATGAGCGTCCTGAACGCAGGGCCGAATGAAGATTAGATCTAATCGATATCAGCATTGAATGGCTCTAAGGCATTAATGCTGGACCAACCCTAAGGTCGATGAAACTTATAAGCGCTTGGCTAGTCTAAGACTAGTTACTAAGAGTCAGGGCCAAAGGCCTAGGTGACCGTTTGTCACATGGCTAGGGAATGATGTTCCAGGGTTATGACTCTATGGTCATGAGGAAGGTTATGTTGGTGACCAGTCACCATGCACCTATCCTATTTAAGCTAGTGAAAGGTTCACTTATCTGCTAAGCCCGGTGACCCTATCGTCACAAGGCTGAAGGGAGCTATACCCAATGTAGTGACTTTTGTGACTCTCACTTATCTGTTTTGGACTGATAATCCTGAATGATTATTATGATCATTGTTGATATTATATCATGATGTAATGTATTTTTTTGTTGAGCCTTGCCTCATGGGTGCTATATGGTGCAGGTAAAGGGAAGGAAAAGCTCACCCAGCCTTGAGTGGAGAGCTTAGGTGGTGATGTGTACATATGCAGCCGCTTGACCACCACGGCCAAGGAGTTCTCCGAGGAACTAGGGGGTTCACCCTATTTTTGCCGCTTAGGTCGGCGGGGTTGTAAATTTTAAACAATAGTGACCACTTTGTATTATAAACAACCTGTAAATGTTTTGATGAGCTCGTGAACAGTTTATATACTTAATAAAATATATCCTTTCCTTTTTATTGGTTTTCCACCTTAGCCTGTTAATAACACTTAGAGCACGTTTTTAACCAAAGGACTCAGGTAACGGGTCAAATTTCTGGTTCACCGATCACCGTAACTGTTCTGGGGAAACCAGGGTGTTACATTAAGCTTTCCTCAGCTACCAGTGGCCAAGTCGCGCCCTGTGTGCAAATATTGATTCCGATATTCTTAGGTCGTTTATCATATGTCCCCATGGCATAATACCATCCATGACACCATTCAAATATAGGGAGCTCTTTGTCCCAACATAATCACATAACTGAGTGCACTTTCTTACCTTTGATTCCATTAGCTTGATTAGTGAAATCAACCCTCAAGCATGATCCCGTCCAAGCCCTAGCGTACACCTAGTCACAGCCATAAATTAATAACATCACCAAACTTCAATTCCAAAACCTAGCCTCGGGACTAATCCCGAGCCCTTGGGAAGCCCTAATTCCACCAAATGGGGTGGTGGAATCAAACCTCGAGCCCCTAGGCAAAAACCCTAAGAAATAACCCAATAAACCCTCTTTCAGAAATAGGGTAGAGCTACAGCGCCATGAAGAGGGTTTTATGGCGCTACAACCATAGCCAAAAATGCCCAGATTTGTCTCCTTCGAATTTCCTTGAACCAAAACCCCCTAAAACCTTTCCAAACTTCAACCAAACATCAAAACAAGCCTACCATAATCTATAACTCACCCCATAAGTCCCAACCATATGAAATTCAACCACACGTTCCCCAAAATAAAGAAACTTCCATGATTAAGCTTAAAGCTCAAAACTCAACAGAACCACAGAAATTTCAGAACTTCAAACCAGAACTTCATACCTTTGATGGAGAATTTCGACCTAGGTTATCTTCCACACCTCCTTAGCTTTCACTTCTCAAAACCTCATCCTTAATTCCCTAGAATTCCCATCAAAACTCAGCTTAGAAATCCATTTCAACACCAAAAACTAGAAACTGAAAAATAACCTTGAAACTTACCTTAATTGGGTGACTAATTCCTGTTGAATCCTCAAGCTTGATCAAGGTACCAAGTGTTGAGCCTTAGCCTAAGTCTTCTCTGAATTTTGGCTCCAACATCCTTCAAGAAATGGGGAAGAAGACCTAAATCATGAGAGAGAAGAAAAGACCTCTGTTTTTTTTTTCCTTCTTTCCTTTTCCTTCAGATTTATTTTCTTTTTGTCTCTTTTGTTTTCCTTCAGCTTCTCAAATATTCTACACATTCACTAAGGCTAAAAAGCATAGTATAACTTATCCCTTATTAAGCCAAATTACCACATTGCCCTCCCAATAATAATTAAACCTTTAAATCATTCTAGGGCATTTTGGTCATTACCCCAATTCCCGCTAATTCCTCGAGTGTCTCTAGTAATTACCGCTTACCTCTCGGCACCTATCTAATTACCAATTATATTCCTCAATATCAAATAGCCTCCAATATATTTCCTAAATTCCCATAAATACCCCCAAACTCACCCCGAGCCAGGTATAAATTCCCACCGTGACTTTTTCGCTAAACCGCTCACTAGGATCGCCTCGAGTCACAAGCTGCGAATATATCCACATAATCATGTGGTCTCAACAATTTATTACAAGTATTTACATTTATGCCCTCAATGGGCCAAAATTACGACTATGCCCCTATAACCTAATCAGAGCCTACATGCATACTAGTACACATAGTCATGCATCACATATATCCAAATAATCATATAAGCATGCATTTAATCATTTAAATAACACATAATCCAGTTATGCCCTCCCGACACACTAATCAAGGCCCTTAATCCTTATTAGTAATTTTGGGTTGTTACAATGTTCTAAAATTGGCTAAACTAACTTTTTTATATGACTGCATACATGATAGTTATAGTAGGCAGCCCGCCAATTTTTGGGAAATTTGAATAGTATACATTCTTGAAATTAGAGTTCAAACAGTATTGATTGTCTGTATTTTCACCAAATGAAACGGTGATCGTCCAAGTAGGACATGTGGTAACCTAAGTAAGACATGTGCTTCTTTCGACGAGGCTGGCCCCTAAACATGAGTCCTCGAGAGGTCCACTCTACAGTTGGTGATCATTCTCTCGGATAGAGGGAGGATTTTGACATCTCCCCAGGGCACAGTCCCGAGAGCTACGAACGTCTTCCTAAGGCTATGTGCCGAGGGTGCTTGGCCATCCACGGGTTGCTTCTTGCCATCAGTTATATTCCAGGCCAAGGACCTTGTCCTCGAGATCTAGAGGATAAGTTTGGTGTCAACTAATGCAGGTTAGCTGCACCAGAGGTAGACCTAACAAACCTTTATTGGTGATCCGTCAACAGTGTTGTCGAGTGTATGACTCAACAATTCGCACACCCACTACGCCGTCTGACATGGAGGTACTTGCAGCATGCCCTGGCAGTACCTGGGGCATGTTCTCTATATAGTAGGAACCTTTCTGCAGTGGGCCCTGCAAATCTCGCTTCGGTCGTGGTCTCAATTCAATTCAGCCCAATGCATTGAAGTGGTATTAATCCCCCAATAATGGGAAGAATGTGTATTAATTACTTATGATTAGTATTAATGACCTCATCCTCTATAAATAGGGTTGGGAGTCTCATTGTAAAGGGTTTCATTTTTTTGAGAAAAAACACCTTCTGCTCAGAGCAATCAAAACACTGTATGAGAATACTCCATTGAAGCCTGCCCTCAGAAGCTTCCAATCCTCATAATACCAGAGACTCGTGGACTAGGGTTCTTTTATAACCTGAACCACGTAAAAATCTTTGTGTTCTATTTGCTTATTTCTTTAATCTCTCTTCTTAGGGTTGATTGCAAAAAAGGCAGTCAACATTTTGGTGCTTTCATTGAGAGCTTGAAGAAAGAATTTGAAACACTCACAGCCACCGTAACTGCACGAAGAAATGTTACAGATGACATGCTCCCTCCTACATGAGTTGAAGGAGGACAACCCAGTCAGCAACCACCTCACGATGTGCCTAAGATAATGGAGGACTACGACGAATACGCCAAGTATGACGGTGAAGATAATGGTGTTGACCAGGGGTATTATGCGGAAGAATACCCTTAGCCCATGGATGCAGAAGAGACACCAAAGGTGGTGGTGCTCTGTGAGCAGGTGGCCACCCAGCAACAAAAGATTGATGCTCAAGAGGGTAATATCGCCGCCCTACATGAGATGGTACTTTCCATGAAGGCCACTTTCGATTCCCAAGGCCTGCAAGTGGACCCCAATGTCAACGTACCTGTTGGGCACCCTACTAGAGTGCCACCTGCGCACCCCGTTGGAGTGCCACCTGTCAATTCCACTAGAGTGCCTCCAGAGCACCCATCTACAAAGGCTCGAGATCCGCCAGTTAAGGTGCCCACCGGGCACCCAACAGGAGTTGGAACCCCAATGCAACTACAGGACCTTAGCAAGGGAAAGGCTGACCGTAATCCCGCTCCAAAGCAGAAGAGAGTTCGTTAAGAACCCGGAGGTCACCAAGTTCCTCAGCAAGCTGGCAGGGGTAATGAGCCAGGGCCCCAAGGACACCACCAGGCAATCAGCGCCCGTGGAGCTCGAGGCATTCTGCCCCAACGCGCACATACAGACCACACGAGGCTTGGAAATTGTATCCCCTCAAAACCTAACCAGTCCCATAGGAGTCATGGTCCAGGGATCCACCAGAAGAATGCCCCACAAGACTGAGAATGCGACATCAGTATCTCGGTAATAAAAAATGATGTGTCCAATGGAGAGACAGAAGTGGCTGGTCCAGAGGATAACAATGCATTTCAAGGATAGGCCGACCTGTAAGACAACCTCAATGCCCGGAGATGCAATAAGGAAGGAGGATGCGAGCCAGTTGGGAGAGGCCTGTCAGATCTCCAAGATAATCTCAACGCTCAGAGAAGAGATATCCCAGCTCAGATCGTCAATCGGGATTGTGCCCCACTCCGTGCGGAGTTAGAAAGTCTGAAGCGAAAAATTCTCAGGATGGCCAGGCAGAAAGGCCATGAGTTTGACTCGGAGGATGAAGAGGTGGAGCCATGTGCCCCTCACCTTGTTGAGGGTCCAATAGCTCTAGGCTTCAAAATTCCATCCATACTGCCCTATGATGGTTGCTGGGATCCCACACACCACATGTCTAAGTTCAATAGGTTAATGCCGGTGCATCATGTCTTTGATGACGCTAAGTGTCATGTGTTCCCGATCACCCTGACGGGGCCAGCAGATGAATGGTTTAAAAAGCTCTGACCAGGGTCCATTCAATCACGGCACCAGTTATCATCCGCCTTCCGAAGACAATTCATAAAAGTTTGGAAGGTAAGCTTTAAGGTCAATGCCTTGGCCAACATAAAGCAAGGGCCCTTCAAGACCCTCAAGGCCTAAATCAAGCGCTTCAAAAAGGAAGTGGTGAGAACCGAAAAGGTTAATGATGGCCAGAAGTTGATGGCGTTACAAGCTGGCATCCATTTAGGGTCCCCGCTTTGAGAAGATCTCCAACGAAAGGGATGTTGGTGTCTCGACAACTTCATTCATCGAACACAAGAATACATCAGCTGGGAGGATGCCCAGATAGGGACATTCAGAGCGCCTGCCATCTTCCCTACATTGGCCACGCCTGGCCATCCCCATGGCCTTGGGGATCCAATATTCCCCCTATGTTCCCGTCCAACAGAGCTCGGGGGGAGTCCAACCCAGCGACAGTGCCCCACCTTCTGGTTACAACGTCATGTCTGCTCCTGGATTCAGTATGGCTCAAGTAGGGGTCGGGGCAACACCCACTAGATATAGCGCTTTTAGCCTGCATTCAATACTAGAGTTATTGCCCCCTCCCAACTTGCTAAATCAAGTAAAGCTCCCAACAACACTAGGAGTGGAAGGAAGAGTAAGGGTCGTAAGCCCAGGGGAAGCGGAACCACAGAACCGGAGCAGGGAGTCCCATCCGGCAAGAAGTACGTCTCATAGTATTCTGAGAACACTGACTTGGTAGACTCCTGAAAGAATATCTTCGTGGCCACATCACAACACGTTCATTACAGGAAGTCGCAGCCTATCCAAAGAGACAGGGATAGATGAAACCCTGACAAATTTTTTCGTTTCCACAATGACATAGGGCACCACATTAATGAATGGCGCCAACTCAAGGACAAGATTGAGAATCTCATCAAGCTGGGACACCTCCATGAATATGCCAAGGGTGGAGCGCATCCAACACAACCTCTCGTGGAAGGAACAGTGGTACCTCATGTTGCACCACAAGTCCCACCAGTAGCTCCCCAACATCCAGTGGCCCAAGTTCCTCCTCCAGTAAACGGCCGGATAGGAACCATCTTAGGACGGCCTCTCTTAGGGGGGGACATCATGAAGCTCACAAAATAGATATGCGCGAGTTTTGAATCATGATGATGAGTTCATGGCTTTGGCCCAGCTATTTTCCCAAAGGCCACAAATGACTGACCAAGTCATAACATTCTTTGAAGACGACGCTTGGGGAGTACATTTCCCACAACACGTCCCGTTGGTGATTGAGATCCAAATCTCCAACAAAATGGTGGCGCGGATCCTGGTAGACAGTGGGAGTTAGGTGAACATCCTGTTTAAGTCAGCCTCTGAGAAGATAGGGCTAACCACGACAGCCTTGTCCCCGTGCACCTCGACACTCTATGGATTTTCGGGAGAGGCCCTCATCCGAATGGAACAAATAAAGCTCTCCGTGACACTTGGAGAGGTGCCTCACCAAGCCTTCAAATACTGCACTTTAATGGTGGTGGATTGTTTCTCAGCATACAACGCCATCCTAGGACGACCTGCGTTGGTGGAGTTTGGAGATGTCACCTCCATTCTTCATTTGTGCATGAAGTTCCCCATGAATGCAGCTATCAGCACAGTCTGTGGTGAACAAAAAGAGGCAAGACAGTGTTACAATGTCTCCCTCAAGGCTCCAGTGATGATGCTAAGGGAGGATGGTCCTAAGAAGTCTAAGGCCTCAGAGGTACAAGTTGTCTAGCAGTCGGGGCCCGACGATTTAGATCCAAAGGTAAAAGAGGAGAGGTCCATTGAACCAATAGAGGAGGTGGAGGAGGTAGTTATTGATACCTCCACCCCTGATAGAAAAGTAAAAGTTGGGGGAACCTTAAAAACGGAAGTCTGAGAGGTATTGGTGGGCTTCCTCCGAGGAAACCAAGACGTGTTCGCATGGTCACATTCCGACATGACTGGTATTGATGCAAATATCCTATGCCATGCCTTGAATATTGATCCTAGCTTTGCTCCCATCCAGCAGAAGCAACGAACGTTTGATCAATCTCAAAAAGAGGCTCTCAAGGCCGAAGTGAATAAGCCTAATACCCTAGGTGGCTATCTAATCCTATCCTCGTGCCAAAGTTGAATGGCACTTGGAGGACATGCATCGATTTCTCAGACCTTAACAAGGCCTGTCCAAAGGACTTCTTTTCGCTCTCCAAGATAGACTACATGGTCGACGCCACCTCTTGTTACGAGCTGCTGTCGTTCATGGATGCATACTCGGGATATAAAAATATATCCATGCACGTCGCCGATCAGGAGCACACTAGCTTTCGAACCGACAAGGGTGTCTATTGTTACATTGTGATGCCTTTGAGGCTGAAAAATGCTGGCGCAACCTACCAGAGGCTGGTTAACAAGATGTTCAAAATCCAATTAGGTCGGAACATGGAGGTCTATGTGGACGATATGTTGGTCAAGTCCATGACTGTCGCTGACCATGTGGGTGACCTAACTGAGGTCTTCACGGTGCTCCGCCGATTTGGGATGATGTTAAACCCCCAAAAGTGCACATTTGGGGTTGCCTCCGGCAAGTTCCTAGGCTTCATCGTCAGTGCTCGGGGGAATGAGGCAAACCTCGATAAGATCAAGGCCCTAATCGAGATGCCATCTCCCCAAAAACATAATGATGTTCAAAGCCTGACAGGAAGGATCGCAGCTTCGAGCCATTTGGTCTCCAAGGCAACGAACAAGTGCATCCCTTTCTTCAATGTTCTGCAAGGAATTCAGAGGTTTGAATGGACAGAAGACTGTGAATAGACGTTCCAACAGCTCAAGGTGCACATGGAAAACCCTCTAATTCTATCCAAGCCAGTAGACAAAGAACCTCTCCTGCTCTACATGGAAAACTATCAGTGTCGCATTGGTATGGGAAGAAATTTGTGTTCAATACCCTATCTATTATGTCAGCAAAAGACTCCTCAGGGCAGAGTCTAGGTACCCACGCATCTAATTAAGGTCGTCACAAACCATCCCCTCAGACAAGTCCTTTTGAAGCTTGACTCGTCGGGAAGGCTCTTGCAGTGGTCGATGGAGCTGAGTCATTTTGAGATCACTTATCATTCGAGGACTGCCATAAAAGGACAAGCACTTGCCAATTTCATTACCGAATGCACCGAGAATTGGGAGAGGGCAGAGTGTACCCCATTGGTCAGACCAGCCTAGAAGCTGTTCTGGATGGGTCTTTGAAAAAAAATGGTGTCGGGGCAGGACTTATTTTGGATTCCCCCGAGGGGCATAGGGTGCATAGTGCCCTCCACTTTGGGTTTAGTGCTTCTAACAATGAAGCAAAACATGAAGCCTTAATCGATGGGCTCCCAGTGGATCTAGAGCTCAAGGTCGAAGGACTCGAGATCTTTAGCGACTCCCAACTCGTGGTGAACCAAGTTCTCATAAGTACCTGGCCCGTGGAACAAAGATGGCAGCGTACTTGGCAAAGGCCCAAGAAATGCTGCATAACTTATGAGGATTCGCTATTAGGCAGGTACCGCGAGAGCAAAATTTCAATATTGATGCCGTGGCCAAGCTGGCCACGACCAAAGATGTTGAGTTAATGAATGTGGTCCCCAATGATTACTTTGAGTCTCCAAGAATCTCGGCTCCAGACGAGGTGGAATTTAGACAGCCTCAAGATGATGGATGGACGGAGCCAATAGTTAAGTACCTCATCTTCGAGGAGTTGCCCCAAGATAAGAAGGCAGCTTGGAAGTTGTTGTATCAAGTACCAAGGTACAAAATCATTGATAATAGGCTTTACAGGTGAGGTTATTCTTTACCCTTGCTTCGATGTGTGTCCAAGCAAGAAGTCGGTTTAATACTACGAGAGGTACATGAAGGTTTCTGTAGTGATCACGCTGGGGGGAAGAGCCTCTCCAAGAAAATCTTAAAGTAAGGGTATTTTTGGCCCACCATGAATGGAGATGCAATGGATTACATCAAGAAATGCGACAAGTGCCAGCGCTTCGCCAATATCCCCCAAGCGCCTCCAAATGAGCTTACAAAGATGACTAGCCCATGGCCTTTTGCTGTCTGGGGATCGACCTTATTGGGTCCCTGCCTATAGGGAAGGAATGGGTGAAATATGCCATAGTGGTCGTTGTCTACTTCACAAAGTGGGTTGAGGCCGAGCCACTCGCTACAATCACCTCCAAAATGGTTTTGGATTTCATCATAAAAAGCATCGTTTGCCGGTATGGGCTTCCAAAGAATATAGTCTCCAAAAACGGATTGCAGTTCGACAGTGAAGTGTTCATAGACTTCTATCAATGGCATGGTGTCATCAAGAACTTCTCTTTCGTAGCCCATCCGTAGGACAATGGGCAAGTGGAAGCAGTTAACAAGACACTCAAATTCACTTTGAAGAAAAGGCTAGAGCAGGCAAAAGGAGCTTGGCCTGAAGAGTTGCCTAGGGCATTGTTGAGCTACCACACCACTGCCCAGACCTCCAATGGCTATTCTCCCTTCTCGATGGCCTACAGGTATGAGGCTATGCTCCCAGTTGAATTAGTAATCTCCAAACACCGACGGGATACATATGATCCTACCACGAACCATGCTTTACTTCGGGAGTCCCTGAACCTCATGGAGGAGCTACTGGAAGCTTCTCAGCTTCGAGTAGCATCCTACCAATAGAAATTAGAAATATATTTTAACTCCAAAGTGAAAGATAGAAAATTCGGGGTCAGAGATCTGGTGTTGCGAAGAGTCTTCTTAGCCACCCGAGACCTCGGTGCAGGAGTGCTGGGACCCAACTGGGAGGGCCCATACCAAGTCGAGTGCATTGTATATCCGGGAACATACAAATTAGCCCGACTTAGTGGGGATCGGATTCCTCACGCCTAGAATGTCAAGCATCTTCGTTAGTATTACCAGTAATATGAGTAGCAAACATTGTATATTTCTGTAATACCCCCTGTATCCTTAGAGCACATGTAATGGAAAAAGTTTATATAAAAAAATTTATTGTCTGCTTATATTCTTTCATTTAATTTATACTCTATTAATGTTGTATAAGAGCACCTACTAACCTAGACAAGTGACCGCAGACTAGTCTCCGATCACTTGGGGGGCATGGAGTTAGGGAAGCACTAAGCTTCACAAGGAACGACTTAGGAAACTAAACTTGTCAATTGTCAAGAGTAACCCTAGCATTGTCATCCTGAGAATAGAAAATCCTACGAAACTAGTTAGGTTTAGCCTAGAAGGCAGTTTGTTCTAGGCAGAACTAAGCTTAGAACCTAAGAGCTAGATAACCCAAGTAGCATGAGCATAGACTATTGTCACCTCCCGTCGACACTGAGCCCAAGTAGCTCTGACCAAGTCTCTTGGTCTCGAGATGCGAACAAAAGGTTGAGTAACCCATACTTGGCCTCGAGAAATCTGTGGCATGGGGAGCTTGAGTAGTCGCCAAGCTAAGCGCCCTTAATGTCACTTTATCCCATAGCTAGAAAACCAGTATAACGCAGACTTAAGAATCCATGTTACCTTCTGAGGACAACGCGCGCCCGAAGAGTAATAGCCAAATCCTAATATGTGAGATACGAGCGGATGTCCTAGGCATTTATGCTTGGGAACCTCGCTAACATTACCTCCTGAGGAGATGTGAGATGCACTCAGAGAGCGATGTTAAAACCCTCGGCCAACCTCCCTAGAAGTGTGTACTCGGGTGGCAGGCAGTTTCACGTAAAGCAACCCCCGAAAGCCTGAATCTTTGGATTTTAGGGGAATAGGACAATGAGTATGGACCGATGGTAAATTTCACATCAAAGTTACCTCGAGAACTATGAGCCTACAAGGGACCAAGTGTATGAAACAGTTTGAGTTCTTATTCTCGTGACATTCGTATTACGTTGAATTTGCAAAATCAACTGGTTAAAATGTTTTGAGTTCTTGTTCTCGTAACATTCATGTTACATTGAATTTATAGAACCAACTGGTTAAAACATTTTGAGTTCTTGTTCTCATGACATTCGTGTTACGTTGAATTTACAGAACCAACTAGTTAAAACGTTTGGAGTTCTTGTCTCGTGATATTCGTGTTACATTAAATTTATAGAACCAAGTGTATAAAATGGTGTGAGTTCTTGTTCTCGTGAATTTATAGAACCAAAAGTTTTTAAGAGGGTCTGAGTTCCTATTCTCATGATAGTTGTGTTACGTTGAATTTATAGAGCCAATCACTTAAGATGGTTTGAGTGCTTATTCTCGTGGTCAATAAATTAAGCTGAATTCAGAGAACCAATTCAAATAAAAATAATTACAATAGTGCTCGGGGACTTGAGAATTGAGTGATTGTACCCCTAAAATCTATGGCACACAGGCTTGTTCTATTTAAAAATTACTAGGGGCCTTCACCTGATGGCATCTCTCTCTTGAGCTGCATGGGCAGCATCCGCCACGAGACGTGCCTGAGTTTGGTCCTCATGTTAGTATCCTCTGTGAAAGAGAGGTCCATGTCTTTTTCCTTTGCCACACAACAAAGAGCAAGTCCTCAGCCATCACGTTGAGGTGTTTAGTTGGTTCCCCATTGGTTTTTCCCAACTCACTGACATGGGCTTCAAGTTCCACTTGACTAAACCGAAACTCCTCGTGGACTCGGGCCAGTTCCTTCTCCACGGTCCGTGTGCGGACAATGACATCTTCCAATAACTTGGTGGATGTTTCCTCGAAGGCGGAAAACTCTCCAACACGGGTCCTGGTGTGTCCTCCACCTCTTTCTGGAGCCGTGAATGTTCCTCTAGGGGGGTTGCAGTTTCTTGGGTTTGAGCAAGCTCCACCTGGACACGAACCATCTCCTCCGGAGCTTTCTTCAGCTCAAGGGAGTGCGTCAGCACTAGGTCCCCAAGTCGTTGATTTAAGGCCACGACCTACAAATTCATAATGACAAGTCATCCAAAAAGACAACATATACACCAAGACATAAACACAAATCAAGACTTACCCTAGTGGTAGCGTGACTGCTGGTTGCCACCAGCGCCACCTCGTTGTCACCACCGCAACGGGCGAGCGTGGTTTCCATCAGGCCGAGCATGGTTCTCGTTGTCGCATGGAGCTTTATAGCCTTTCCACAGACTTGTGTCTTCCATCAGTGTATAATATCCCACTTTTTTCCCCTTCTTCGAGCATTGCCGAAAACTGTAAATATACAGTATTTCAGCTAGGGACGGAGTGGGCCAGTTTTTGATCTTGTATAGGATGTAGAATCTGGCCAGTACCTGATATTCATTTGGAGACAATTGAAATGGGCCTATGCCGACGAATTTGAGGAAGTCAAAATAATATTGATGCAGCAGCAAGGCTGCTCCCGCTTGAAGATATAAGGCGCTCCAAGGCCTGAGCCCGTGAATACTATCATGCACCCTCTCATCCTCCCGAGCCAGGCGCACTAATATCTCGTTTTTGTTTGTGAGTATTTTAGTCAAGGCACCCCGATGTCGTTGTTTACTCAGAATTTCTTCTGCCTCGAATCCTATGGCAGGATACGGGGTATCTGACAGCATCGGCCTAGCGTTGGCCTCTTCCTCCGAGAGGCTAGCTCTACAAGGTGTCACTGTTGCTGGCTCTGAGCTCTCCCATGTAGTAAGAGCCTGGCTGCTGCCAGCCACTTGTTTCCCCTTCTTAGGGTGTTGTTCTGCCTCTTGGGCCATCTGTAATAATGCTTATATGTTGGTTGTTGGTTGTTGGTTGTTGGTCTAGTGATGGAATCCATCATTCTATAGCCAAACTATAATATGATGTGAGAAAATGTTGAAGTCTTAACTTCCAATGGGTCAGGCGAAAATTATATGAATCTTTTTCTGGATTTTCTTGGTTCCATTGTGAATTTTAGGAAGATTAAATATCCATAGTGTATAGAAATATTCACAAAGGTTATGAAATGGTCAAGTTATGATTTTTTTTTTCAAAATTGTTGTGCAATCTGGAAAATGGCTTTCAAAAAGGGTACAAACTGTCGGTTTTGGAAACCAAGTTCCATAAATAAATTAATGTATCTTTGGCTGATTTTTGGAATGAACAATATTTTGATATTGGTAAAACAATTGATAAATTTTCAAAGAAAAATATTAAAAAGACTTAGAGATATGATTTCTTAAAGTTAGGCAAAAAACTCTAGAAGCTCAAAATAGGTTCTGGACACCCATGTTTAGGAACCCTTTTCAGTGAGTAAAAATTATTCAAATGAAAAAAAAATTCATATGGATAATGTTTACATATCCTTACATGGGCCTACGAAATTTTAGACCTAAATATTGAGTTTTCCCTAGTCAGTTTTGAAGGGGGACATTTAAAAATAGTTTTCACCAACTAAAAATGGTTATTTTGTATAAAATTTGGCAAGGAACTTCTTGGAATAGCCAAGATTGGTTCTAAAAAAGTTTCAGAATTTTTGGAGTTATAGTTTTCAAAATAAAAATTTGTAAAGTAGGCAACTTAAAACTAAAACTAAAAAAGTTTTACACTTAGAAATAAAAATGTGGATTTTTCCAAGTGTTTTGCAAGGAAATATAATTAATCTAGCTAATTATAGATTTAGGTTTAGCACCCTAAATAATTATTATGGTTAATTTAGATACTAGAAAATAAATATTTTTATTAATTAATGAAATTTTGTTTAAGAAATTAAAAAGGGTCGAAAACCATAAATTTTCAAATAAATATATTTAAACTATCTTAAAATAAAATTAACTTTCTCTTAATTTTTCCTTAAAAAAAACTAAACTTAATCAATATTTTTATAATTATTTCATAATCAATTAATCCAACCTAATTTATCAAAGTTTAAGATTTAAGTGATTTGACCAAAACGTATTGGATTTTTGGTAACTTATCAAAAGAAGTCTAAAATGTGTAAAGCCTAAAAGCTTCCAAAACCATATTTTTTAACTAGGTTCAATAGTGAAAATGGAGCGGGAAATTTCTTAAAAGCTAACTTTCAAATAACTAGACCCGTTTAAAGAATTCTACCAAAACTTAAATGTTGTTATGGCTTAAAACGTGTGAGGACGAAAAATACCCTTGGTGGGTATTCGATTGTGACCTTAATGACCCAAAGTAGAGTGATAATCTACAATTATGCGATAATTAATCCAAGTACAATGTATGCTACTTACAGCGTTGGCTAACAAGATGGGATTCTCTGTGGGAAGATTGCCCATGCGCAACAAAGGACAACTCGTAAGTTAGTCTGTGATTTATGTGTCTGCATCATGAATTAAATAGTGTATTACTTGCTAGAAGTAGGGCTTTTATGCTAGTTAGTGAGAGGGCTCATTTGCAGACAATGACTAGTGGTGCTTACACTCCACGTGAGATGTTTTGTATTGTTTGTTTGGGTTACGCCCTGGACCTTTGAGGTAAATGTACTGGATAAACCTAGGACCATTCATCTACATGTCTTCATTGAGATTTGTTATTTTAATTTGGTTTGCGACTGTGAGAATTGGTCAAGAGATAAGTATAATGGGTAAACTTAGGAGTCTGAACGATCCTTGGGGTGCTTATGCTCCATTGTGAAATGTTATTATGTGGTCCGGTTAGCTATCATGACATTTGGGCAGGAGGTAAGTGTACTGGGTAACCCTAGAAGTCTCGATGAACCGGTGTGATTCACCAACCACGTGTATGATAGTGTGAATGCACTAGGTAACCGATGGTTACCCTCGAGAGGAATTTATGATTTAGATATCAGTGCAGAGACTTGAGTGTCCATTGCGATTTGAGCTGAGATACTAGAGGATACTTTAGCAACTCTCGAATTGGCTTCTAGGGTCGATTTTATTATTCTATGTTATTTATGTTCTACTCTGGTATGAAATTCTCTGAACACTTATGTGTTCTTGAATTGTTTGATTAGGGCTCAGATTTATCCATAAGTCTAAATGTGTAAGTTATATGTTGTGCAGAAAATGACTTGGTCATTGGTTCCTGTTGTTTATTTATGTTATGTGTTGTTAGTTTGATTTGCTAAGTATTATCTCTTACCTAGTTTTTATTGGATTGACAGAGACTAAAATAGAATTAAGAAAGAAAATGCAAACCCAAGTACATGAATGGTCTTCTTAAACCTTGATGAAGTTTCAAAAGCCTAGGCAGAAACCACCACTTTCAACAATCCTTTTGAACAAAGCAAAATCACAAATCCAAGGCTTATACACATTGCAAAATGTTGTCCTAATACTCTATTTCCTACCCACCATGGATGCTTGAGGCCTTTTCTAAGAGGAAATGAGGATTGAGATTGAACAAGCCTTAAACTTTCAAAGTCAAGTACTTCATTGGAAAGTTCTAGGAGAAAACTAGAGATTCTTGGAGCTAGAGAGAGAGAGAGAGAGAGGGTAGAGAGAGATTGGAGAGAGTGATCAAGTCTTCCAAAACACTATTTTGACTCTTATATAGAGTAGGCACCGTCATTAGGTCTAACCAATAGGATTAGACTTGTAAAATACGTCATTCAGAGCATTTCACCTAACTTGTACGTACTACAGTAGGCGATGTGTTGCCTGCATGCGGGTGATGTGCTGCCTGCTAGGTGATGTGTTGCCTACATGCGGGTGATGTACTGCCTGCTAGGCGATACGTTGTATTGGCAGCTAGGTGATACGTCGTCTGCATGCAGGCAATGCATCGCCTATTAGGGTTTTTTGAAACCCTAAGCATTAGGCAATGCTACGCCTCTTAGGTGGCGATGTATCACCACCCTCTCTGTTTGTGGACACATCCAAAGGTCCTAAAAATTCTCTAGATGCTACAAAACGTTTTGGGAAACCTTAGATACCTTCATGCATCACTTTGGACCAAAAATGCATTTTAAAAGTGCCTACAATTGAAGCACAAATTTCACATATTCACTAAATGAAATTTACTAAGTGTTTATACCTTGCTTGTATTTTAACACTTACATTTTATATTTAACCAATCATAACAGTTGTTCATGTTGTAGATAAGGGCAAGGAAAAGATACAACAGTGAGGGTTGGGGTCTGCTTGCGAAAGTATACATGTGGCCCGACCTTTGTGGAGCCTACACTTTTGAAATGATTCTTTTAATTATGTTTAAACTATTTTGGTTCATTGCAAGACTTTTAAGTTTAACATGTAAACATTTTAGTGTGTGCACACATTACATTTATAAGTTTTTTATATGAGTTTTTTAGACCTTTTAAATGGTTTGGTTTTGGCAAGATTAGTTGTAGTATTTTTGGGTCATTACACAGGAAGCCCTAGGTTCTCACGACCCACTCCTTTGCCCAGATAGAAGAGCTGAAAGCAGCGATTAGGGAGATGGATGAAGTCAAGAATTGCGAGTTCGTGCTAACCCCTTGAAAGTCGAGCCCCTTCTCCTCCATCATCGCTAGCATGCAACTGCCTGACAACTTCAGGATGCTGATTATGATGACTTACCATGGCAGTGGGGATCCCTTTTCATATGGAGGTTCACAAGGTGTCAGATAACGTGCAATGCAAGGTTTATCAGTTGCTGAAAGAAGTATGGAGGTTCACAAGGTGTAGACCAACTCTTGGGAGTAGCTAACTCAAGACTTCTTTCAGTTGCTCTACGCTGCATGAGTCCACCCTCATGAAGCCACCCTCATGAAGCTAACACTCTCGCAAATTTGAAGCAAGGCAAGAAATAGACTATCAAAGACTACATCATGAGGTTCCACAAAGAAGTCATTTGTGCCAAAACAGTCAGCGACGAGGGGAAATTGATAGAAATCATAGTAGGCATCAGAATTAAGAGCCTTTTCTTAACCAAGAAGTCAGCCAACTCAATGCATGATTTCTTGAACCGTGCTAACAAGTTTATCAAGCTAGACGAGGTGATGAAGAGTATAGATGCAGTCAAGGCTAACAACCATGGCAGGAAGAATGGTGAAGATCACAAAGGTCCCTAGTAGCCATCAAGGGTCTCACAAGCGGGGACGTGATTACAAGAAGCCCAGGCAAGAAGAGAGACAACTCAATTATGAACCGCACTTTACCAATTACACCGCCCTAGCCCTGACGCTCGAAGAAATTTTCACAGCTACTACAAACCAAGTAGCATATAGAAATCCATCCCTGATAAAGAAATATCCGAGCAGGCTCGACCCGACCACGTACTGTCGTCACCATAGGGACTATGGTCATGAGACAAACATATCTAATAAACTTAAGGTTGAGATAGAATTGCTAATCAAAAAGGGTTACATGGCTCATTACATTGATTGTTGCCAAGGATAGTACCAAAACAATGATAAAAATCATGGAAGGCAAAGGTAGCGATCGCCACCCAATCGACCAAATTTGCTAGCCTATGTTGCAAAGTACCAGATGTGATAATGAATGTGGTCATAATCTTTGGAGGACAACACTTCGTCGAGGAAAATAACAAGTGTCGGGAGAGGTATGCACCTGAGTTACGCCATCAATCAGACGTGGGGATGACCAATAAAGAGAGACCGAACAAGGTCTCACGCATGGAAGACCAAGACATCACTTTCACTAGCAAAGACTCAAGACATTTCCATTACCCACATAACGTCCCCATGGTCATAGTGTCTCAAATCTTCAGTCTAAAGGTGTTGAGAGTGCTAGTTGACAACGATAGCTCTGTCAACATTATGTTAGTGTTAAAAGAAAAAATCAAAGATACGCAGTGGGGAGTGGGTCCTTTTTAATAATTATTAATATCAGTCAAGATCATCTAGACACACACACACACACATATATATATATATATTAAATCACATACAATAAGATTAGAGATTACCTCTTGTAGCCTATCAAGTGTCCTCGAATCTTTTTGTATAAAATCAACGATCTTCCTATCCATGTTTTGAAGACTCACACCTTAATCTTCCAGACCAATCCTCAAACACACAAGGAGGTGTATGGGCATGTAGGACTTAAAAGGTTGATTTATGACTCTCTAGATGTACTCAACACATGAGATCTAGAGAGGTTTAACCGAGAGAAGAGTAATTGAATAGTTTTTCATGTTTAGGAAAAACTATCGCTTCTGTTTTTTAGAGAGACTCTGTGTCTAACAATATTTTCTTTTTAGGTTTATAAAGATAATTAACTAATTTAATTAATCTTTATTTTTATTAAAATAAAACTGATCAATTATAAGCTATTTAATTGTTTAATTTAAATCATATTTAAAAATTAATAATTAAATATATTAAATAAACAAATTATTTGAAATTAAAATCCCAGGGATTGGAGATATCCCTGTGTTTTCTCTTGTAGTCCATTGATATAATCAATAATTGTAGTTTTGTCTGCCATTTATTGGTTCATTAATTAGATATGGTCAAGATTACCATTTTACCCTTGTAATTACCTCTTGATCCTTAAGTACCATTAATTCACTAGCGAATAATTAACGTATAATCAAATTATAGATCAAAGCTCAATAACTATTCAGTTCCAGAATTTAACCCATAAGGGAACCAATATTGGATCCATTAGGAAAGTATGGATTCCATAATTGTAATTCATGTTCTCAGCCATTCATGATATTGAATCTCCAAAAAAAAAGTCATTAGCCTCATTATAGTAAGAAAACTTAACGAGTGAATCAAAAGATCCAATAAACACAAACAGGAGTTAATGAATACTCAGGATTTAGACTGGTCTACAAATGATCATATATTATGATAAGAATCAAATACTTATGTCAAATGGTAAGTTTATAAAGATAATTAATTCTTATCAGTCCTGTCATATATAATCTCTATTATATACAGCACCTTTACTAAGATGTCTATCCACATCAATAATCTGAATCTAGATCACTTGCATCATGTATGCTTAGTAAATCGCACTAGTACCCATTCATTAAAGATTCCTTACTTTAATATGTTACTGACTATTTTATTGATTATATATGATCTTAACTCTCTCGTACTAATACAAGATCATATTCTCAAGAATGAATAAGGAATTTTCTTGATATTATTATATAAATAATTCAAACAATAATTATAATATTCAAATCTATAATGAAATTGTTCTTTTTTTTTAATTCAATAAAATGTCTTTACATGCTTATAGGGCATTAATCCTAACAATATCTTACTTGCCCTCAAAGAAAGTTATGCATCTCCCTTAATCCCAGGTAGCATATATGACCCATAAACGACTTTGCAGGAAGTGTCTTGGTAAATGGGTCAGCCAGGTTTTGTTCCGACGCTATTTTCATAACAGTCACATCACATCGGTGTAGAATCTGTCTAACCAGATGGTATTTCGTTTCTATATGTTTTCCTCTCTTGTGGCTTATTGGTTCCTTGGAGTTAGCTACTGCTCCAATGTTATCACAGTATAGGATTAGTGGCTTATCCATATCTGGAACTACTTCTTGATCAGTCTAGAACTTTCTCACCAAACTGCCTCCTTAGCCGCTTCACAAGCCATTATGTATTCGGTTTCCATGGTTGAATCTGCTATGCTGGATTGTTTAATACTCCTCAAGACCACAAATCCTCCACAAAAAGTGAACACTGATCCACACGTCGACTTATGACTGTCTTTTTCTGATTGGAAGTCAGAAGTAATGTATCCAGCAGGGTTTCACTCACCCCTTGAATATACAAGCATATAATCTCTTGTTCTCCTGAGATACATGAGAATGTGCTTTATTGCAATCCAGTATTCCAAACCAGGATTTGATTGATAACATCTCACAATCCCTACTACATAGCATATGTCGAGTCTAGTACTCAACATGGCATACATTCGACTCCCAACTGCTGAAGCATATGGCTATTTTCTCATATCTTCTTCCTCATAAGGTGTCTTAGGACACTATTCCTTGGAGAGAGTAATTCCATGTATGGTCGGTAAGTGACCTTTCTTGGAATTCTCCATAGAGAATCTTTCAAGCACTTTATCGATACAATTAGCGTGAGAAAGTACCAAGAGCATGTTCTTCCTATCCCTTAGGATTTCGATTCCAAGAACATAGCTCGCCTTGCCCAAATCTTTCATTTGGAACTTTTTGGATAACCACTTCTTCACATCTGATAATGTCTCTACATTGTTGCCAATGAGAATGTCACCCACGTAAAGAACTAGGAAAATGGTAATGTCCTCCTAATCTAGGACTATTACACTATGTAATTTAAATAGTGCTTAACTCGCTAAATGAGTGATTTGGGCTTGAATCGTGTAATTAAAACTAACCACAGGTTTAGGTACTAAAACTTTTGGTCAAAAGTCAACCATTTCATTAAAGGAGTTTGACTTCAATACATGGGATCCTAGCATAGTTTAAAATGATTACAAACCAAAATATGTATATGTAATGACCCAACTACTCTAGACTTTCGGACCATTAACGAAAACTATACATACTAATCCTTAATAAAACTTACATTATGAAAATACCATAACTTTATTAAGAAACTTGTAAAAATAAGAGTTAAACTTACATTAAATTTAGGTTAGGATATGGGATCCCATTGTTTTAAAAACAAAACAAAACATAATTTAAAATAAAAAGGGATTACATAACAAGTGCGGAAAAATACATGTAAAACCATAAAAATAAGACTACATCCTCGAATCGTAACGCTCGGCTCTTGAATCCATTCCGCCTCAATACACATTCTCCAAGCTTCCAAGAACCTTTCCCGCCACTAAGACTATTTTCCTGCACATATAAACAAAAAGGAATGAGCCTAATGCCCAGCAAGGAAAATCTAACACATAGTTCATATACATAAATTTTATAAGAAACATAAAAACATAACATAACACTTATATCATACACATACTATAATGGCCATTATTACTTGGTGTCCCATAGACTAAACAAGTCATATGCCCATTAGATTAGTGGGGTCCTACTAGCTAAGCAGGTCATATGCCCATAATCTATTTGGGGCTTGTTAGTCATATGGGTCATATGCCCAAGCCTACAAACATACATATCATAACATAAAAACAAAAGATAACATAATCATATAGATTCTATCCTATTTTCCTTACCAAAATTACCGGGATATGAGGACAGAGTTGGGACTTTGGAACACTCCTAAGAACCATTTGAAAAAGAGTGAGTATAGTGAAGAAGAGAAATGAAAGGAATGGAAGGACTAAACCATTGAGAAAATACTTACCAAAAACTTATGTGCAAGTTCTTAGATTTCCTAACCAAAATAAAGATTAAGGTTAGAAGGCTGAGTAGAAGACTATGAGAACTTAAAATAAAATAATACCAATGAACTAAGGTGTGGAAATACCTTGAAGACTTGTAAGACCAATCTAAACCTCAAACCGAAATACTATAAAACCTTACTTCCCCAAGTGTTTGATAAGCTTATGATGATCAAGCTTATGATTCCCAACCCAAGTGTTTACACTCTCACACTCACCTAGCAACTTGCAGCCTCTGAACTTAGAGCAAAAGATGAATAATGGTTGGGTACTAGGTCCTATTTATAGAGTTTAGGAATGAAAGGATCTTAATTTAACTTGAATAAAAGTAATGGCTTTTTAGGTGAAAATAATTTGAATTATCGTTCAGCAGAGGCTGACGACTCGTTCAAAAAGGTGCTGGACTTATCAAGAGGTTGAAGGTTTGAATGGGAAACGATTTGGAAAACATTCAAAATATGCTGAAGGAAGCGATATATCGCCCCCTATAGGCGATATATCGCCTGGACCATTATGCCCGATGCAAACGTGCATCGTTTCGTGTTTTCCGTATCTACGTGCTGCGATATATCGCCCCCTATAGCTGCGAGATATCGGCATACGCTGATTATTTAAACACGAGATTACACATTTTTAGCTTAATTCAAATTGAGTAAACAGCCTTAACTAAGCCCTTAAACGTTTTCAAAGCTGCTGACTGACCTTAGAGCATTCAAACTTTACCTTTAATAAATTTAATCCTCAAAATACTTAATCATTAATCACCCATACATAACATGTGCCTAAAATCCTATTGGTTCTTATCTAAACCTTATAATATAATAAATATTATCCTCAATATCAGTCATATTAATCAAACCTTAGGTTAAAATTAATATTCTTAAACTATAGGTTAAACTTAGAAAATCTACAAGTACTACTATGAGTGTCTAAATAAATCCCGGTCTGAACCAAAAATCCACAGTCATAAAGATAATACTATTACTATAATACTACTATCTAACTAGCTAAGTAAAGTTCTTGGACTCTACAGTATACAAAAGCCGACCTATGCGGAAAAATAAGGGTCAAACCTTAGTTCCAATTGATAGCCTCGGCCATGGTGGACAAGCAGGCTGCATATGTACACTCCGCCCTTGAAGCTCTCCAACTTAAGGCTAGTCCAGCTTTTCGTTTCTTTACCTGCACAATTTAGCACCTGTGAGCCAAGGCTCAGCAAGAAAACATATTCGTTCTTATAAGCAGTACATTATCATATCAAAAATTCATAATTAACATGTCTAGCAGTAATAACCCCACTCATGCATGAAATTGACTCAAATAAGTGACTATATAGTCACACTAGGGTTTAGGCCCATCTTTCATATAACCAGCCTTAGAGCTGACCAAGCAGATCTGATGATTAACATTCTATACGACCGTAGAGGCATTCAAGCGTATTTCTCCCTTTCGGGTTCTCTTAACCCTATCAGCCAGCGTTCAGCACGCTATTGCCGTCATTGACTTCTAAGTCAAGCCTTTAAACTCTCGACTCATAAGTCAAGTCCTTTAACCTTCAACAAGTAAGTTGAGTCTTTCAACCTTCGACTGATAAGTCGAGTCTTTAACCTTCGACTGATAAGTCGAGTCTTTTATCCTTCGACGGATAAGTCAAGTCTTTAGCCTTCAACTGATATGTTGTGTCTTTTATTCATCGACTGATAAGTCGATTATTTAACTTTCAAATGATAAGTCGAGTCTTAACCTTCAACTGATAAGTCGAGTCACTTAGAACCGGTTATACTCTTGACTATTAAGCCAAGCCCTTCATCACATAACATAGATAAATTTTCATCTTATAAGTTGAGCTTTCCAATAAGAAATATAGACCAACAGTTATTACATAACATATGTAAACACAGCGCATTTAATAAGTTTAATAAAACATTCTCAACATAACATTAATCCTATACTATAATCGGGCCAAGCCCTAAACACAGACCAGGTGCAGCTTTCTTACCTCAAGTCTGAATGCAATGTATATTAAGAATGACCCTTGAGCACGATCTTAATTCTGCACCCCTAGCGAAAACCTAGTCACAACCAAAATATAGAATCCCATCAATAATGAGCGAATAAAGGCTTCTGTACTGAGTCCTAGTCTCCGGGACGTCGAATCCTACTAAACCAGGTAAAAGAATCGATCTCGAGCCCTTAGGTTTGAGTTCCCGTACGCAAAACCTTCTTGGGGCTCAAAATCCCTTCAAGCGTCGTGGCCCACCCCAAGTCATAGAGCCCAAGAGCTCTCCTCTGGACCACACGCGCCGCGACACACCCCTGCTAGCGACGCGGCTCAAATGAAGGTTTGGCACTTCCTTCTCCCTGTGTTCATGAGAGTCGTGGCATCCCAAGAACAGAGTCACGGCTCGTCATGGAAACCAAAAATTTTCCCTATTTTCTCTAAGACAAATCTCACCAAAAACCCATCGGAACATGGTTGAATTCCAAAAGTTAAGTTCCCAAACCATTGAGCACCTCACTGCCCATAAAACCTAAGTTAAATCCTAGCCAAAACCTCACCAAATCTCCAACTTAGAACTGGGTTTCTAAAACTCCAAAACTCAGCTAAAAACCAGATAAACACAGAGATTTGATGCTAGAAACTGTTACCTTTGTTGCCCCAATCGATGCTAAGCTTCTCCTCAAGCGATCACGAGCCTAAACATGCTTCGATTTCCCCTTAGATCGCAAGGAATTCAAAGATTGAATGAGGAGTGACGAACAAGAGAGAGAGAGAGAGAGAGTTGAGAGAGAGTGCATCAACGTTCTGAGTGTTTCTAAGTTTGTGAGGTTACTTATAGTTCAAGTAACTCTAAGTAAATCCTGAGGCTAGGGGGTACAAAAAACGTCCCCAAGGATAAAAATGTCAAAATCCCAAAAATTTCCTCCTAATCTTGCTAACTCCAAATATATCCTCAAATATTTACTGCCATTACCTGAAGTCCTGATAATGTACTAAATACCCAAAATACCCCGTGACTCACCCCGAGTTGGGTATTGGTCCCGTTGTGACTTTCCCACTAACTTGCTCCCTAGGATCGCCTCGTGTCGAGTATCCAAAATATATCCACATAATAATTTGGTCTCACACATATATGCACATATATTCCAAATATACCTGTAACGGACCAAACTACGAAAATCTCCTTTCTGAGAAGAAACTAGCCAACATGCATATTTAATTCACCTAAACATGCATATCTAGTCATATTATAATTTAACTCATGTAATCATATAATGATGCACATATATATCACATAAACATATATTTCATAACTAAATCACGTAATTTCCATAATTTTCCATCCTGACCCCCAAATTAAGGCCCTAAGCCTTATTATGTAATTTGGGACGTTACAAAAACCAGTACTTTTCCTTTGATGTAATTGTGCACACATGCTTCGTCGACATTCTGTTCGAAGCCATATGTTTTAATTGTTTCATCAAAGGTGATATTCCAAGATCTAGATGCTTGCTTTAATCCATAAATGGATTTCACCAACTTACATACCTTTTGATCTTCCCCATTCTTGATGAACCCTTTTGGTTGTAACATATAGATATTTTCATCAAGATAGTCATTCAGAAAAGTTGTCTTGACATCCATTTTCCATTTCTCATAGTCATAGGTGGCAACTATGGATAAGAGGATGCAAATGAATTTAAGCATGGCCACAGGAGAAAATGTTTCTTCATAATCAACACCTTCTCTCTAAGTGTATCCTTTGGCTACTAGCATTGCTTTGAAAGTCTTCACTTTGTCATCTACTCCTCTTTTCTTCTTGTATATCCATTTGCACCCAATGGGCCTGACATCTTCAGGTAGATCTACAAGTTCCCAAACAGAGGCTTCTTGCCATTTCTCATTTTCAGGATCATCCATTGCCTCTTTAAAGGTTAATGGATCATCCTTTTCTGTATCAGAAACAAGGACATGTGCCTCATGTTCATAGAAATAACTGCCTCTTGTTTCTGGAGCGTAGCCCACAAAAATTCACACTTCAGACATTGAATCAAGTTTCCCTCATTTAGGTCTAAGAACATGAGCACGACAACCCCAAATGCAGAAATGGTGCAAACTAGTTTTGTTGCCATTACACGGTTCTAGTGGCGTCTTACTTATGGTCTTAGATGGAACTACATTCAAAATGTAAGTTAGCGTTTGAAGTGCATATCCCCAGAATGAGAGAGGAAGTGAAGAGTTGCTTTACATAGACCTGACCACGTCTAACAAGGTCTTGTTTCTTCTTTCAGAAACACCATTTTGTTGTAGTGTTCCTGCTGCTATGAGTTAGGATAGAATACCATGCTTTAGCAAGAAATCTTTGAATTATAAATCCAAATATTCTCCACCTCGATCAAATCGAAGAGTTTTAAGAGTCTTACCTAATTTTTTCTCAGCCTCTGCATTGAATTCTTTAAACTTACCAAAGGTTTCAGATTGCCTAAGCATTAAGTAAATATGACCATATCTTGAGTAATCGTCAATAAAAGTTACAAAGTACTCATACCCACCTCTTGCTTGTACATTGATTGGACCACAGACATCGCTGTGTACAAGCTCCAAAGGTTCTTTAACTATATTGCCTTTCCCTGAGAAAGGACATTTGGTCATTTTTCCTTCTAGACAAGATTCACAAACTAGAAGAGTTATAACTCTTAGTTCTCTCAAAGGTCCATATTTTGTTAATTGGTTTATCCTGTCTAGACCTACATGACTAAGTCTATGATGCCAAAGATATGTGTCATCTTCATTTGAAACTTTTTGTCTTTTGTTTCCTTGCAGTTTTGTTACTTTAAATAATTCTGAGTTATTAAGAGTTTGTTCAATTTTCATGAAAGCGTTTGAAAAGTCTGAATATTCAATTGCATGTCAAAAGAAAAATTTAGAATAATCAAATTATAAATAAAATATTTTAAAGTTAATACATTAAATAAAATTAAAAATACTAAAAGAAACAAACTAAGACATTGTTCAAATAACAATAAAGTTTTCTTTTAATAATAACAAAATAATTTTAAAATAAAAAGACTTTCTTTAACACTTTCTTGAACTAGACACTTTCTTTCTCTTTTACTTCATGAACATCATCAGTAGCCTTCTTTGAATCGTAAGATTCAATTATCTACATAGAAAAATAAAACATTGTTAGTGGACCCTTAGTGTAAAATTCAGGATGACATATATTTTTCCACTTAGTTATAAGAATGAATAAATCATATTTACCTTTATTTTTCATCATAATTTTAGCGATTATTTCATGCTTGCCGATAGGATTTCATTCTCATAAAACCATTTATCATATATGTGTCCATATGTAGCATGGATGGCCTCCCATATATCATATGCAGATTTAAGGTTTTGTAGAGTATTTTTGGTCTCTATCTTTACTGATTGAAGTAAATAATACCTTACCATACGATTTATCCTCAACCACTTGGCATACTCAAACTAATCATTCAGTGAAGCTTCTATTGGTGGTTCTTGAATTTGTAGTATTTTAACAGCCTCCATCAAGTTCTCTCTTAGCAATAATATATCCATATCATGTCTCTAGAATACTATATTTTCATCATTAAGTTCAATTACTTTATTGCAGTCATTTTCAGACATTTTAACGGAAAGAAATAAAATACAATAATATTACTATTTGAAAAATATCAATTATTCGGAAAGTAAATATGATGTATGAATGCAATAATTAAAAAACATTAATAAACGTTTACTTTTCCATGATAAAACTACCCAACAAGTAAAGTGTCGCCTTAGGGTCGGTACAGTTAAATTAAGATAGCTCATACGACAATCTTATCTTTATTATTTAAAACTCAAAATAACTATTTATTTTCTCTTTTAAAAATAAAGTACCGTTGGTTTGGACAAGATGCAAGTATCCACTGCAAAAGCTTAATTGTATCTTTGTAAGTGTGACCCATTATTTCAGAATTCATGACTTAAATTAGAGAGTGTCACCTTAGGGTCTGTCAAGCCTAAAATACATCACTCATTCCTATCTTCGTAAGAAGCAAACCTTGATAGTAAAATGTCTAGAAACCTTCCTTAGGGGGACGGAAACAAAGCCGCCTTGAGGCCCTAATAATGGAGACCTAGGTCACATTGAGATGTTCACCTTCTCCCACTTACAATTTTAGAAATAATGTGTTTTATTAAACTAATCAATTAATTTTAAATTAATTACTAGTTTGTTAATAACTTATGAATCTAATTAATTATAAAAGACATTTAATTATAAAAAAGACTGTTTCTACAATTAAAGGGTCACAACAACATTGGTAAAGGTAAAGGATCTGAACGATAGAGGTAATGCATGTTATGATTGGGTTATGTTACGCTATGATATGATATATTATGATATGATTATGTTACGATACAATATGATTGGTGTTTCCCTAAAAATTAGCATGATGATGTGGTGCAAGAATATGACACGTGTCAGTCACATGGCAGCGTAGTTAAAGAATACTTGGTCGACCTTCAACCAGACTAGAGCATTCGTTTCTTGGTCGACCATTAGCTGGTCGGATAGTACGCAAAGAATGCTCGGAATTTTTTAAGGAAATATATATATGTAATATTCAGATAACTTGCATTAGTTTATTATCATTTATTATGTAAATCATTTAAGGCCCACGACCCATTTATGTACATTCCTATGCCTATAAATAGAGGTCATAGTGAATCATTATTTCTTACACTTTAATTCTAATACTTTGGGAGAATTCAAAGTTCTGGGTGCTTTTATACACGTTTTTTGTACTCTCTCAGGCTCACGAAACTCAGTTGATCCAATTCATCTGATCGAGGGTTTTAAGAATTCTACATTAATAAAGGTACTAAAGTGGATGTAGGTCATTACCAATCCGGGGTCAAACAACTATAAAACTCTTGGTGTCGTTATTTATTTTCAAGTTCAGTTCATTTTATATTGTTTTATTGACTCGGTGTCGTTGGCCAAATCGTGGGTAAACATTTTGGTGCTTTCATTGAGAGTTGAACTCAAGAAAATCAACAGTCAAAAGCTTACTAAGAAACCATGGCTCCTCAATCCAAGAAGACTCAAGGTCAACAAGATGGTTAGATGACTGAGAATCCTCAGAATCCCCACCTCCTCCAGGAGTCACTGAAGAGGAACCATAGGTAGAATTAGAGGAAGATATCAAGGAGGAAGATGTTGAAACCATGCGAGCAGCCATGAGAATGTTACAAGATAAGTTTGCAACTATAAAGGCTAATCAAGAAAATGTGGCTGAGACAATGATTTTGCAACAAATGGGGATTGACAGGCAAATACAAGAGCTAAATGCCATACAAGAATAAATGGACCGCCGTCAGAGAGCTGCTACTGCTGGCTTGGAGGCTTCCATTCAGCTGGCTCGGGGATATCAGCCAGCCCAAAATCCTCCACAACCTGAGAAAAATCCCCCACCTCCTCAAAACCAACCTCATCTGGAATGACCATGAGCTGCTCAGCCATATGACAGCCACAGAATTATGGTGGACCCAATGAGCAGCTCCAGCTTCCATGATTTGCTCCAAGAATCGAACAAATTCCAAGACAAAACAGGGGCGAGCAGTGTTCCCAGAGTCCAAGACGCCTAGTGACTGATGAACAGGTTCTCCTTGGACGAGGGCTAGGAAACGTCCCTTCCAGAAATAGGTGGCAGCCCGAATTTGGCTCTACGATCAAAGGTCCCCCACCACAAAATAATGCTCTTAGACCTAGCTACTAGCACAGGCCCCAAAAGCCACCACCTCTTTCTTGTGAAGGTTTTTGTCTGAGGGAAGGCGATTATATGTATAGTCAATCACGTACCCATCGGTCACAGTTTAGGGACAGACATGGCTATAATAAGGGAGAATCTTAATACTATTGGAATCAACGAAGGAATGATGGTTAACCAGATGGGTAAAGGCATAGACAGAAAATGCCTCCTCCCATAAATAACCGACCAGCAAGCCAAATTGTTGGGGGGCAACCAAGGCACCTAATGTGTTTGATCATTTAGGAAGGTCAGAGCAAAGGAGTAGAGAAGAAGATCTGATGAATGTTATAAATGATCAAAGAGTACAACATGATGAACACATTCCACCTGCTACACTTGCTCCTAACTTCCAGCCGCTATTCAAGCTCAAATTGATGCGCTGAACCAGGTTGTACAAAAGCTAGTTGGGAATAAAACTTCGAATGTCTGTTCAAAATGTATGTTCTGCCTAGTTACACTAGAATGGAAGACTTGGTATCTCATGTTAATAATTTTGAGATACAAATGGATATTCAAAAGATATCCGAGGATGCACGATGCTGAATCATTCCAGCAACTCTATCGAATGTTGATGAGGAGTGGCACTTCAAATTTCAGCCGGCAAGCATTACCTCTAGGAGATCGAAAATTCTATGCTGGTTGCATACATCCCATGGAAACTAATCAACTGGTGAACATAACACAAAAACAAGGTGAGCCTTTAAAGAATTACATTCAAAGATTTATCAGAGCAGCTGCTCGGGCCAAAATTTTGGGAGACGAAGGGAAGATGATGACCATAACAGCAGGAGTGGAAAGATAGTCCCACAATGGAGTAGCCTGCAAGAGAATGGAGTTAAATCTACCCAAGAGATTTTAGACTGAGCTGATATGTATATCAAGTTAGAAGAGGCAATCGCAAATGAAGGAAAGGCTCCAAAAATGAAATAGGGTAAAAAAGTAGAGCTGACCGAAATTGTTAGTGGTTATGGAAAACCCAACAATAATGGTAATAAAAACAATGGCAAGAATAGGGGAAAATGGGCAAGCAATGATTCTGCTACATCTGACAACAAGCGCCATAAGCAGAATAAATATGGGCCAAGATTTACCAACTACACAGCGTCAGTGGACAGTCAAGCTAAGGTGTATCATGCCCATCATACATCTCTAAGAGAGACACAACTAAGTTTTTTCGCTTCCATAATAATTATGGACATGGTACGAATGAATGAAGCTAGATAAAGGATGAGATATATGCCAGGAACCTACGCCACGATCAAGATATTGAAATGCTAATAGTCAAGAAGCAAACTCCCAAAAAAGCTTGATTAGAGGAAGAATGTATAATTTTCTCCGAGCTAGTTTCATAGCATTTTTTATTTCCCAACACAGACCCCCTGGTCATAGATGTTCAGATAGCCAACATGATGGTGAAGAGATTGTTGGTTGATACAAGAAGTTCGCACTACTACAAAATTGACATGGGACGATGGTTTTAAACCGTCGTATGGACTCTCATACGTCGGTTCTAATACCGTCGTCCCATGCAATGTCATGCCATGTAAAGCATAAAACTACAGTTGAAATAAAAGTGTCATCTCCTGTCGATGAGATGATGGGTCTTATACAAACGTTGTCTCTTGTGGTACATGAGACGACAATTTCTGTGCAAGCGTCATCTACTGTAATAAATAAGACGGCAGTTCCTACTAAAGCGTCATCTTCCTGCGGTACATGAGATGACAATTTATGTGCAAGCATCGTCCCCTGCAATACATAAGACGACAAGTTCATGGAGACCGACGTCCCATGTAGAATATGAGAATTTTTTCATTTCTTTATTTTCAACCACTATATTCATTCATAATTTCCTGTGTAATTACAACATAGTTCAGACATAATCAATAGGCAGACAAAATCAATAGAACTCAGTATGTTCCAAATCTAAAATTACAATATCAAAATATACACTAGGAATAACTATGTAAGTACTAACTAGATACTACAATTAGTATATTTTTTAATTCTGATTTCAAAAGTTACTCTAACTATGACTCATCCGCTCAAGAAGCTTGGCTGCCCATTCATTTCGAGTTTCATTAATTTCACCAAGTGTATATGTATTCTTTCCACCACACTACAAAACACAAAATAAAAACTAAGTCAGAAATTAAAAACTAAGCTTGATTATTGTTATCTTGCCAAATTATAAAACAGCAGCCAAACTCATCACCTCTTCCATCAGTGGGGACTCCTTAGCCAATTGAGAAGAAGATAAAGAATTGGGCAGCAGCAAACCAGTCAAAGAACCATTACTTAATCCGGTGACAAAAAGAGAAGTGGGTCCCGAACCATTGCAGGTTTCAGCCTACATAGCCAAGTTTTGTTGGCTGGCTGAGACTTTCCGGACAGAGAATTTGGAGTTCAATTCTTCAATGCGAGATGTAAATTCATCCATCCTTTCGTTTAGAGTAGAAATTTGTTCAGAATGCTGAGTTATAATTCCCTGAGACCAAAAATTAAAAAAAATATTGATGGATGAAAAGCAAAGCCACACAGCCTACATTCACGTTTCATTCCATTATCATTAGGAAGTCAACCCACTTTTGATCTTTAATATTTGATATACATTATATGGATTATTCTTTTCATAGTAAGTTAAGAGTCAATTCAGATGATTTCCTATGCCCACTACACAATTCAGTTTCTTGTTAACCTAAATAAAAAAAAAATCTTAAGGACTCTATGATTGTTTATTTCCCTTTTCATTTTCCGAATAAACAACATAATTTATCGCTCTGATTATATAGAGGCAAAAACCATTTACCTGGTTTGAAAGTGGTGCAGGTGAATCTGGGGCCCTTCCATCAAACCTTCTGTGGTTAACAGCCAGTTTAGTTAGCTTGGCCATAGTCTTGTCTCTCTGATTTGAATATGATTGTGACACACCTCTGCCAAAACAAAGATACACATTGAGGGATAAATCACCACCCCACATTTTCAGTAATTTCACAAATTATTGAATTACACTGCTAAAAGCCCTTAATTTTTTAAGAACTTCATGTGTAAATAACACTTTAGTTAAGACATTACATAACAATTCAGTCTAATAGAACAATCATTTGGATCAGACAGAGCTAATAATAGTGTCTCCAACCAGGGGATGTACCCATAAAAACTGTTGCAAGCTCTCACTAACTGAAATGGTTATAGTTTTGGATTCTTGTACCGAGGTTTTTAAAAAATGACCAGTGCTAGTTTAGTATTTATGATGAATGAAACCCTTTTTCTTTGGCTTCTTGGTCATTTATTCAATTTCCACACTTATTCATATATTTTCTTTTCCATTTCTTATTTTCTCCCAGTTTAGATGGAAAATATATCAAATTGTAGAAAAATTGAGAGTACCGGCCGAGATGCTTCATTCTTCTATCTGCTGATGCTCGGGAAAGAGCTTCTTTAGGGCTTGCAGCAAAATCATCATCTATGCTGAGTTTTGTCTTTAAATCATCTGGCAGTGCCTGTAGATTAAGCATGTTAGTACCACTCACTCATCCAGAAGCTGTAGAGTGCATCGTTGCCAATAAGAGTCATACCATAACATCATTTACAAGTTTCTCCAGCTGAATCTGTTCAATATAAGTACGAGGAACATATGAACCATCCAGGCCCAGCTGCTCTGCAACAAATTTAACGTATAGCCGATCTTTCCCTTGCACCTTCATATCCATTCTAGAAGTTAGTGCCATGCTTCTTAAAATTCACCTAATAATAAGACTTTGACATGGATAATTCATTTCTATATTTTCTAGCATAATTGCCTAACAAAGCAGTGAACTGCCCAAGCAAGTCCATAAGAGTTATAGAGTAAACACTCTAGTCTCTGGCGTAATTCCATGAAAAAAGAAAAAGAAAAAACTAAATAAATAAACTTCCATGTTGGCCAGGATGTATCTTAGGAGAGAGGTCGATATCACATTAGAATACTCCAGAAAGTCTGAAAATAGAACCTTACGAAGTTTGAAGCACTTGCATTAATATGTCAAAATCATGTGAGAATAATTTCTCTTCCAGAAAAGAAGAGAAAGTGATAACAAGTACCAACAATTATAATTGCCTAATTAACAGTTCTACTTCTACAATGGCCTAAGTACTAAAAGTGTTTTGTTATGCTATCATACAAAGGAAAAGTTAAACAAATGGTAACAAGTACATATATGGCATGCTTCTGAAGTCTAAATTTTTTTCAATCAGAAAGGCATATAATAATGCCAAGTTAAAATGAATAATTTCATCTAAATGTCCAATAATATTCCTCAAGGTAAAATAATATTGAAGATGCAACTATAAATGAAAGATTTAAAATCAAAATCTGATTGCAAGCACGTGAATGCTAAAACTAGTATAATACCTGAACATATTGACGATTAAGTTGCTCCAACCAATCAGTTTTAACACAAACTCTATCGTCACAAAAGATATGGTTGCTTCTTTTCAGGATGCTAGCAATTGTATATCCCAATGCCATCAGTCCTCCGAGAAGGCGCACACTAACTTCAAAAGTTATTCGAGGAGAAATTATGAATGGACTATCTGTAACCCATTCCTGATTAGAGAGAAAGAAGAAAGGTTAACAGGTCAGAAATCCTTCTGTTATCTGAACTTCTCTCTAAAGGTTATTCATAAATCTCCTTGATAAACAAATCCTATCTTGTAGCAAGTCACATATCAAAATATCATACATAACATTCAATTTTGAAAGTAGCTTGCGTTTCTTAAGAAACTTCAATTCCATTCTCTCCACCAAAAGAAAAGAAAAATGAATATGAGCTTTTCATATTTAGCCTAAACATACACTCCCTGCTAGTTTTCTAACAAAGAAAATAATAGGCAGAAAGACCATTAATAAGGATAAGTACAAAAGATTAGTTTCATTACTTGAAGAAGAGAAATGTATTGAAAGGAGAAAAAGTGAACAATAATAATATACATATGTATTTTTTCATAATGGCTCCTTGCCTAACCCTACAATATTTGAGAGAAACAATAATAATATAATAAACCAATAGATAGCCTGATGTATTTAAGTACGGAGCTTCTGCATGACATAATGAACTCACTGGTACTAAGCCAACTTAACATTGACATGGACAGACTTTCTTAAGAAACTAAAGATACTTGAACATATGTATTAGAACTAAGAACAGAACAAGTGAAATGTTGGCCCACTTTCAACTCTAGAGAAATTATATCACCAGAAATAATGGTTAGAAAGGAAGAACAAGTAGTCATGTACAAAAAAATCAGGAATCAAATCAGCAGCAAGCAACAAAAAAACACATCATCAGGAATGAATTGTGGATGGTGAAGTAGCCACATTTCAAGTAAAAACATGGATCTAAAACCTTGGATATAATGTAGTACGTAACCAGCACTAAAGATAAAGCTAGATACAAGTTAAATGATAGTTTATTCTACAATGGTTCACCTCAAACATGAGATTGTATTTTCCATCTCTGTTCCTCATCCTCAGATAAGACTGACATGCTTCAGGATCTTCACCAGGAGGAAGAAGAAAAATGTCATAAGTTTCCTCTGTAGTTTCCTTGTGATCCACAGAAATAACAGCCTTGATTTCATCAATAGTTACAACCTTAGTTGACTGCAAATAGAGGAATCATTCAGAGATTCAATTAGAAAAATATACTATGTTTACATTTAACATGGATACATGGAGACTTAAAGGAAAATGATAAATGACCTGGACAAGGACAAATGTAGAATAACCTTTAAAATATAAGTGGGATTCTAAAAACCAGTGAAGGGATTAAATTTGTTGATGATCTTTATATGTGCTGTTTGCAGATCTGGCTCAATAAATGCCTTGTACATAGGATAAACCTGCCAATTTCAACAAGAATAACATTAACAAATTACCTTAAGTAATATGCCAAAGAAGTAACTAAGAGTCCTGAAATCACACAACGGAGCTTAAAAGGGAGAACCGTTTCAGAGATTTGATGGATAATTTCTTCAGGCTCTTGGCCTGCACGTTGAATGTCTCGTAAAACCCGTTTCACAAGATCAAAGTGAACTCCACCAGTGACAGATACACGAAGATCTAGGAATCGGCGCAATTTTTCACTTAAGGCATATATGCCCTCTATTATCACAATACGTGAGCTAGGGACTTCAACTGTCCTGATAGAAGCATAAAAGTTAAATATATATTAAAGTAGTAGGGGTAGACAGAAGAGCTTGTGAACTGACCAAAATGTTTGCATAAAGAAAGGACATGATGAAATCACCCACTCTATGAATCATAATAAACTCCATATGATAAATTGCATTACAAAATACAAAATCTATAGGATCCCTTGAAATTTATTTTGACCAAATAAGGTAAATGCACTTCATGCTCCTCCTAATTTCCCCTTTAATAAAATAATTTTGACATCTTACAGAAAAAGTGCCAGTGACACATTACCTGTAACCTGTGCGAGAGCTAGTCTTGAAATCATATATTGGAACCTGCACAGGATTCCCTGCTCGTAAACCATGTATATTTTCAAGCAACGTGTCATAATCGGTAAGGCGTGGATCTATTGGAAAACATTAACTTAATTAGAACTCTGCCATTAACATTCTTATAAGAAATGAGTGATTGAAATGACAATAGCTAACAACAATACAAGAGATTGACCGCAGAGCAGGAAAAAAAATACATTTTCAATTATAACCAAGGAAGAGAACAAATATGGGCAGAAGATGCAAGCACAATTACCATCAGAAGTAAAGAAAACATATTAATAATGATAACTGGAACTTAATGGTAGACTTACATGCTGAGTATAGCAGAAAGTGATACAACCTTTAACATGGAACTCCACATATTAACTAGAACTGACAATTTAGCTCGGTCTCCTACTATATACATATGCAAAACATTGACAGTAAAGTATCGTAGTCTTTAAATCATACTCTCCATTGAGTCTCTGTAGTTGTGTTGGGTAATCTTTGTTGTAAACTCCATATATACCAATGTATAGTTAATGCTAGGTGACTCCGTGAGAATAAAGGACTCATAGAGCCAGTAAAGGAGCTTTAACATCATCTAGTCATAATCATCATCATAATGGTGTTCAGAAGGCTAAAAGGATGGAAGGAAGATTTAAAAGGCTGGCATACCAAGAAAATTTAAGAGTTAGTTAGAGGACCTTTCTAATTCATATTTCCCTACAAAAAAAAATATGAGATTTTACCATCAAAGTTGCCATCAATTATACGACTAGCATCATTGTAGTTGTCCATTGTAATGACAGCAATGCTGGGCATAAAGTGCAGAACCTTCTCAGTAAAAACAGTCTTCCCAGCTCCAGAGGGGCCTGCTACTCCAACTAATGTTATCCCGTCATTCTTTTGAGCCAACAACTGACAAGCACAAATCACTATAAAGAAACCCTTCTCAAAGGATAGTGTATCTTGGATTGGCACAATCTCATAACGATCAGTGTCCTTTTTTACAAGCTGGACCTGATCTCGCAGGAGACCAGATCGTCACCGAGGTGAATCAGCACCATAAGTATCTAGAGCCATTTGTACCTAGTTTTATATTTTGCCCCTTATATCTGATGAAACGCAAACATTCAGGTACTGCTTAGATTAAAAAAGATAAACCAAAATGAAATTTAAGAATGTTCCTTGTCGACAATTATACAGTAACGAACACATAAAATCAACTCTCAGAATTTACCATAACAAGGTGAGAGATATAATGGTTGTAAGCAACAGCGAGATAATGCCAGCCCAACCTCTGTTCACTAGTATTCCATAGCTTTTCTTAGGAAGGATCGTCACTGTTCAAGTAAAAACAAAGAAGAACAAAGGTGGCATAAGCACCCTGAGTAAATATCTTGTATTCAATGGAGAATCACAACTAAAGAATGCAATAAGTCTAAAGATAATATCTTAGTCGATAACATTCTTGAATCAAATTCAAAGTATTCATCCTACCAGTTTGTGCAGAGGCAAGAATCACCATTTTCTAACACCACAACAAACCAGTCTTAATTAGCATATGCAATCATCATTTTCAACATAGCAATCCCAAAACTAATTATTATGATTGAACAAAAATAAAAAACTTGGAATCAAGTAATTCAAATTATTCAAACAAATAAAATGATAATAAAAATTCGGATACCCTAAAGTCGAGCATTATCAATATTAAGGTCTAACAGTTTTTACCAAAGTTCTTTAGTATTAGTCAACTTCCCAAAGAGAAGTGAAAAGCCCATGATGACAATTCTAATCATCTTTGTTTATTTAAAGATCATCTTGTTGATGTACATTTCATTTCTTCCTAAAGAAGGGGAAAAGAACACAATATCTGTGCGCGTGACAAAATGAGTAAAAGAGAAAGTGATACAAATGAACTACCGTATATCTTTCTAAATCATCAATAATTATATATGTATTTGGGATTGAATGGACCAAAATATCTTCCATTATAAAAGACATAAAACGAAAGAAAAGAAAATTAACAACACAACATTGAAGAGTCAAAATCATAATAAAAAACTACACGACTGCAATTAAAGATTATAATACTTGCAAAGTAAATAAAAACAAGAAAAATACCTTGGCTAATACAAAATTCTTCCAAAATAGTGGTTTTGGTGGCCTGAGTTCTTCTGGGAACAATATTGGAGCTGAAAAGGGCAAACTGGGTCACCAGAATTTTAAAGAGGGCCTTGTCATATTATTGTTTCTTTGTTTTGTGTTAACGATGCTGGGGAAGGAAAACGAGACAACACGTGTGGTGTTGTAATTGGTTAAGTTTGACAGGTAAGCAGGTAAGCGCCAGAATAGTCTGGCTATTTTTGATTGAGGGCTATTTTGAGTGAGTCTCCTATTATTTTGTTTTATTAATTTTGTGTATATGACTCATTACTTTTAAAAAAAAAAATTATATCACATATTAAACATGCAAATATTTTTTTTCTTTTGTAAGGAATAATCTTTTTTTTACAAGTGGATTAAATTTTCTTTTTATATAAATTATTTTTAGTTTAAAAAAAAAAGAAACATATGCATGAGTAATATATCTTAATATTAGACATATGCATGATTTTATTTGATTTAAGTTTTAAGTATTATTAATATAATATAATTAATTAAAAGTATAATATTATATATAAAAATTTAACAACTAATTAAAGTATTAATAGATATGTCTAGACAATATTTTTTATAAATATTAAAATATATATGTGATCCAATAATATTAAATATATTAATACTCTTTTAAAAAAAGGCTTATTAGGATTTTTTTTCCGGACTATTACGACTACCAAATCGTGCCTCCTGAATTTTTTGGCCTGTTAAAAATTCCCCCTGAACTATTCATGTTATTGAAATGAGGGACTTCCGTCCAATTTTGCTAACAGAATAGTGATATGACGATACTGGAGTGCTGATGTAGATTGCTACTTGTATAATTTAAAAAATAGATAGGCTTTTACCCCCCAAACTATTACAGTTACCAAATTATGCCCATCAAATTCTAAAATTTAAAATTAAAACAATATTTTGAATATTTAAAAGAAAATATTAAAAACATTAAACTAAAAAATCATTTTTTTTAAATTAAATCATACAAAATAAAAACTTAAAGCGACATAGACGACACCAAAGTTGAATGTCGCAAGGGACCCGCATGAGTCCAGTCTGTCGACGATGTCACTACTCTCATTCTGACGCATGCCCAACACCCAAGCCAATTTTTTGTCACCATTAATTTTTTTTTTAATTTTAATGATTTTTTCATTTTTTTTAATATTCAAAAGATTGTTTAATTGTAAATTTTTAAAAATCAGGGGGCACAATTTAGTAATGGTAATAGTTCGGGGGCAAGAATACTATTTATTATTTATATTATAAATGAAGCATTGACGTGGCAATACCACATCGGCCACCAAACTACCACATCACCATTCCATTAGCGAAATCGGAAGGAAGTCCCACATTTTCAATAACGTGAATAATTAAGGGGGAATTTTTAACCAGTTCAAAAATTCGGGGGGCACGATTTGGATCGGTAATAGTTCGGAGGAAAAAATCTCAATAAGCCTTAAATAATAATAATAATAAGACGACGCACATAAGACAACAGTCTAAGTAGAACTGTCTAATTGTGTTAAAAATAAATATGTGACGACATTCTTCTAAGAACTGTTGTCTAATGTAAGTTTTGTTGTGCATGGCATGACGGTTCTAGAGAGTCAGTCGTCATATGTTTATTTTTAATATAAGAAGACAGGTCTACTAAAACCATCGTCTCATGTGTGTCATCTAAGTACAGTTTTGTAGTAGTGTCGGTGAATATATTATATAAGTCATCCCTAGAAAGAATGAAGTTTTATGTACAAGATTTAGAACCATGCATCCAAAACATTTATGGTTTTTTTTTAAGAAGGGTTTGCACCAACAGGGTTGATCAGGCTTCTTGTAATAGCAAGTTCTGTACCAGCGAACGGGACAATATTTGCTACTTTTATAGTAGTTTATTGTTCTTCTATATATAATGTTGTAATTGGAAGGTCTATCTTGGTAGAATTGCAAGCAGTAACATCCATTTGGCATCTGGCCATAAAAATCCCAACTGACTCTGGAATAGGATATATTTTTGGTAACAAAAAGGAGGCCAGAGAGTGCTATAACTCTTCAATTACAAAGGCAAAGAAGAGTGGGGAGAGCACAAGCCTGATTTCCTCGAACAGTCGTAGGGGACAAAAGAATAGGTTGGAAGGAGTTGTTAACAATCTAAATTCCCCATCAGGTGATCAAGTCACCAAATAAGGTGTTTCCCAAAGTAAGGACAAGGATATAGATCCTTGCATTGGGGATTTTGTGGAAGAAGTTATACATGTGGAGGATCTCGAGGAGATCTAGTTAGAAGAAAAACTTAAAACCAGAGTTGTAAAAGTATGTAAAACTTAGAAACAACAATAAGGAAAGAACTGGAGGATTTTTTTAGAAGAAACCAGGAAGTTTTTGCCTGGTCGCACAAAGACGTGATTGGAATTGACCCAACATTAATCAGCCATGTCTTGAACATAGACAAAAACTATCCTTCGGTGCAGTAGAAAAGAAGGTTGCTCTATAAAGATAGGTCGAGAGCATTAAAGTTGAGAAGCTTAGAGAAAATTCATTTATTTGGGTAGCATTTTATTGATCATGGGTCTCCAATCCCATACTATTCCCCAAACAAAATGGTAAATGGTGAACTTGCATAGATTTTACAAACCTAAATAAAGCATGCCCAAATGATTGTTTTCCACTACCGAGAATCGACAAGCTGGTGATGCTACCTCAGAGCATGAGAGACTATCTTTCATGGATGCATATTCTAGATACAACCAGATAAGCATGCATCCACCAGACGAGGAACACACCAACATTTGGACCGACATCGGATTGTACTGCTACAAGATAATGTCATTCAATCTAAAAAATGCTGGAGCGACTTACCAACAGCTTGTGAACCATATGTTCAAAGACCAGATCAGCAAAAATGTAGAGGTATACATCGACGACATGCTGGTCAAGTCAAAGATAGTTGGTGGACATGTAAATATGTCGATGACATGCTAGTCAATTCAAAGAATGCTTCAACATCTTGAAAAAACATCAAATGAAGCTTAACTCTCTTAAATGTTCTTTTGGGATAGGATCTTGAAAATTCCTAGGAATTATAGTAAAGTCAGGAGGTATAGAGGATAACCCTGAAAAAATCCAAGCCCTGATAAAAATGAAATCACCCGCCAAGATTAAAGATGTTCAATGTTTGACTGGAAGGATGTCTGCGCTTGGCAGATTTATCTCAAAAACTACAGACAAGTGTGCCCCATTTTTTAATCTATTGAGAGGTAGCAAATTCTTCAAATGGAAAGAAGAATGCTAGCAAGCTTTCCACGCTATCAATTAGCATATGGCTCAACCTCCCATTTTTTCCAAGCCAATCGAAGGGGAAACTTTGTACATCTATCTAGCAGTCGCAAACTATGGTGGTAGCACGGTCTTGATTAGAGAAGAAAATAAAATCTAGAGTGTGGTGTATTATATAAGTAAATGGCTGATAAGAGAAAAATCAAGATATCCTACCATCGAGAAATTTGTTTATTTCCAAGTTATGGCATCACGGAAACTACGACTCTATTTTCAAGCTCATCCAATAATAGTACTCACTGACCAGCCTTTCTGACAAGTATTGGAAAAATCAGAAGTTGTTGGTCGACTACATAAATGGGTCGTGGAATTAGGGCAGTTCAAGATTACCTATTAGCCTCGAGCAGCTATGAAAGGGCAGGCATTGAAGGATTTTGTAGTAAAGTTTATTGAACTCTTAATAACCGAGCCAACAGCCATAGCACATGAGAAAAAAAAATAAGAATTCCCAATATGGAAGCTGTTCGTTGATGGTTCCTCTAACGAACACTACTCCGAAGCCGGTTTGATTCTTGTTAAACCAGAGGGACACTACTCCCATTGTGCACTTATATTTGGCTTCACTGCTTCAAACAATGAAGCAAAATACGAAGCACTACTCGTAGGATTAAGGTTGGAAAAATACGTCAATGCACGATCACTGGAGGTCTTTAGTGATTCACAGCTAGTGGTAAATCAAATACTAGCAGAATATCAGTGTAATGTCCCGAATTCACTATTCAAGCTAAGTGCTCTAATTATGGTGCTTGGAGAGCATAATAGGATATATATATATATATGTGTGGAATTGATTGAGTAAATGTGTGACTACGTGGCATACATGATAATATGATTATATATGCATGTTTATGTGTATTAAATATGCATGTGGGCTCGTTCTTGTCAATACAGGAATATTTTTATTTTTGACCTGTTGAGGGTATAAATGTGATTATATGTGTTAAATGATTGAGGCCACATTACTATGTGGATATATTTTGAGATGTATGGTTCGAGGCAATCCTAGTGAGCAGATTAGCAGAATAGTCACAACGAGGTCAAATACCCAGCTCGGGGTGACCCTAGGGGTATTTTGGGAAACCTAGTGAGTATTCGGGATTTATCGGATAACTGGTAGTCATTTGGTGATTAATTTGGTATGTCGGTGTTGATTGGGAATTTATAGGACAATTTGAGGATTAGCAGGAAATGTGGAAAATGACAATTTTTCCCTTGGGGCCATTAAAGGATAAGGTTGTGACTAAGGGGCATTATGGTCTTTTTTTCAAAGGATAGACTTCACCCTTGGACTGCTTAATCTGCCTAAAGGCCTTAGGAAGCCTAGATGAAACTAGAAACTCAAAGGATCAACACTTGCAGCCTTTGCTTCTCTCTCTCACGGTTCTCTCCCTCTCTTGATACTTGTTGGGATTTGAGGCTTTTTGGAGGAATTTGGCTAAGGAATTCGAAGCTGCAGCTAGGAGTGGGATTAAGAGGCAGCTAGTAAAGGGATCAATCAGAGGTAAGATCAAGTTTTTAAGAATTTTAGTTTTCTTTGAGTTTAGAGTTTGTTTTGAATTTTTAATTTTGATGATATTTTGTTAGAGTTATGGGCTAGGTTTTGAGCAGTTGGGACCACTTTTGTGGTCTAATGATATTAAAATTATGTTTGGGTGATTGTTAGGGAGTTGTGAAATCTTAAATTTGCAAGAAAATTTGAGTACGCAAGGCCGCGTCACGGCCCTGTTCTTGAGCGCCGCGACCCGCACGAACTTAGAGGCCTAGGGGGTTCACTGAATCGCCTTAGCGTCGCAGCGCTAGATAGTTTGTGTCGCAGCGCGTGTCAAGGGGAATGCCTAGGAATACCCTCTGACTTGTAGGGGGCTGCCGCGCCTCTGAGGAGGGCTACAGCTCAAATAGAGGACATTGGTCAATTAAGAGTTTTAAGCTTGGGAACTCAAACCTAAAGGCTCGGGAAGGATTCTACTGCCCAGTTTAGTAGAATTCGAGGTCTCGGAGGTTAGAATTACACGTTGCAACTTTTGAACAATCTAAGTGATTGATGATTACCATTATTTCTTGTGACTAGGTTATACTGCTAGGGCTCAGGGATAGGGATCGTGCTCGGGGCTGCCATACGCTAGCTGCTCGAGAGTTGAGGTAATAAAACTACACCCGGGTTGTGTATGGGGCTTAGACCCCTGTTAATGAATATGTTATTATTGTGAATATATATGTATCTAAGAATATCTGGATAGACATGCTTGTATACACTGCCTCTTATTGCTTGTTGTTCAATGTATATTTGTGATTATATATGTTTAAAGGTCAACCTAAGGGTGTCGGGGTCGGCTATAAAACTAAAGGACTCGGCCTAAGGGCGTTGGGCCTGAACATTATACAATAAACAGAAGTGTTGTTTGCACTTAACTATTTTTACTAACGGGTGAGATTGGCTTATGCTTTTGATTGTGCTGAATATTATTGTTGAGTTTGTTGCGTATATATTGTTCTTGATTGAATATATTGATTTGAGTTTACTGTTTATATATTGTTGCTCATTTGTGCATGTGACGTTTTCTTACTGAGCCTTGGCTGAAGGGTGCTATGTGGTGCAGGTAAGGGAAAGGGATAGCTGGACCAGCCATGAGTTGGAGAGCTTCAGGGGTAGTGTGTACATATGCAGCCTACTCGACCGCCACGGCTGGGATAGCCTGGGAGGAACTAGGGTTGAACCCTGTTTTGCCGCTAAGGATGACTAATTGGTATTTCATTTGTCTTTTTTCAGTCTGTAACTGATTTTTGGGATCTCGTGTATAAACTTAATATTTTTTAATGAAAAATAATCACTTGTTAAACAAACTTTTTAATACCTGGCCTTGACTTAGTCTTTAATTACACATTTTAGTCCAAATGACTCGCTAAGCGAGTTAAGCACTATTTTAAACAGACAGTGTAACTGACTTGGTTAACCAAGGCGTTACAATCAGGCCCGAGGATTGAAGATGGTTTCCAATTAGAACAAAACCAAGGAATTATTGGCACAGTTTGGAAAATATAATTTGCAGCAAGTATCTCACAACCAGAACTCCAACGCTGATGCACTAGCAATGTTAGTTAGTGAAAAGGACGCTGATACACTAAACATTGTTTCGATCGAACCTTTAGCAACTCCTAGCATACAAGGAGAAGACTCTACCATGGTCATTAGCGATACCGATACCTCGATGATTCCCACCATACAATATCTCATCCAGGGGCTATTTCCGGCTGAAAGAAATGAGTCAAAGAGCTTCAGAGGAAATCTGCTCAGTTTATACAAATCGATGGAATCCTGTATTGACGAGGTTACTCACTACCACTATTGTAGGGTATCACCAAAGAAATTTTGTGAGAAGTTCATGGAGGGTTTTGTGGTGATCACGCTGGGGGGCAGAGTCTTTCGATAAAGATACTACGACAAGGGTATTTCTAGCCAACCATGAATGAGAATGCCATGGAGTATGTGAGAAAATGTGATATATGTCAACGGTTCTCCAAAATACCTCTGGCAGCCCCCAATCAGCTAAAGCAAATGCAAAGCCCCTCGCCGTTTGCAGTCTCGGGAATAGACATGATTAGGTATTTACCCAAAGGGAAAGGTGATGTAAAATATGCAGTTGTAGCTGTCGACTATTTCACTAAGTAAACAGAGGTTGAACCACTACCCGAAGTACTCTGATCGTATAGAACAACACACCAAACAACAATTGGCCACACACCATTTTCTCTGGCATATGGGTCTAAGGCCATGCTACCAATTGACTTAGACCCACCATCACACATGAGATTAACATACGACCAAAATGCAAATCAACAATTGTTATTAGAATCCATGGACTTGATCGAAGAACGTCGAGAGAAAGTCTAACTACGGGTAGCAACTTATCAACAAAAAGTCGCTCGACACTTTAACTATAAAGTACGCCAAAGGAAATTTGTTGTGGGTAACCTGGTACTTAGAAGAGTTCTCAAACCATGGACTTAATCCTTGGTTAAATGCAAATCCCATTCCTCGCTATTGGAATGGAGAACACCTACGAAAGTATTATCAATAAAACATCACTTTTTCAAGGGGTGGCTTATATTTACGCATTTTTTACAAGTTTTGAACAAAGGCTAGTTAATTTTTTATCTGGTCGCTTATAAGAGTAAGGCCATTATGGTCACTCGTATAGACATGAATTTTATCTAGTTTTTACGAGAAATAAAAGAAATTGTGCATAGCAAGTCATTCTTGCCAATTATTGTATTTTTCAGTCATTTTCTCTTTAATGTGTTCTTTTGTTGTATTTATAAGAATTTATAAGTTACACAAGTAGTTATGTTCGAACAGGTACAATCTATGGCAAGTGACCGAGAGCCTTAAGCCCCTCGATCACTTGGGGGGAACATGAGATACTAAGGTTAAGCAAAGCATATAAAAATATGTAAAGACATGAGAAAATAAGAGAAATCATGCCAAAACTCTTAGAATATTTTTTTCAAAATTTTACGCATTTTCGTGCATTTTTGTAGGAAAATATAATGTGTTGTGCTAGGTTCATTCATACAAATTGGTGTTATAATCGTAAAAGATATAATACTAATAGATTGTCGTTAGACTGCGAGCAGTACTACTTGGATGTAATTAGATAAATAAAAGACAAAATGTTGTTCGGATGTTTCAAAAAAGATTATAGAAATTAAATAGTTACATAGGAAAAAACCATTGACCAGGTGGGGCCTGCTAGTTTTGCTGATCGACAGCAGTTCCAGCATCTTCCTCGACGTTAATACTAGTAGCCAAAGAAATCTCTGGAGAGGCAAGCAGATTGTTCTCTTCAGATAATTGAGCAGCACACTTCTCAAGTTCTTCCTGCTTTATCAACTCAGGAAGATAATCAAAGTTGGCATCCGACTTTTTCCTGCTCTCAACTAGATCTTTCTCCAACTTTACAGCCTCGTCATGATTGGTCTGAGCAGCACTTTTATATTTCTCTACTGACTTGGCCACCTTTTTCAGGTCATCCTTCACCTGTTTTGGCCTCCCAGATAGAGCTTTGATGGTGTTCGTTGCAGTCTGCTGCTCAGTGGCCCATCACTTCTGCTCCTAAGAAATTTTTTTGTTCTCCTCCTTAACACGCCTGTGGTTAGCACAAAGTCAAGGCAGATGGTTAGATAAAAGTGCATGTACAAAAATTTGTAAATAGTAAAAAAAATAATAGCAAAAACTTACACCAAGGAACTCGTTAAAGCTCCGACCTTGGACCTGGTCGGACCTTAGAGTTGGGATTACAGCGAACGCCTACTTGCTCAACCAGTGTCTGGCTACTTTGTTGAGCTTATTGATGGTGGACCTAATTGCATTACACAAAAATTTAGTCAACAAGGGGATATTAGTTTGCTCGGATGAAGGCTCAGGTTGAGGAAATGGTGGCGGAGTAGTTTCCTTGGTCGGGGTGACCTTTGCTCCTTGGGTATTCTTGGTTGAAGGAGGTTTCCTGCACCATTAGCTTTTTTCCTACTTGACTTATTGGTTCCAGCAGAAGCACCGCCTGAGGCATACATGTCAAAGGCCTTTGAGAGTTGTGTGACTACAATTAAAACAAATTAGTCAGGAATATGCGAGCATAATAAGGAATAAACAGAAGAAAATTTCTACTATGAATACCCGATCTGCATTATGTAAACTACTGGAACTGCTAAAACATGCATTATCTGTCTCAAAAAAGTCTGAATCAAAGCTATTGTCGAACAAATAAAAATACCATCCATTTCGAACAAGTTAGTTGGGATGGGAAACATTGCAACAAGTAAAGAAAGATTCCTACCATTCTCATTCTCTGATGAGGAGATATCTACCCGACTAAGGTGCTCGAGAAATTTTTCTTTTCCATTGTAGTGAATGCACGGGTTTGGTGTTGGTCAGGGTTTACTGCAACCCCAGTTTCCCGATGCCTGGGGGTTGTAAGATGTCTTGGGGTTGGTCGGAGGGGATTTTCTCTTCGGTGCCTTTGCCAGTGCCAGTCCCTCCAGTCAACTCTTTTGCATCCTGATTAGGTTGCAAAAGCCTAACAAGCATTAAATTGTTTACCGTGACCAATTCCTTGACATTTTTATCCACGTGTGTCAAGTTGCCCAAGTGGTTGACCCAAGCTCTGGTTGATACCATGGTCCTAGGAAAAGAAAGGACAAGTTCAGACAAAAATAAAAGAACGACCAGCTAATAGAAAATAGTGGAATAAGAAGAAATTACCTCCCCAGGTAAAGGACAGGTTGTTTGCGACCTGGTCCGTTGTGAGGAAATACTCTTGGTGGTATTTTCCTACATTGGATTTTTAGGTGGTGTCTATAAGGAATGTACGGGTAATTTCTTGATAGTAGAAGTGAAAGAACCCTGTGTTATTCTTGTTAGGGTTCAACTTGAGATCAAAAAAGGTAGTTGTTCTCGTGAGGGGTAGGTTCGAGCCATCTCATATGGTGGCAAATGATATAGAGTGCTGAAAGTACTTTATATTCTTTCGAGGTTATTTGAAAAGGGGCTATGTCGAAATATTTGGTGACCCCCCTAAAGTATTTGTGAAGAGGCAAGGTTGCCCTTGCCTCCATGTTATGCCTCAACAAGGCAGTGTAATCGCCTCTGGGCACATTGGCCATACTTCTTGGGATACTTTTCCACCGTTCTATTCGAAATCAAAATTGGAGGGGCAACGTACTAAAGAACATTTTCGTTGTGAACGCCAACCTTGCAGAGGTTGTGGGTAAGAAGATTCTCAGGGGCCTGTTCGGTGATTTTTGGAGATGGATTTGTTGTTGAGACCTCAGTGTTGGCTGGTTACTAACCAACGTAAGGATCTTGGTACTTCTTTCTCTGGGCCACTTGTTTCACTCGGCCCATTGGTGTTATGTGCTTTTTTGTTTTACACATAGAAGGAATGGTTGAAGGTTTTGGCATAAGAGGAGGAACATGAGAGATACAAAGAATAGGCTACTCAGTATCATCGAACAGCAATTCTAGGAGGTCTTCTTCTAATGGCCTCTAACTTACCTAGAAAGTGTGCATGAATAATTGAGAAGAAGAAGAAGAAGAAGAAGAAGAAGAGAAGTGAGAATCTACGACCAATAGAATGAAGTAAACTAAGAAAATAATTACTGCTCATGGATAAAATCTAGTATTTATCCGACCAGCAGCATTTAACAGCAAACATATTTTAATATGTGAGCAGCGAAGGTTACAAATCAAAAAGTGAAAATGAAAAGGTTTTTCAAGAAAACTTTTCATCCTCATTGCAGGCGGGAAAAATCCAGATTTTTCAATACCCCAAAATTGAATTTTTACTTCGATTTTAAGCCCACTTATTGTCTCTACGCACCTGCACACTACCTAATATGTCCTTAAACCCCAGAAGTACACACTAAAATCATCAAAAATTTCAAAGTTATCACGAACACCATTCAGGTTTTCCACAGACTTACGAATTCAAAAATCATGTCCATCAAGCAAAGAAATAGTTTAAAAAACAAAGGAAAGTAGTGTAAAAACTTACTTGGATTGAAGAATGATGAAGAGATCGCTTGAAAATCACTTGGAAAGCCTCATAATTGATCACGAACTGGTTGAGTTTTGCTTTGGAAGTTTAGAGTGTTCTTGAAGATAAAGAAAGTGAAGGTGAAAAATGAAAAGGGAAAATGAAAGGTCGTATATGCTCGAGTAGGGTAGGTGAAAAGTCGTGATCAAAAAAGTGATTTCTAAAGCATTGGGAAGTGTGAAGTCGTTCGTTTTTCTCTTAAAAATCATGAAATCATGACTACTTACTTTTTCAAGGAAATAAGGTACAATTGAGGTGATGGGTTAAATATTGTTGATCGGTTAAGTTTTTTTTATTTTGGTCGCATCATAATAAACTTGGGGGGCAAATGTTTCCCTAAAATTTAGCATGATGACATGGAACAAGAATATGACACGTGGCAGACACATTGCAGCGTAGGTAAAGAATACATGGTCGACCCTTGACTAGACAAGAGTATTCGTTTCTTCTTATTGGTTGGATCAACAAGCATATCGGGGTAAATACTGATCACGATGGCCGATGGGCACGACCAGAGCTGCTCGGATGGTATGCAAAGAATGCTCATAATTAGTTAAGACAAGATATTTATGTAATATTCAGTTAACTTGTATTATTTTATTATCATTTATTATGTGAATCATATAAGGCACACGACCCATTTATGTACATTCCTAGGCCTATAAATAGAGGTCTTAGTGAATCATTATTTCATACGCTTTAATTCTAAAACTTTGGGTAAATTCAGAGTTCTAGGTGCTTTTATGCACATTGTTTGTACTCTTTCAAACTCACGAAACTCAGTTTATCCATTTCAATTGATCGAGGGTTTTGAGAATTCTACACTAATCAAGGTATTAAAGTGGATATAGGTTATTACAAATCTGGGGCCGAACCACTATAAAACTATTGGTGTTGTTATTTATTTTCAAGTTCAGTTCTCATTTTATATTGTTTTATTGACTCATTGTCGCTGGCCAAATCGTGGGTCAATAATTGGTTATGGAACTCTGATGTTAAGGTATAGATTATGAGTACTATATGGTATCAGTTGTGAAAATTTGAGCTAGTATATGTTTTATGTTTGGGCTTTGGGTATTGTGCCTTGTATAGATCTTCTTGCTGGGTGTTAGCTCACGGGTACCTTATTTTGCAGGTAAGGACCAAAGCATAGTTTCTTGAGGCGATGAGTTGGAGCAGGCTCGAATAGATATGTGCATGTTCTTATTAATTGACCTGAGGGTCAAGGGGTTGCTACCTATGATTTGTTTAAAAGACGAGATCTCTAGTTGCATGTTTTGTAAAAGATGAAATTCATGTTTGTTTTTAAAAATGATTAAGTAAAAGTTTTGTTTTCTTAAGGAAATTCATGTATATATTAATTTACTTATTTTGTAGACCCTCACAATATGCACATGAAGACCAAGAAGACTCGACTCATCACACTGTATGTTATAGTTCTTAACTTAGCTCTTTGGTTTTTTTTACGCTTTACTACTGCATGTTAACACAAATTTTGTTAGGGTTGACTCAAGTTGTATGTTTATAGGAATGTCTTGGTTAGTATGATTGGAAGTCGCAAGTGAGAAAGAATGAGTATCATGATTGGTGAAATATGGTCGAGTGGCATTGCGTTTAACGTGCCACACTACTTTTAATGTAGGGGTGCACGGCGGGCGGGTTAGGCGGGTTTTGGGTGGTTTGTGTGGTTTTTTTATTTGGCGGTTTAAGAAAAATGCAACCCATAACTGCCCAACAAGTGTCCGATTTGGGCAGTTTTTTTCTAGGCGGATTTATGCGTTTTTATGGGCTAGTTGGTTTGATTTAAAGGTCAAAACTATCAAGTTATGATATTTAAAAAAGCCAAAAATTGTAAACTATAATGTTCAAACTTAACCATCTTTAATCATCAATGTCATCATGAATAATAACTTAATAAAATATTATAGTATCTCAAACTTGAATCTGAAACTTTGCAAAAAAAAAATTATAATAATTAGTATAATATTTATCTAAATTATACAAATTATAAATGGCATTAAACTCATCAATCCACACATTAATAATTTCAACAGTTTGAGTTGATAGATTCTTTTGTTTGTTTGATTGTTGGTTGCCAACAATTTTTGGAGCTGTGTTGTGTTCGGTTCAACATGTCATGGTTAAGAGGAGTTAGCCCAAGGAAGTGGAGAAGGCATTCAGTTAGCTCTTACAAACCAGATGTTTTTCCGACGTTGAGGAATTATCTGAGGCAAGCTACTCATCAAACGTAGGTAAAGCATGATCGAAATTTCACTGATTGATATGATCCTAGTCTTGAGAACTGGTCAATGCAACTAGTGAAGGTTTTAGAATCAACGATCTCCAACATTCAAGAAGGAGTTGAGTCGTTGGGAAATAAAGGATAGGTTGGCTGGATGGCAACCATGACCTATCGTCATAAGGACCAGCATGTAGGAGAAGGAAATCCTAATCGCACACACGATAGACACGGAGGTCTAAACTATAAAAGATGAAGGAGTATACTTGGATACAACAAGAAAAGCGGATGGAAAGCAAACAAGTACTTATTATAAGTATTTTCACATAGATTTTTAGAAAAATGACTTTGGCGAGCTCAGAGCCTTAGTTGGAAGGTTTTTTAGAGTAACTTGGATGAACACCTAGAGCAGAACTACCAATGTTAGTTGACTCAAGCGAGGCAGAGAGCCAAGAATCGTAAGGGATTTGGTTACAAAAGGATGAAGTTACCAATTAAGCTCCGCTTTGTAGGAGAAGATAAAAAAGTGGGATGTTAAGGAAAGGATGGAGAAGAAAGAGAATACAATTTCAAGGAACTACAACATTGATTAATGAGAATGAAGACGATCTGAAAGGTTCTTTGACGATCAAACTAGGAGTTGAAAGCAGAGTTGAAGAAGTTGACGCGGTTTTTCACCAACAGTGTATTAAGAAATAATAAGGCAGATTAATGCTTAATAATAAACTGTAATGAATAATCAACAAAATTCACTCAAGAACAGAGAACTTTTACGTGGTTCAGTGGTTAAAATCCACCTAGTCCACGAGTCAATATTATTGCTATTTCTCTCTCTATTTTGGCAGAGTTTTGGTATTACAGAATAATGGCTCCTCTTTCCTGTCCAATATTCCCAATATTTATAGGGAAATTCCATGGACAGGTTTGGGTAACCGCGTGAATCAGTCACGTATTTACATAATGTCTACATTTAATACAAATAATTCCCATTTATATTGGAATATTATTTGATAACAAGATAACAGGTTCCTGTTATCTCAAATAATAAATATGACATCCTGGTCATAAATAAATGTATAAAGGAGATCCCGAGTCTCTAGGGATCAATGAGTATGCAATATACTAGAATTACTACGAGCTGGATATCTCCTCCAAGCTCGTGCTTCATAGTTATTTAATATTTCGAGTTCGCGCATCACATCCATCGTATCCTTAGTTCTGGATAAATTTAGGCCGCCTAACACCACGTATGATTACTATGAATCTCGAGTTGTCCTCCTGGACAATAATTATATATTATTTCCCTTAGTCATTTCTTCGTGTATTTATTTGCCAGTTGTACCCGAGCTGAGTGAATGAACTCGTGCTAAAATTAGGGTACAACATTTGCCCCCCAAGCTCCTACTCGTGTATGATGTTGTCACTTTCTAACCTACACAATAGGGGCTTTTAGACTTCTGCTACATAAAACCATGCCTGCCCCCTACTCGAATACTGGACACATGGTCTATTGCGATTGGCGTCTGTTCGAGTTTTGAGGACTGCAATAATTGTCTTGTCAATTTTTTGCCGCCATTTTGTCTATTTAATCTTGGCCCTTGGATTTTGAACTAACCCAATTGGATGGCCCAGATTAATTTCCATAATTTATGTATAAATAGGATGGCCAAATTTCAAAACTCATCACCTTTGCATTTAAAAATTTCCCTTTTCTGAACTTCCAAGCTTCCCTTCTTTTCCAGAATCCCCAAAATTGTTCATCGTGCCCAGACATTCAAAATCTTTCTAGAAGCTTCCCGTGATCTGAATCTACATCCTCCAGTCGACGAACATAGTTCCCATAAGTATCTCATCCCTTGGTTTGAAATGTTTTTCCCTTTTTTTGTACATGTCTTAACTGAATTTGTTTCTCATCCAGCCATATTTTCAAGGACGGAAAAGTTTGGGAACCTTGGGGGTCAGTATGAGAAGCTGTCTAGACTTCCCCCTGGTGAAGAGGACTATCTCCAGGTCGTGAATGATGTCACAATACTGGCCTGTAAGTTTATTAGTGAGGGTCAAACACTAGCCTTGAGGACCTGGGCTCCTCTTCCGGTGATCCCCAAGCTCCCTTCCACTCAAGAGGCCTTGCCAGCCACTAGGGATGACGAGGAGGAAGAGGATGAGGTGCCTCTCATGCGAAAAAGGCAAGCCCCTGTAGCAGACCATAGACCTGATCCTAACCGAGCTCCTTCTGGGGTAGCAGTCGGCCCTTCCGACCAAGGTAACCCATACCTTTTTAGGGAATTAAATAGGGCTATTGCTGATTTTAGGATAATTTGTTATAACCCGAATCAGCTCGTTAGCCGAAATCCTTCTAACCCGAATCTAAATGTAACCCTTCTCCAGTGCGTAGACCACCTAGTGGTACGTTACGAAAATAGCTACCCTAGGGGCACAATAGTAGTTGATAACACCTTAAACTTTAGATCCGCCATTTTTGAGGAATATGGGACAAACCATAGGACCTAGCCTTCTCTGCTCTAGCGTGCATTTCCTCCTAGGTTAAGACAATATGTAGACGAATCCAGCCCTGAGGAAGAACTCAAACCCTCTAGGATCCAAGAGATATTAACTTTAGACTCCCCTTCCCCTCCACTAAATCAAGGACCGGAGATCGTGCCTATCTCTGTCAAAACACCCGAGCTGGTGATAATAGACTCCTCCCCCAGCCCAGAGGGTAGGATCTTTGTTTTATCTTTCTTTATATATGTTTTTGACTTTAGACTCCCCTTCCCCTCCACTAAATCAAGGACCGGAGATCGTGCCTATCCCGGTCAAAACACCCGAGCTGGTGATAATAGACTCCTCCCCCAGCCCAGAGGGTAGGATCTTTGTTTTATCTTTCTTTATGTATGTTTTTGATACAACTTTTGTGAACTAACTCCATTTTTTCTACATAGGTGAAGAGATTGAACAACCAGGAGCTCCCGACCTGCAAACTGCTTTCCAAGCTAAGAAAGTCGGCACGGGCCCTATCGTGAAGAGGCTTACGGTGGCAAAGAAGACCACCCCTGCAACGGGGAACACTTCAAAATCCCATGCTAAGAATAAGGACACGAGCTCAGTTCAGGAGCCATCTCCGGTGGCTAATGTCGTTGTTGAGCAACTTCCTCCTCCCCCCTCTCGACATATTCCCCCACAACCCCAAGTTACTCAAGCAGAGGCCCCCACCGTCCGAATACCTATCGATCCTTAAGAGCTCAAGAAGATTCCCAAAGCCTTCCAAGGTATCATATATGAAACCATGACTCACATGGTGGGTCTCACTTACAAAGCCATCTCGAGGAACCTGAGGAGCATTGAGGAGCGCAGCCCCAAGAACTCCTTGAGTTCGCCATGGGGATGAATCTCACCTTGAGTTCTTTTCCCATACTTGCTGGTGAAATTGTTTTGTTGTTTTTTTTACTCATATTTTTTACTTGTTCTATTTTTTTTAGTCCGTTCGGGCCCAATACCGCAGCATAGCTCGTGCTAGGGCTAGAAATGAAGAGAAAGTGAGCAGGCCGCCAAAGCTGTCTTGACAAATGCTCAGAAGAATGAATAGGCTGCCTAGGCTGCTCTCTCCTCCTCTCTGGAAAGCGAGTAGGCCGCGAAGACCTTGTTATCTGCCTCCCAAGCTCAAACCGCTAAGGTGAATCATTTCATTGAACGTCTTCAGGCTGAGATTGGCGTGCTCAAGACAAAATTACTCAAGGTTGAAGCTAAAGCCAAGGAGGAAAAGGTAACGTCTTCATCAGCCATGGAGGAGATGTTATACCATTGCTTGGTCTTCAACCAGGATGGAAACTTCTCATTTATGGAGCCCAGGCTGTGGGATATGTACCTTGCTAAATTCAAGGCTCGGCTCTCGCAAGAACCATCAGAGACTGGTGAGGCATACGAAATGGCAGAGGGAGGTGAGGAGGTTACTTTTGCGGGGCGAAGACCTGATGGAGCACAATGATCTCTTTTTTAGTTTTCTTTGTAATTGTTAACAGTTTTTTTGATATTAAACAATTTCCTTCGTGCTTAGTTCGAGGTTTTTCCTCCTCGACATGACAATGTATTTGTTTATTTTATATTAATATATATATCTAACTTTTAATCCATTCGTCTTTCCTGTATTAGTTTCTCATGCTTATGAATCCTTAGACTCTTGTCCATTCGAGATTTTAGGAATCGACTTTTAGATCAAGATAGATTTTATCGAACTTGGTTATGTCCAAGTTTTGTTTGCTTATTTGTATCATACATGTTTAAGAATCAGGCCTCAAACCTAGTCATATCCAGAGTTTTTAATAATTTAAACTTAGCTCGTGCTAGGTTTATCGATAACTCGAGCTTTAAAAAGCCCTTTAATCAATTTTCCCAAATTTCTAAGTTTCGGGCCTGATTACGTCCAGAGTTTTAAATGATTTAAACTTAGTTCGTGCTAGGTTTATTGAAAACTCGAGCTTCTAAAAAGCCGTTGAATAATCAATTTTTCCAAGCTTCTAAGGTTTTAATCTTATCGAGTAGCCTTAATTTTGCCAACCTCGGGTTATGTGCCCCCCAAGCAACCAGAATGTATAAACTTTCTTGGTTGCTTCTAAAAATATGAGAATGCGAGCTAATACAATACTAAGAAATAGTTATTTAGCAATCTATTTATTATTTAATCAGAACGGCTTTTATAAATCAGCCTTACATGGATGGTGGTGCTATTGATAATATTTTTTCAAATGTAGAGCATTCCACGTCCGTGGGACTACTTCCCCATTCAGACGAGCTATCTTGAAAGTTCCCTCATGCAAGACCTCAACAACCTGATATGCTCCCTCCCAATTTGGGCCTAATACACCGTTATTGGGGTCCTTATTTGCTAAAAAGACCCTTCGGAGAACTAACTCGCCTAACCCCATCCTATGACTATTGCCTTTTGAATTGAAATAAAAAGTGATCATTTGTTGATAATGGGCAAGTTGTAGTTGCGATTCCTCTCGTTTTTCTTCGATTAGATCAAGGGGTGTGTTAAGTAGTCCATTATTCTATTCTTGATCAAACATCATTTGCCTGTGAGTAGTTACCATTGCTTTGATTGGAAGCATGGCCTCACTTCTAAAAGTCAGGGAAAAAGGAGTATACCCCGTGGAGGTCCTGTGAGAAGTTTGGTAGGCCCAAAGTACTTGTGGGAGCTCTTTGGGCCATAGTCCTTTGGTTTTGTCTAACCTATTCTCCAAGCTTGCCTTAAGGGTTTTGTTTATAGCTTCGACCTGCCCATTGGCCTGCAGATATGCTACTGAGGAGAAGCTCTTAGTGATGCCATATTTTTCACAGAAGTCAGTGACGAGATTGCTGTCGAACTGTGTCCCATTGTCTGACATGATCTTTTTAGGAAGCCCAAACTAACATATAATACTCTTCACCATAAAGTCCAGGACTCTTTTTGAAGTGATGGTTGCCAGAGGCTCGGCTTCTACCCACTTCATGAAATAGTCAATCGCCACCACCGCGTCATGAACTCCCCCCTTTCCTATAGGTAGGGAGCCTATTATGTCGATTCCCCATACCACAAATGGCCATGGGGAAGAAATCATCGTTACCTCGATTGGAGCAGCTTGGGCAATCAAAGTGAAATGCTGGCATTTGTCACACTTCTGAACATACGAGATTGAGTCTTTCGTTAAAGTGGGCCAAAAATAGCCCTGCCTCAATATCTTCAGTGCTAGGTTTTTCCCCCAGCATGATCTCCACAAAAGTCTTCGTGTATTTCTTGTAAAATGGTTTTGGCTTCCTCGGGCAGAACGCATCGTAGGAGAGGCAAGGAATGACCACGTCATACAAGGTTCCATCTATTATTACGTACCGCAGAGCTTGGTAAAGTATTTTTCTTGTGTCTTTTCTGTCGTCAGGTTTCTTTCCTATTGCGAGGTATTCCATTATGGGAGTCATCCAGGTCAGTCTTATGTCGATCATTTTGACCTCTATAATTTCTTCTGTCATACTCGAACTCTCCAGGAACTCCACTGGCACTACATTCAATGCTTCAGCTTCTTTTGTGGTGGAAAGTCATGCCAAAGTGTCAGCATTAGAATTCTTCTTGCGGGGTATCTGTTCAACAGAACTGTATTCAAATTCAGACAGTTCTCCATTTACCTTAGCTAGGTAGGCCACCATCTTGGTACTTCGAGCTTGATATTCTCCCAATACCTGATTGACCACGAGCTGAGAACCACTATAGCATTGGATAGCTTTCTCTTTGAGCTCCTTTGCCACTCTCAGCCCTACTAGTAAGGCGTCATATTCGGCTTCGTTGTTGGATGCCTCGAATCCGAATCTCAGAGTTGTATGAAATCGATGCCCTTTTGGTGAGATTAAGATGATCCCTGCTCCTGATCCGTTCTCATTTGATGATCTATCCACGAAGATTTTCCATAACTCTTGCACCGGCTCCTTCAAGAGTTCCTATTGAAATCTGGTGCATTCAGCCATAAAATCAGCAAGGGCCTGACTTTTGATTGAGGTCCATGGCACATACAATATCTCAAACAAGCTAAGTTTAATAGCCCATTTGAAAAGACACCCCGCGTTTTCAGGTTTTTACAAAACCTGACTTAAAGGTTGGTCGGTCATGACGTAGATAGAATGGGATTGGAAATATGGCCGAAGCTTTCTGGAAGCCAATATCAAACATCATGCCTGTTTCTTTAACAGTGGGTATCATGACTCGACTCCGAAAAGTCTCTTGCTTATATAATATACTGGTTTATGAGCACGGTCTTCTTCTCGAACTAACACGGCATTGACTGCATTCTTTGTCACGACCAGATAAAGGAATAGAGGTTCTCTCGACATAGGTTTAGATAACACTGAGGGCTCGGCCAGGTGCATTTTTAGGTCAAGGAATGCATGTTCGAACTCCTCAATCCACTATAATTTTTTTTCCTCTGAGCAAGTTGTAGAATGGCAGACATTTGTTAGTGGATTTTGAAATGAAACGATTCAAAGCTGCCACCCTTCCAATCAGGCTTTGAACTTCTTTACGCGACCTAGGCGAGGGAAATTCTAACAACGATCTGATTTTCTTAGGATTCGCCTCTATCCCCCTTGTGTTGACTATGAACCCTAGGAATTTTCCATATGCCACTCTGAAAGTGCATTTCTGAGGATTCAGCTTCATGCCATACCTCCTTAATATTCCAAAACATTCTTCTAGATCAGACACATGGTTATTGGCAGTCTTTGATTTGACAAGCATGTCATCGAAATACACTTCCATACTTCTCTCGATTTGATTAGCGAACATCTTGTTGTTGACCAAACATTGATATGTAGCCTCGGCATTCTTCAGCCTGAAGAGCATAACTTTATAACAATATACATTATGTTCGTTCATGAAGCTAGTATGTTCCTGATCCGCAAGATTCATAGCGATCTAGTTATATCTAAAATATGCGTCCATGAATGACATAAGCTCGTGAGCTGCCGTGGCACCTACCAACTGATCAATCCTTGGTAGTGGGAAACTATCCTTGGGACAAGCTTTATTCAGATCGAAGAAGTCGATATAGGTCCTCCACTTCCCATTTGGCTTTAGGACCAGCATGGGATTGATGACCCAGATCGGGTATTTTGCCTCGTGGATAAACCTGCATTTCAATAGTCATGCTACTTCTTCCTCAAGAGCTTCAGCTATTCCCAAGCGTCTTCATTTTTGAGATTTTGCAGGCACGTTCTTGTCCAAATTTAAGGTGTGCATGATTACATTCAGACTTATTCCCACCATATCTTCATGCGACCAAGCTAAAACATCCAGATTCTCCTGTAAGAAATCGACTAACTCCTTCTTCCCCTTATCGTCAAGATTCTTCCCAATATTTACGACTCTTGAAGCCACTTTGGGGTAAATGTTTACTTCCTTTAGCTCCTCTATGGCATGGAGTTCTGACCTGTCTTCGCCTATTTGTGGGTCAATGTCATCGCGTTTGGCGACGTCACTATTCGGTGAGGTTCTTCCATCCCGCAAGTAACTTCTACTTGTTGGGACTCCTAACCTCCGTCATTTATGACCATTGTTTGTTGCCCGGGTTGTGATTTTCCCTTCATAGAAATGTTATAGCTTTCTCTGATAGCGAGCTGATCACCTCTGACGATGCATATTGCCACGGCTGAGGGGACTTTTATTGCTAGGTGTCTGATATAGATTCACAGAACTTCTGTTATCTACTAGTGTTCTCCGAACCCTTCAGTTGGCGAGCTGAACGGTTATGACCAACGGATCGTTATGTGGGAATTGGACGTGGCTAGCATCCTCTTCTATGAAAATGATTGGTTACTTTTCCAATTATTGTTGTTTCGATAACCGCTGTTCCGGGATGAACTCCACCCCATTATTGGACTTCAGTTTGTTAATGTACCTCTTCTAAGCCCCGCTGCTCGTGCCTGCCAAATGAGTTCCTCTCGAAATGGTTGTTATATCTCCCCTACTATCGAAGGAGGTTCGACCTAATTTTTTTGACTCCGGATTAACTTACTGGAGCTTCAGGAACTGATTGAGGGTTTGGTCCAACGGGCTGATTAGAGACAACCCGATTTCGGGCGTACTGGGCCAACGATCTGGCTCTGATGAGAGTTTCGATCTCATCTTTCGGCTGTCGACAGTCATCAGTGTTATGACTGATGTCGTTATGGAATCGACAGAACTTTGAAGAATCTCTCTTCACCCTCTGGTTCTTCAACGGTTCTAGCTTCTTCCATGAAAGGCGACTAGCATTTGCCAGGAAAATCTGATCCCTAGTGTCTGTTAGGTCGGTATAAGTAGCGTAAACAGGTTTGAACTTCTCCACAGATTTATTTTTCTTCGTCCCGCTCTAGTCGCCTTCGCTATTTCCCTTCCTTTTGTTATTCCCTACTTGGTTATTCTGGGTAACGGTTTGAGCCATAGCTGTAACGTTCGTTACCATTCCAACAAGCTGGACAGGGGTCTAGTTGGTTCTCGCGATGGAAGCTCGCGCCTCCTCTAGGTTAATTCACTCTTGAGCTCAGGCCAAGAATTTTTCCACACTCTTAACTCCTTTTCTTTGGAGTTCCTGCCACAGGTCACGCTCAAAAAGGATTCCCGTCCTCATTGCCATGAATTTGGAGCTGTCATCAACATCTCTAGCTCGTGCAGCGACATTGGAAATCCTACTTAGATATGCCTTCAACATCTCGCGAGGTTGCTGCTTTATGTTGGCCAATGAATCGGTATCAACCCGAGTTACCTGTGAAGCTCAAAATGCTTTTTGGAACTCAGAAGAAAACTTATTCCACGAGCTTATGCAATGCCTCTTATATTGCTTAAACCACTGCCTAGCTGGCCCGACTAGAGTTGTAGGGAATAAAATACACCTTAGATCGAGCCCTACATTATGAGCCATCATCATGGTGTTAAAAATTCCGAGGTGATCTGACGGAGCTCCATCTCCATCCAATTTTGACAAGTGTGGCATTCTAAAGCCTACAGATATGTGGCCGCTGCAATATCTGGAGCAAAAGGCTCAAGCTCGTCTACTAAGTCACAATCATCTTTTTCTTTTCCAGATAAAAGCCTCTTCATTTTCTCTTCCATCAAAGCTAGTCTTTCGAGGGTTTGGTCACTAGTCCCTAGGTTACCTGGGGGCTGTTCAACAGCTCCCATCCTATCGTATGCGTTTGATGGGTTATTGTCCCACTAAGCTTGAGCTTGGTCTTGTGAGGGATTCCCGTTATCGCGTACTATGGACGAACCTCCTTCTTGTCGGGTATAGCTAATATCTTCATTCCGAGCTGGATTTCTTCTTTGCGAATTCAAATGATCGTGCAAATCGAGTTGTGGATCGTACCGAGGGCTCTGTGCTAAACTCAACTGATTTCTTAGGTCACCCTCGGAACTACCACTATGATGAATTTTAGTCCAGTAACTCCCGTTTGTGAAACTTACAGCTCACGCTTGTGACTGAGGATCTGGATTTTTGACACCTGTTCGTTGGACATAAGTATTAGCATATGGGGAAGGATTCATCCTATTGTCTCCATAGGCTGGAATGTCCCGTTGAGGACGAGGTGGTGTCGTATGTCTTATAGGCGATGGGGGATGCTTTATTGGAGATGATCCTCATTCCATCAAGGCGGACTAAATTAGCTCGCGTTTGTTCTACTCTAATGTCTCTGGTTCTCTGCGCCTGGTGATCCGATCGCGACGTAGGAGGGTTGGTTGGACATTTGATCTTTGTGAGCCTATCCCAGCCCTCCTCGTGGATTTCCATGGGCATTCCTGGGGACCTGTGAAGAAGGCACCAAACTTGGGGTTGCAGTCCTAACCGACCGACTAACATGCTGACAACCACTATGATGGTCGCTGGGTCGAGCATTTTGGTGATCTCGCTCCGCAGGTACAAAACTTGGAGTGGCAGTTATGACTGGTCGACATGGTTCAGATCGATTATTCCTGTGGGAGTTGTGAGACCCACTTTGCCTCTTTCTGACATTAACGTCGGTTGCAAAAAGGGGTAACCGGGCCAAAACCTCCTCAATCTGCCTATTTTCCTTAGCGAGATGGCTTCTTAATTGCATGTTTTCTAACTCAACGGTAGTTAGGTAATCTAGATTTGGATTCGGTGGCAAGGATGCCGAAATCCTAGTGTCGCCTTGTCCCTCCGGTTGTTTTCCCGGACGTTGTTGGATCTCAGGGCCACGCTCGTTCGAAACAGCGGTATGATGGGCCTCCTACCCACCAGGCTATTCTATCTCATTACTGTGCATTTAGCGAGTGAGCACAATGATGAGAATCGACTGGGATTTTGATGAATCACTAATTTTCTCTCAATGAAAGCACAAAACTGTTGACGCAGTTTTTCGCCAACAGTGTATTAAGAAATAATTAGGCAGGTTAGTGCTTAATAATAAACCGTAATGAACAATCAACAAAATTCACTCAAGAAGAGAGAACTTTTACGTGGTTCAGTGGTTAGAATCCACCTAGTCCTTGAGTCAATATTATTGTTGCTTCTCTCTCTATTTCGGCAGAGTTTTTGTATTACAGAATAATGGCTCCTCTTACCTGTCCAATATTCCCAGTATTTATAGGAAAATTCCATGGACAGGTTTGGGTAACCGCATGAATCAATCACGTATTTACATAATGTCTACATTTAATACAAATAATTCTCATTTATATCGGCATATGATTTGATAACAAGATAACAGGTTCCTGTTCTCTCGAATAATAAATACGACAGCCTGGTCATAAATAAACGTATAAAGGAGATCCCGAGTCTCTAGGGATCTCTGAGTATACAATATACTAGAATTACCACGAACTGGATATCTCCTCCAAGCTCGTGCTTCACAGCTATTAATATTCCAAACTCGCACTTCACAGCCATCGTATCCTTAGTTCTGGATAAACCCAGGCCGCCTAACACCAAATATGATTACTATGAATCTCAAGTTTTCCACCTGGATAATAAGCAGATATTATTTCCCTTAGTCATTTCTCCGTGTATTATCTACCAACTGTACCCGAGCTGAGTGAATGAACACGTGCTAAAATCAGGGCACAACAGGTTTCATTCAGGAATTCTTTTACCCCTCATTGGTCACAGACCCAGTGCTCATTCGCAAAATAAATGGAACTTAGCAAGTATGCATCGAATTTAGCTACCTAAACAAAGCGTATCCCAAAGATTGCTTTCCACTACCTTGGATGGATCGGCTCGTCAATACAATATTGGGGGACAAGTTATTGTCATTCATGGATGTTTACTCTGGGTATAATCAAATAGCAATGCACCCCTCAAACCAAGAGCATACATCATTTATGAAAAATATGGGCATGTACTATTACAAAGTCAGGTCGTTCATGTTGGGAATATGGCTTAACACGCAATTTGAATATTGTAATTCAAAGAAATCAAACTGAAGATATGTACACAATAGAAGAATAACACAGAAGAGATCAAGAGATAGAGATGACCTTTGATAGAGAAAATCCTAGTTACATAGAATCATAAAGGATGTGATTTTATGGGAATCAATGGATATGACAAAAGGCTTGATACAAATTAAATTTGTTTTCCAAAAATCTCTATTCCTAGCCTCCTCTTAGAGATTGCTTGAAGTTATTACATGTTAGAATGAGATTAGGATTTACAAGCCTTGATCTTCAGACAATTCAAGCTTTCTTGATGAATATCTTTGAGAAAACTAGTAATCTTTGTGAGTTAGAGAGAGGGGGGTCTTATAGAGAGAGAGAGGAGAGTGATTGATTCACAAAAATCCCAAATGAACCCCTTAAATAGTGTAGGAATCGTCAGTAGTATTAACCAATGAGATTAGCACATTTTAAAATAAGTTTTGCAGCCAAAATCGCGTAATTGTACACCTCTGTAAGGACTGTCCCGTGAAATGCATCGCCTACACATAGGCGACGCATTACTTGGCGTGGGTTTTGTAGTTCGAGTGATGCATTGCCTCCCACAGGTGACACAACACAGAATCCTTTATAATGTCGCCCCAGACATCCCCCCAAAACGTCTACAAATGCCTCCAAACTTTTTGGGTACTCTTATATACTCCAAAGAAACACTTTGGTCCCAAAAAGATAATTTTTAGATGCCTACTCCAAAAGTCAACCCACTCATATTGACTTTAGTGAAATCGTTATGGTTTTGCACCTCTTTGAGCTTAACTAATTTCACTGTGTATTTAACAAATCCTAACAATCCTCCACTTGGTTAAATAAATCCTCTTTCTCTAGCCCAAACAATATTAGTGAATAAAATAAAGTATCTTAGGAAACTTTGAAAATTGGAGGTATAGACATTATTGTATCAACCTCTCCAAATTCTTTCATCTTATAAGTAGAAAGACAGAAACCTCTTTTTTTTATGTTTAATTTGAAAATGGGTTTGATTCTCTTTTTTTAAGTTTAATTTGAAAGTAGAAGGTAAGCTCTCTTTTTTTTAAAAAAAATGAATCGTGACTTACATTGAATATGGTGTGATCTAGTTATGAATTTTAAAGATATTTAATCTCTATTTTGAAAAAACATTTCTTGAAAATGGGTTTGATTCTATCTGCATTGTTTTCAAAGAATAAGTTTCGTTTCTCTGAAATTTTTTGGTCGGTCGATGTTCATTCAATGCCATTTCAATGTTTAATCGATGGTGATTCTATTACTTTAAGTGTATATAATACGTTCTATCTTGTTTAATCAATGCTCAATCGATGCATCAATAAATACTGATGATGATAAATCAATAGGGTTGCAATGCTTGCTTAGTTTCAGTTTCCATTTGTTTAAATTTTATGCTATTTCGATCCCATTTCGATTCTGGTTCGATGGTATATGTTTGTTATTTGTTAAATGCCAGTAGATGCCAAATCGATTATATTTCAATAGTTTATCGATGCTTGCTTAGTTTCAATTTTCTTTTGCTCAATATAATAATCTCGATGACATTTTGATGCTTGTTCGATGCCATATGTTTGGATGATGATGTATCAATGCCATTTTGATGTGAATCTGATGGCATCAATTTGTTATTTGTTTAGATGTTATTCGATGCAAAATCGATTGTAGTTCGATGGTTTATTGATGCTTGCTTAGTTTCAGGTTTCTTTTGCTCATCATATTAAACTCAATGTTATTTCGATGGATGCTTGTTCGATGCCATATGTTTTGATGATGATGTATTGATGTTAAATTGATGTCATTTCGATGCGGATTCGATGGCATCAATTTGTTATTTGTTTAAATGTTATTTGATGCCAAATCGATCGTATTTTGATAGACTATCAATTGTTGGTTTGTTGTTGGTAACATCAGTAACGATGACAAATCAATGGTATTTCGATGCAAATGCTTAAATATTGAGATTTTTTTATTGTTGTAATGATATATCGATGCCTAAGGATGCAATATCGATGAAATTTTTTTTGTACTTTGACTTATTTCTCTATTTTTTTTTTTTTGGATATTTTGCAGTTGCCACCCAAACGTATCCCAGCGCTTGAGATCCCCATAGAGGATCATTAAGTCAGTCGTATCACCTGTAAGGGTTTCGAGAGGCTCACTAAATTGAAGAAAAGGTTTGAGGAGCATGGATTGTTGGAAAGGGTGAAAGAGTATGTTTTTTGGACCATTTTTCAGAGCCCCTCCCTTTCCCGTTCTCTGGGGCAATGGTGCACACTATACTTTTACGGAAGGTCAAGTGTCCACATGACGATGAGTTACACTTCTTGAAGGGCCCAAACTTATGTAAGTTTGGAGTGCACATATTTGCCATTATGACTGGGCTGAGTTGCTCTTGTCCACCACTGGCCACTAACATTCAACCTCACTTGACGTCCCCATGCCTACTTGATACATATTTCGATGTGAAACCCAGGAAAGACATTAGGTTTTTTATGTTGGAACAATAATTTACTATGTGCGATGTACCTGTTGATTTGTTCAAGCTCGAGTTGGTTTATTTTGTTGAAGGGACACTATTGGCGGCCAAGAACAATAATGTTATTTGGTGAGATTCATTGTCGATGGTGGAGGATTTAGAGTATTTTTATAAGTATCCATGGGGATCCCTTTCATTTGATACAACTGTGAAACAATTTAGTAGAGATATGAAAGCAATTGGTGCTACAATACCAGCTAAGAATGTGAAGATGACCATTGGGGGGGAATCTTCTAAGGGTGTTCAGGAGGAGGCAAAGTACACATGCAAGGGATATCCACTAGCCTTGCAATATTGGGCATACGAGACCATTCTTGATTTGTAGAAGGAATACACCAAGCCATGTGGATTCAAGTTCTCTAGGATGATACAATGGGATAGCACAGGCCAGCCGACGCATACGCACGTGAAGGATATACTTGTGAGGAAACATGTAAGTTATTTTAGATTAAAAAAAATCCAAAAGTTTTGCCTTATACCAATCAACTTCAGAAGTTTTTAACTTTCTCGTTTTGTTTCCATTATAGCTATCATGCATTTCTATCCTCAAGCCTCGACCAGACGAGCGAGAATTCTTCGCAACTATGTCTGTGAGGATAGAAGGGGATGCTCCTAGGTATGCGATGTTGCAGAATATGATCTAGCCTGCGCCTTAGGAAGGAAGATCCTTCAATCCTGAGGCAGAGGCTGCTACAATGGTTGAAATATCCGTGGAGGTTGGCATATTTGTGGAGGACGTCACAGTGAAGGCTGCTCTTGATACTAGTGCACCTAGTCCCGCTCCTGCTCTTGCTCCTACTCCAGGGGCTTATGAGGCTGTGTTGGGTGAGATGGCCAAACTATCAGGTGTAGTGGGCGAGATTAAGGCCACTCTAGGTACCGTGCTTAAGAATTAGGAACTTATATTGGAGAAACTGGCAACACTTGGTGGTATACCTACTTCTGAACCTACTTTATTAGAAGACGTAGAGTATGGCATCCTTCCCACATGTTACGAGCCTCCTGTTGGAGAAGCCACACCTCCTCAGCCAGTGCAGACGGTCCTAGGTACTACTAATATATGAGTTACATTATTTTAAAATGAAGTGGATTGTATATTAATTGTTTTGTTATAGATAAATGACTAGCAAGAGACGAGTAAAGTACGAGGACTATACTCTAGTAGCCAAGCGTCCAAAATTTAAAGAGCCAGTGGAGATCAATCATTTAAAAGAGTTGGATGAAGATATGTTGACAACTTTTAACTGATGGGTACTCGGTGAGATTTACAACACCAAATCGAGGAAGTTGGAAAGTTGTGAGGGCACCTCTCTTTGGTTTCTGAAGTTGAAAGTGGCAAAAGAAGGGTTGGCAGAAACTGTAAGTCTTTTATATTCATTGTTAACACATAAATCTCATTTGAACAAAACTCTATTTTAACGATAATCTATTATTTGCAGCACCTTGACACTGAGAATTATCTGCTACAGAGACATCTTACTAAGTTGCATGAGACGTACCCTGTGAATGTCATGATCGTTGATTCATCCTTTGCACATTATATTCGTACTAGATATGTCGAGTTCAAGAAGAGCTCTAAAACATACCAATGGATGAGAACATCCTTCAGTTCACGAAAGGAGATAAGAAAAAATATATGGAGCCTTGGGGTGAATGCAAAAAAATCTACTTCCACTAGGGCATTAAAGGGACTCATTGGATCTGTTGACCACGATTTTGGCCAACTGCGAGTAGACGCAAAAACGACAAGAACCTTGAATATAAAGTAAATAACACCAATAGTTTTTATAATGGTTCAGCCCCAATTCGTTGGTAATAGCCTAATCCACTTCGAGTTGTGATATATATAACCTATACTTAAGATCAGATGAACCTTAGTCAACTGAGTTTCTCAAGTATAAGTAGAAAATTACAACGTTTCTCTCTCTAAACTCTCAGAAAATACATACTCCTAGAATGCCCCAAATGACCATCCCAAAATCTCCAAAATAGAGAGTGTTTTCAATCTCCCAAAATTCGATCCCCCAAACTAATGCCATGAGTCATTTATTTATAGGCTCATGGATTTTACATGAGAAATATCCTGCTTTGACGGGGTCCTTGGTTGTTTCAACAAATTTAATTAATGAATAATAAACAAATTCAAATTACAACAATATAGCTATTATTCCAGGATGTTTGAGATATTCCCGCGACAGTTGCGACTGATTCGAGTTGAAGCTGTTATTGAGGCTTTACCGAAGAGTCACTTAGATGGTAACTTCTTAGAACGAAATCCATCCCCAAAGTAATTGGTCGACCAAGACAACGCCAAACACACCACCGATCGGCATAGGCAAAGCACACCTCTGGTCAGCATGGTACACCACTGGTCGGGCATGGCACAGTCGAGCAAAGCACACCACTGGTCGGGAATGTCACATCACTAGTCAGGCATGGCACACTACCAGTCGGGAATGTAACTTCTAACTAGTAATATCACAACTCCACAGGGAAACTCCCAACCTTTTCACTTCTTTAGTCAACACATTTATTGACTATTCATGTGTCATTTACTGACCATGCATTGCCACTTGTCCCATCTGATTGCCACGTCATCGAACGAAATTTTAGGGATAACAGGATCATTTGTGAGATAAATGTGACAGATTGAATTTAGCAATCGTGTTCATACTAATGTGGTGGTAGCAAGAACCGTGAAAGGCATCGGGGAAAATAGTTTCCAAGGCATGTGTAATACTTGCATGCTTATCAGATACAAACGTCAAGTCCTCAACTTCCTCAATCACTTCCTTTAGCTTTGACATGAAATACTTCCAAGATTCATGATTCTCACAATCCATAATCCTAATTGCAATTGGATACATATGGTTATTTGCATCCAAAGTGGCTGCACATAAAATCTCCCCACTGTATTTTGTAACGCTTGGTTAGCCAAGATTATTAGACTGTGTGTTTAAAATGGTGTTTAACTCGCTAAGTGAGTCATTTGGACATAAAGGTGTAATTAAAAACTAAACAAAGGTTAGGTATTAAAAAATTTGGTCAACAAAGTAATCATTTTCCATTAAAAGAGTTTACTTTATATACGGGATCCCAAAAAGTGTTTACAAACTAATGAAAGACAAATAAAAGACAAACTAGACACCCTAAGCAGCAAAACAGGTTTCAACCCTAGTTCCCCCCAAGCAATCCCGATAGTGGTGGTCAAGCAATTTCCATATGTACACACTGCCCCTGAAGCTCTCCAACTCATGGCTGGTCCAGCTTACTCTTGCCCTTACCTGAACCACAGAACACCCATGAGTCAAGGCTCAACAAGAAAATCGCACATAGTATAATAATAATACAAATATTCAAAGCAGTAAACACGTGCTTCACAAATAACAGATGCAATCATTCCAATCATATAGCTTGTGAACACATTCTAAAGTTTACAAAAGAATACTCATCTTATTCATATAATATATTAAGCGGCCCAAGAAAAACAGCTCGGCCGAGTGGCTAAACTGAGTGAGGTGCGTACGCAGGCACTAACCTCACGGTTCATGCTGGGCAAGTAAGGGCTGCAACCCCAATTTGAACTTGCCTTCACAACCAGCATTTCGCATGCTTTCCCAATTAGCTCCACGCTCAATGTGATGGTCGATTATCAGTCATAACATACATTCACAGGTAATTCAAGGCTATTAATCATACCAACAAATAATTATATGTACATATACCAACTTTCTTACCTTAACTTTCGAGCAGATAGCGTATGGCAACCCCGAGCGCGATCCTTACTTCTGAGCTTAACAGTATAACCTAGTCACAACATAAGAATGGATAATCATCAAGAACTAAACCAATTAAAAAATTCAAGATTGATTCCTAGCCTCTGGGACCTCGAATTCTACTAAACCGGGTAGTAGAATAATTCCCAAACCTTTGGGTTTGAGTTCTCGAACTTAAAAACTCTATTTGGCCAATTTTCCCCATTTGAGTCGCAACGCCCCTCACTAATGGTCATGTGCTCTACAAGTCAAAGAGCCCCCAAGGTATATCTCTGGACACGTGTTGTGGCGCAGCCCACTAGGCGTCGCGGTGCCAAGGGGATTCAGAAAACTGCCCCAGCCTCTGAGTTCATACGGGTCAAGGCGCAACCCCGCGAACCAATAATTTCCAACACTTTCCAGCCATTTCCTCCGAACCAAAACCTCCAAAAACAGTCCCAAAATTGCCAATTGAGCCTAGAACTCTTACTAACAACATAAGCAACACTTATAACCCAAAAACAAAACCAAATCCTTACCAAAACTCAAAACCCAAGCTAAAGTTAAAACTCAGCTAAAACTTAAACCAGTTAAAGAATTCATCACAACTGAGGAGGATTCTTACCTCAATTAACTAGCTATGACCTCAAGCTACCTTTAACCCATTCCTAGCTCCAATTCATGGCTTCAGATCTCTTAAAAATTCAGAGAAAAAAAAATATCCACCAAGCTTCAAGAGAGAGAAACGAGAGAGAGAGAGTTGAGCTACTGATTTCTTTTATGTTCTTTGATTTCATCCTTAGCTTCTACAGGCCTCTAGTAAACTAAGGCAATCCAAGGCTAGGGAAAATACCGAAATACCCCTAACCTTTACCTTGGTTCTCTAATGCCCCCAAGGGCAAAATCGTCATTTGCCACATTTTCCCGCTAAACCTCAAATCCCACTTAAGATTCCCAATTAATCTCACTAATATTCCAAACACTAATATTTCTCCCAATAATAATAATAATAATAATAATTCATACTCTAATATCCCCGATAACTCAGCAAATTACTAAAATACTCCTAGGCTCACCCCGAGGCGGGTATAACTCCCCGTTGTGACTTTTCTGCCAAATTGCTCACGAGGATTGCCTCATGCCACACAACTCAAATATATATCCACATAATAATGTGGTCTCGCTTTTAAAGAAAAAATAATTTATAATTATACCCTCAATAGGTCAAAATTACGAAAATGTCCTTTTTGACATAAACGGGCCTATAAGCACATTTAATACACATAAACATGCATAAGTAGTCATATCATAATATAACTCATATAATTCACCTAATCGCACATGTATAATCAAAATTAACACATAAAAATCCAATTATGCCATTTTGGCACAGTAATCAAGGCACTAAGCCTTATTAGCGAATTTGGGACGTTACAACTATCCCTTCCTTATAGAAATTTCATCCTCGAAATTTATTCAAACCTCTCGGGATACTGGTCCTGCATATCTGACTCTAACTTTGGAGTCAAGTTATTTACCTTGTTATTTCGTTGTAACACTCTCACCAAAGTGACAGTCTCATTCCTTAAGACTTTATCCCTTCTATCTAGAATTTCCCACTTTCTTCTCTTTTCGTATTAAGTCCCATTGTAATTCCAGGGTCTTTTAACTCAAACAGGTGTAGTACTCGAAACCACTTTCCTTAGCATCAACACCTGTAACACCTTATGAAGCTCCACCCATACTAGGGTAAGGCTAATTTGTAGGCCTCTAGCCTAATCCTTGTCAAGATCTCAAAAGTCCAACAAACCTAGAGTCAAATATTCTCTTTCTTTCCAAATTATCTTATCTTTTAATCAACAATACTCGGAGAGGCACAATGTCTCATAACCTGAAACTCCACGTTCCCATATTTGAATTCGAGAACTGTAATGTCTTTTTAATAAAGTAGATACTCCTGCTCTTATAATCCTTAATAACTTCATTGGTCCTCTGGATCGTTTCAGAACCAGAATACTTCCTGTCTTTCATTTCGTTCCGCGGAATGGGTAATTCTCATTTCCTATCTCGCAATATCTTATCCAGAGTCACTCCAGCTATCGACCGATATTCATTGCAGTAACAATCCAATCAAGGGACTGTACTTACCTCAATGTCCCTAAAACTTACATACCCAAAGTATAATGCTTAAAGTCTGAGATGTTCTCTCAAGTTATCAATCTATCTGAAGGTAACCAATAATTTAAAATCCCATTATTATACTCATCGCCCTCTATGACCCTTTCCAAGAATTGGAAAAATAAATATACGGTTTCAATCTAACACTATCAACTCCAATGCCCAAAATTTATTCATTCTTATTATAACTCGCTCACACAAGAAAAAAGTGTGTTAACTTAGTATGTCAAGTCACAACCTCTCATACAAAATCATTTTACCCACAATCTTAGGCGATCCATCCATATGGCCCATAATTATATCAACCCATACTAACTCTGGGATGCCCTAAAGTCATAATAGCCTCAGGAACCTCTGATATTCATCCGTCACTTGCTGAAAGATTAGGCAGTAAGCCCCCCGATATACAGATTTTAGGTCTTAACACACATTCAAAATTCCTAGATACAACAAGCATGAGGAGTGGTAAAGGACTCATCTAGAATCTCCCCCTTGATGCCAGCCTCCATCGGAACACGAATCTGATCCTCATATCTTAACCTATCCATGTTAAAATAATAGGGTTCTTAGCCACTCCTACAAGATTTTCTTTTTGTATTTCATTGTTTGTATAGGTATATTAACCAATTATCAATCACGAATTCTATACTAATCCTAGTCATTTTCTCATCTGACTTTGTTTTAATCTGTTGTGAATCATACACCTGGCATGGACCTTTCCAACTCAAGGCGTCAACCTCCACATTAGTTTTCCATTGGTAATAAAGGATTTCACTGTCAATCCTTCACCACTTCTCACCAATGCCTTCATCTCATATTCAACCCCTATGGTTGACAAAACACTTTAACTTCTATGCTAGTGTATGCACTTCTTCCCCATAAGTGTTGTCGTGTCACCCTAACTGCAGCTATCTCGTATTACTGTCAACTCAAAGTCACGTGTAAAAAATATATGTTCTTATTCATTTAACCATTGTGAAGCATGAACAATCACTTTTCCAATATACACACAGGCACACCCTAGCTCCTGACACGCCGCACTATGAGCTCCTCATTTTTAAACCACAAGGATAGTTTCCATCGTAGTGCCCTGATATGTTAGTCCACCACATGCTTATACTGATACCATGGCGTGATAATCAACCTTTACTTCAACTTTTGAAAATTTAGTACACAACTATCCGTTTAGACAAACTTTAGGTCCTTACGTTACTTCAATCAAGGGCATGGTAGTCCTTGAACATGCTTCAAATAAAGGTCGATGTGTTTCGCCAGTCCCACGGTACTTATAACCTCTAAAATGTTCCTTTGGCCAATTCCTTACCGCTTCAAACTTAACTAAATCATGCACAATCCCATCACTTCCCATAATGTGACCTTGAACATCACCTGGAGAAATTGGAATTCATCCCTTCCAGAACCTTACTTGTAATCCCCGCTTCCTCAGCCTCTGTAATATCAACAAAAATGTTACTCATGTTCTGTTTCCAACTGGAAGTAGTCCAAAACATTCTCGATCGATCCAAATACGACTTGTCCAAATCATCCATGTACTCTAAATTTTTTGGATTTACGCGAGCCACTGGAGCATTGGTCAGTTCAAGAGCCTTCACTGAATATCCATCACATCATACATGGTGCGAGATTTAATTCTTAAAATGTCTCTTTCCTTGATCCTCAGCTGGTAATAAACAGATCGAGGTTCAATTTCTAAGAGCATTGTCTTACCTTGCAACTGAACAAATGAGTCATCCACCCTTAGCAATGGATACCTATTCTTGACAATTACTTTATTCGGCTATACATATACGGTACACATTCTCACATACTTGTTCTTCTCTGTAACAAATGGTGTTGAATATCGCGTGGTGAGAATCTCGGTTTAATCTTTCCCCAAGTTGAGTAACTTCTTTGACTGAACCTTTAATTCTTTCCACTCAGCTGGTGCTATTCTGTATGATGTCTCAGATACTGGTTCTATCCCTGCATTAGTTCTGTAGCACACTCAATTCCTAGACGTGACAGCAATCCCAACAAATCCTCGAGAAACCCATCTAAGACATCACTGGCCAATCTAGTTTTCGTCTAATCTACCTGGTATAACAATGGTGGTATCCATCGCAATAGCTAGGAATCTCGTGAACGCAAACAGGTCTTTTCCTTTTAAACTCAGAAGTCACCATCTTTTCTTACAGTCCATAGTTGTCCCTTACATGGCAAACTAATCTATTCTCATATTCATATCAAAGTCTCATATAACCAGCTCAATCAATTTTTTCTGTTACCTCTCAACTAATAATACTCTGACCCATCTCCTGGAAATTACCAATTCCCCCCTCCCCCCGGCAGGCACTAAAATCCCAAGCCCCATAGTTTAATAATCACATAATGTGCACAACATATCTATGACTAGAATAAGAGATACGTAGTAACAGAATCATTCAACATAGTATAAAAGATTGTGAACTAGAAAGTCGACTTGTCGCTACTGAGGGACTAGCCTCAAGCTCTGACTGCATCAAAGCAGACACTCGAGCTGAAGTCAAGCTATCCGCACTCTTTGGTTCTTCCTCCTTCAATCTCGAGCCATCCTTCTTGAAGTGCCCAACTATTCCACATAGGAAACATGCCTTCGCTCGGCATTCTCCCAGATGGTGCTTCTACACCTGATGCATACTGAATAACCTCTCCTGTCCTCATTTCCGCCCTGGAAGCCACCCTGAGTACCACGACCCCTCCTGTTAGGACCAGGAGTAGTAGAACTGTCAGCGGTCTTTCTTTTCAGGTCACTAGGGCCTCCGCCCCTACCAGATCCTGCAAATGGAGGTACCATTGTCTGAGCTTTGTGCCCTACGGCACTCTCAGTCCATATCTCGATAGCAAGGGCCATCTCTACCGCTTGAGCATAGGTAGAAATCTCATGTACTTGGGCGATCCTGACACCCTGGGCTACACATAGTTCAATCCTCAAACTAATCGCTCCTTCCAGATCACATCTGCTGGTACTCAATCAAAAGTGAATTCATCCAACCCATCAAATTTGTTGACATACTCTGTCAATGTCATACTACCCTAAACCAGGTTCATAAACTCATTTATCTTTTCAATTTGAACAGTGTCACAATAGGACCTCTCATTGAACAATTGATTAATTCTTCCCAACCCTTCATGACAACATTCCAGGTTTGAGATACCATTTCCCACCATGTTCGGGCATCCTTCCGTAACATGTACATGGCACAAACCACTCAATCATTTCCTACCACTACCATATAGTCAAGGATTGAGCTAATCATGCCCATCCATTGTTCAGCTCTGAACGAATCTTGGCCTCCCTTAAAAGTCAAAGCATGATGCTTTTGGAATATTTCATACAGTAGTTTCCGTCTGTTTTCACCCCCAGGTTAAGCCAAAACGAGTGCCTCTACTGGAAAAACATATGGAGCAGCGCTCCTTGGCAGAATCTGTTGTCTCAGCCATTTAATTTCTTCCTCTTGCCTCTGCAATCTTGCTTGCATACTAACAAACATCTGCTACCAATTCCAGGGAGCAGATGGAGGGTTCTGGCCTTGATTATCATCTTCAGCCTTAATATAAACACTGCATGATCCATTGGAATGCCTTGGGTACATAACCTCCAAATTTGTCTCTATGAATGACTTAACCTATCAGGCATGATAATCATATCTATAACTATCCCACAAGCAGAGCCAACACAACATAGCAACCACATACAGTAATAATACAAGAATACAGGTCTATAACATTCATTCATTAATTAATAGGCCTTGCTCCCACAATGTATATATATGTGCTCTCTATTCTAGCATGCAAATAATGCACATATGTTCACTTAAGCAATTAAGCACATAACCACATTATTGGATACCGAACCGTGACTCGAGCTTATCTTAGCGACGAATCTACATGCCCAACCAGTCTTTAGGAACCCTTAAACCTAGACCGCTCTGATACCAAGTTGTAACGCCCTGGTTAGCCAAGACTATTACACTGTGTGTTTGAACTGGTGCGTAACCCGCTAAGCGAGTCATTTTGACTTAGATATGTAATTAAAATCTAAACAAAGGTTAGGTATAAAAAAATTTGGTGAACGAAGTAATCATTATCCATTAAAAGAGTTTAGTTTATACACGGGATCCCAAAAAGTGTTTACAGATTGATAAAAGACAAATAAAATTCAAACTAGTCGTCCTAAACGATAAAACAGGGTTCAACCCTAGTTCTTCCCAAGCAATCCCAATTGTGGTGGTCAAGCAAGCTGCATATGTACACACCGCCCTTGAAGCTCTCTAACTCATGGCTGGTCCAGCTTACTCTTGCCCTTACCTACACCATAGAGCACCTGTGAGCCAAGACTCAGGAAGAAAACCGCATACAGTATAACAATCATACAAATATTCAAAGCAGTAAACACAGGTTTCACAAATAATAGATGCAATCATTCAAATCATATTGTATACACATTCTATAGTTTACAAAAGAATATTCATCTTAGTCATATAATCAATCAAGCGGCCGAGCGCAGCTCAACTGAGCGAGGTGCATACGCAGGCACTTAGCTCATGGTTCATGCCTAGCAAGCAAGGGCTGCAACCCCAATTTGAACTGGCCTTCAAGACCAGCGTTCCACACGCTTTGCCGATCAGCTCCACGCTCAATGCGATGGACGAATATCAATCATACCATACATTCACAGGTAATTCAAGGCTAATAAGCATACTAACCAATAGCCCTATGTGCATATACCAGTTTTCTTACCTCAAGTCCCGAGCAGATAGTATATGGCGACCCCGAGTGCAATTCTTACTTCAAAGCCTAACGGTATAACCTAGTCACAACATAATAACAGATAATCATTAAAAACTAAACCAATTAAAAGCTTCAAGATTGATTCCTAGCCTCCGAGACCTCGAATTCTACTAAACCGGGTAGTAGAATCCTTCCTGAGCCTTTAGGTTTGAGTTCCCGTACTTAAAAACCCTATTTGGCCAATTTTCCCATTTGAGTCGCGGCGCCCCTAACTAAGGGCCACGTCACTCTACAAGTCAGAGAGCCCCCAAGCTTTCTCTCTGGACACGTGCCGTGGCACAGCCCACCATTCATTGCGGTGCCAAGGCAATTCAGAGAACTGCCCCAGCCTCTGAGTTCATGTGGGTCGCGACGCTCCAAGAACAAGGCCACTGTACAACCCTACGAACCCAGAATTTTCAACACTTTCCAGCCATTTCCTTTGAACTAAAACCTCCAAAAGTAGTCCCAAAATTGCCAACTGAGCCTAGAACTCTTACTAACACAACATATACAACACTTATACCCCAAAAAATAAACCAAATCCTTACCAAAACTCAAAACCAAAGCTAAAGTTAAAACTCAGCTAGAACTTAAACCAATTAAAGAATTCATCACAACAGAGGATGATTCTTACCTCAATTAACTGCTACAACCTTAAGCTACCTTTAACAGCTTCAATTCACAGCTTCACAGCTTCTATTCACAACTCCTATTCACAGCTTCAATTCTCTTCAAAATTCAGAGAAAAAAAACCTCCACCAAGCTTCAAGAGAGAGAAACGAGAGAGAGAGAGAGAGAGAGAGTTGAGCTGCTGAGTTTGTTATGTTCAATGATTTCATCCTTAACTTCTACAGACCTCTAGTAACTAAGGTAATCCTAGGCTTAGGAAAAGACCAAAATACCCCTAGCCTTTACCTTGGTTCTCTAATGCCCCCAAGGGCAAAATCGTCATTAGGCACATTTTCCCGCTAAACCTTAAATTCCACTTAAGATTCCCAGTTAATCCCATTAATCGTCCAAACACTAATATTTCTCCCAATAATAATTCATACTCTAATATCACTGGTAACTCACCAAATTACTGAAATACTCCTAGGCTCACCCCCGAACCGGGTATAACTCTCTGTTGTGACTTTTTTCGCCAAATTGCTCACAAGGATCGCCTCATGTCACACAAATCAAATATATATATATATATCTACATAATAATGTGGTCTCACTGACAAAGCACAAATAATTTACAATTATACCCTCAACGAGTCAAAATTATGAAAATGCCATTTTTAACAGAAACGAGCCTATAAGCACATTTAATACACTTTAACATACATAAGTAGTCATATCATAATATAACTCATAATTCACCTAATCGCACATGTATACTCACAATTAACACATAAAAATCTAATTATGCCCTCTTGGCACAGTAATCAAGGCACTAAGCCTTATTAGCGAATTTGGGATGTTACTTATTTTGTCTTTAAAGAAGTGGCATCCCCACATAATATAGAACGACATGTAGGAAACTCTCTTCTACTAACTCTGAGTGAGAAAAACAATATTTGAATCGATCATCCTCAGTGACAAAATATTTCAACGTACTGGGATTTTTTTGTTGAAGCATGAACAGGTACGATGGTAACGTATGGTAAGATGCTTCAAGCATCCCCCTGACATAAGTAAGAGTCTTCTCTTGACATCTCCAAGCTTTTCCATATGACAACTCAATGCCATAATCATTGTTTGCCATGTACGCATTTGATCTAGTCTGATATTTTGTATTTATGTAATGACCAATAACCCAAGGTGCAGCTTGGCGGTGGCCTTTATGTCAGAGTTCAAGTGAGCAAGTGTCTTTATTTGTGAAACGAGTTACCTCGAACATGTCAGACTTAGGCATTCTCTTCCCCCTCAATCTCTACCCACAATAAAGATCCTTGCAAGTGATATAGCAAACTTCAGTACCTGACTTCTTCACCACAAACTCAAAGTTCTACTTCATTGCATACAAGTGGGCCTTCATCTTCAACTATAAATTCTTCTCAAAAACCTTCCCAACTTCTATTACTCCATAACTCATTCTAGATGATGTGGAGATAACATAACTGGGGCATAGGATATCTTCAGCAGTATATGTCGTAGAATTCCATCTATTTCTATCATCTTGTGTAGTTGGACGAGTGCTCTCTGAGTCAGGAGTTCTGTGTCCTTGGCTTTCTTGAAGTATTGGCTCGTTTCGTACATTACCATTATCCACTTGCTCCACATGTAGCATGGGTAACGGATCCTCAGAGTTATCATCAAAACTATTGCACCCCTCAACTATGCCATCATCATCACCCAAATGGGAAACTGGATCGTCATTGACATAAGACTCATACTCATACACTTGGGCCAGGAGTTGTTTGTGGAACAACCGTGCAAGATTGATTATGATAATCCTTATTAACACTCGCTCTAGGAGATGGATCAAGAAGAGAAATGTTCTTTGCAATCGAAGTGGCTCATAAAGGAACCAGATGTTTTAAAGACTTCAAACTGTCAAAAATAAGAGCACTCACTCCTTCATCATTCGTGATTTCAATGGGGATCTAAGCTAAAATCAATGAATGTAAACAACACTTCCAACTTTAAGCCAAACAATGACTTATCCACTTTTAGCTTTGAAGACAACTTCTCCAATAATTTTGTGTAACCAACATCAATGGGTACCGTGTATTATAATGTTCAAACCACCTTTGAAATTCTGTTTCTCTCCTTTTTTTGTTCCAAAACACTGATGTAAGAAACAATTATATTAACTTCAGAACCTGCAAATTTACAAACAAAAAAAAAAAAAGCTTAAGAAAATTATAAAAATATAGTTAAATCAATGCAAAATCGATGCCTATGTGATGCTATTCGCATTGCAATGCCACATTGATGCTTTAGCTGTAACGACCCGGATTTTCAAGACTCAATAATGCGGAAATATAAATGTTTTCATTTAACAAAATGTCTCAAAAACCCATAGAAAAAAAAAACTTTTTAAAAAGTCGTATGGCCATACTTAACCTTTAGTTACAAACATGTTTTATAAAGATTAGAGTGAGCCTAGTTTAGGAAAATTACACAACATTTCCAAAAATAAAAAGGCTTCCCAAAAGGTCGGTCCACATGTACATTTGCAAGGAAGACTCCAGCGCTCACTGCTCTGCCTTGCCCTTGCTCTTACCTACAACATGAAACAACTAGGTAAGCGAAAACGCTTAGTAAGATCAACTTTCAAACAAAGCATGTAGAGAATTAGGGTTCCGGACCCATCCGGACCCTACACAATCAATTTCAAGAACGCTAAAGCGTCCTGGCAAACTTATGGTCATGCCTGATAACCAAGGATAAATTAATTCATATCTAGATAAAAATCCTGCACTCAGAAAAAATCCCAGAACAAGCAGATATATTATATCACAACTATATCTTATCAACAATTATATCCCTGCACTCAGAAAATCCCAGAGCAAGCAGATATATTATATCACAACTATATCTTACCAACAATTATATCCCTGCACTCAGAAAATCCCAGAGCAAGCAGATATATTATATCACCATATAATTCGAGACCAACGCTCGAAAATTTCCAACAATTCAGACGTAACGCGCCCTCCAACATAATTGCTAATCTATAAAAGAGAACCGAGTCTCCACACTAAGATCTAGCCAATAAATATTCTCATCAAGGGTAACTATCGTGTTACCTAGGGCATCGCTACTTATCCAAGAGCGTAATCCAATTTACACGGTTTTACGGAGACTTCTATGTTAATCAGTGGTGCTGGTGAGCAGCTGCCCCTAGGGTGTTCAACCTCACTCTATCTTGGCAACCCCTAGTATCTCTAGGCACTCTCACGGAATGGCCAATATTCACGGCTGCTATCCGGGAATAACTTATCAGAGCACTTGCTCGGATTCTAACCGTCCAATGATTAAGTAAGCATGAGGGCCCCTAGGTCCCATTTATCTTGGCGCCCCTAGGTTTAACCAGCTTATCCTCATCTCATGGCCACTCGTCGCGGTAATGAACCGGACATAAATAAAATCAAGCAGTGTGACGAGGATCAACCGTCTAGGATATGACGGACTTCTACCGTTCATATTTTCTAAATCAGCACTCACTAGACTAACGTCTCTAAGCAACTTTCTATGACAGCCTATGTATATGAATGTATCCCTATACTAACATACAAGACAATAATCATTTCATGTTGCAGCCATACAATATAAGTTGACTTACTTGGAGTCCTTAGCGCTCAGCAAGTTTTCACCCTCCAACGTTCAGTCCAGTTACGCTTAGCCAATACTGTAGTTATCCATACAGTATACTCGGATTAATTATGGCACTAATAATTCATTATTATTATTTTGGGCAGTTTGGTCATTTTAATAAAAGTCATTTGTAAGGATTTATAATCCTTATTTGGTTTTAAACCTATTAAGGAAAGTTATACAAAATATTCGAGACTAAACCCTAAGTCTCGGGGAGACCTATCCTAAGGTCTCGATACCTAGGCTCGGGTATCACAATTGTATTTCCCACAATCCGCTAAAAATCTTATTCTTTCAAGGTATCGCTATTAACCCGCACTTTCGACTAGTCGGTTAAAATATGTAAGATTTTAGCCGGCATTATATCCAGAAAATACAAATAAATTCCTTAATTATTTTTAAAGAAAATAAACTCTTTAAATTTTCCTTTTATTTTTCTTAAGGTTTTAATATCTAAAAACCGTTTTAAGAAAATTGCCTAATTTGTCTTAATTAGGAAAACCGTTATAAATTTCTCATCTTGACTAATTAATTTTCCAAAAGCAATTAATCAATTTTACTTACTAGGAAAATAATTTATTTAATTATTTTCTCAAAATATAGGGTTTTAAACCATCTTTTAATTTATTAACTATTAATAAATTAAATCTCTTATTTTTAGAAAGAATAAAAACTCTTTAATAAAAATAATTCATTTAAACTCAAAGGGATAATTTTAGTGAAAATATGATTTCAAGACTTACCAATTTATATCTTGAAATAAGCAAAATTTTACTTTTTATCTTATGTTCCAAAATCTCATTTTTACACTAAGTGTGAAAAACTTATTTTTCACATTTTTAACTACATACTTCGTTAGTTCATAACTTGAAATTTACTTACCCAATTGTTACCAAATTTTCCCAATTCCATTTTTGTTATGCCATTTAGGTCTTTGAAAAATCTTAGGTCAAAATGAGCATTTTTGATTGGTGAAACCATTTTCCAACAATGAGGTAAAAATGACCTTATTTTCAAGTCCTTATTTTTTCCAAACTTTGACAGCTAATAACTTTCAAACCGTTTAATATTTTCTTAGAAAATTTTACAGTGGAATAATAGGTTATGCCAGTAATATGTACACCAAATTTTAGAAAAAACTGGGTTCATTTGCCCTATACAGTGGCTGTCCAAACTTGGTTCCGAAAATGAGAATACGAAAAAACAGTTTTTTTCCTAAACTTTGAAATAGCATAACTTACTCATTTCTAAACATTTTTTAGTGTTTCAAAAGCTCAATGTTATGTACTCAATCTCAAAAACATCACAGTACAATTTAATTTTACAAAAACAATATACAGTGGCTGCTTGACCCCTTGGAAGTCACAGCTTAAAACATGTTTTGTTTTAGGGTATCCTACAAAACCCTTGGGGGTTTTGGTTCCCATTTTCAAAAATCAATACACATGCATCCTAAATATTATTAAACAACTAACATAACCTTATTACATCACCAACAAGAAACTTTAAGCATTAAATATACTAAATCATGCTTAAAACTAAAAACCCTACAACAAAATCATCAAAAGTAAACTTTTTACCTCTTTGGTGTTCTTGCTTACGGTTTTGACCTTCCTATTAGCTTTGGCTCCTCTAAAACCTTTCAAAAACCCTAACAAACTTCCCCCAACAACATATTCAATTAGCTATTTGAAACTCTATGCTTAAAACTTTACAAAAGCCTAGATTAGTGAAAGTTTACCTTAGGGAAAATACTTCCTAGACCAAGACTTAGCCTCAAAGTTTCCTTGGTGTTCTTGGGCTTGAAAAATGGAGAGAACACTTTGAGAGGTCTTCAAAAATCAGATGAGTGAATGTGAGAGAGTGGTGTGGTCGGTTGGGGAGGGTTGGAAGAGTTTATACTATCTAATTTATCTCAAAAACACTCAAGTGTTTTCCTCCCACTTGCCCACTTGACTTGGCTTAGTTAAAATGAGATTTACCTTTATTAAGTTGGGTTCACACCACCTAAAACCACATGGCCGGCCAACCATTTGCCATATATGATCATTTCATTTTTTTTTTTTTTTTTAATAAAGGTTAATAAAGATTTCATAAGAAGAAAAGTCCAAATTGGCTTTTGACACATTTTTCACTTTTATTAAGTTTTAATCACCAAACTTAACATTAATTAATTAAATTAAATGTCTCTCACATTTAATTTAATTAATCACATAACAAAATTTAACTTAAGGTCCATTCATGGAATAAAATTCCCCATTTCGGTAAAATTAGGCATTTAACACAAAATGCCCTAAAATTTCCATTTTCTTTTAGGTTTATTATTTTTGACCAAAATTTAACTTTTATGAATGTATTTTATGCCCAAAATATAATTGCCATGATTTTTCGTTTTATTTTCCGAGATTTTTACCCGATCAGGGTTTTTGTGTCGGTCCAGGACCGAAAGTCTTATCTTGACTTTTAAAATCACAAAATTCATATTTTGGCTAGCAATAACTCATGGAATACTTACAAACAAAATATAATATTATTTAAAATAATATTCTTAACCCGGGGGAAAAATCCCGACCCGAGTCGTTTAAAGGTACCCAAAAACGTAGGACGTTACATTAGCGATGCAAAACCGATGTTGCTGGTTGACATTTATACGCAATGCATATTCGATGCCACATCGATGTCATTTCGATGCTGAAACACACCAACATACATGGTATCGTCTTACCATCGATATTGTATATCGAAAATAATTTCCAAAATCTATGTTGGTCTCAGCATCGAAATTGCATTGCAGCAGCATCGACTTGGCATTGCGTCTACTACATTTGTGATCATTGGCATCGATTTGGCATCGTAACACATTCAGATTTCCATATTCGAAGAACAAATAAAATAATACTAAAAAAATTGTCGCATTCAACACCAGAAAGATTCAACACTAATATCTAACCATGACATTTAATATTCATAAGTAGATAGAATGAGAAGATACTTACCCATGAATTTTCTCTTAAAAACGCAAAGAATGACGGTTTCTTCACAAAAAATGAAACTTTCAGAATTGAGCAAAACAAAAATGGCAGTTTAGTTTAGTATATTTCGACTATTTCAAGTTGGGTTGCTACAAAAATGGGCGTAAGTGGATGGAGAGAGAGAGAGAAGAAAATGTGTGTAATGTTAAAATTTGAGAAATTTAAATGAAAGAGATATTTTTGTCCAAAACATGATTAAAAGAACATTAGTAGGAGAAATGTTTATGTTGGCATATTAAAAAAATTCCTATGAAATTATGCATAGAACATAAAATTTTCCATCAAAAATTCTAAACACTTTCTTGGGATTATTTTGTAAAGCACTAAAGAAACATTAAAAATATAGGGAAACATTAATATATATATATTGACCAGTATTACTGTAATGTTAGTTTTAATGCCTATACGTACGTATTAATTGCAGCGTACTATGGAATGCATGCATAGAGTAGACTACAATATTTTATTGCGTTGTAAACATAGAATTAAAGAGAACAGTAGTCATAGTAAGTAGTGAGTGTGACAAGCCTAGGCAGTAAATAATAATAAGTTACTAAAAGGACCAACGACGTGACTCATTGGTAAACCTTGGTGACCTAATTCTGGTGTGGTCGACTGTTTGCTGCTCTATTTTATACAATCAAACATGTGTAGTACCCACAACCATTTTATATCTATATATTTATTATGAGACAAATCCTGTCATTTGTAGAAAAAATAAAAATAAAGAATCGCCTCACTTTGAGAAGACATGTCCGAATCCTTCCAATAGTGGCATTTCCAAAGAGGCAGTGGACAATTATTTGATAAATATAAAAAAAAAATAAGAAAACTATTTAAGAGAGAGAGGAAAGAGCATGCACCCTTGAAAAGAGGAGTAAATCAATGCAGGGAAATCTAACATGAAAAGAGTACACGAAACATGGATTTGAAGTAAGGAAGTAGTAGATATAGTAGTACTGTGGCAGAAAATAAAGTGTATTTATATATGTGTGCGTTTTTTAATTTATTGTATAAAAAAAAAGGAAAAGAATAAAATAGGAGAAAGTTTATGAATATGAATTATGATAAAGTAGTTTGTTTTTTGTAAAATTGAGGATTTTGGCTGTATTAAAAAGGGGAATAGAGTTGGGGGTAGGCAGCAATGTTACATCTTGTCAAAGACGTCAAATCATATGGTCTTTTCATTTCATTTTTGTCCACTGGTTGAGATTTAATTAATCACAGACAGAGAAGAGAGGAGAGGAGAGAAAGAGTGAACAAGTGAAGATTATTACTGTTTTTATTCTTGCCAGATTTAGCAGAACAAATTGATTGCCCCCATTCCACTTCCACGTGCCTTCCCCTTCCCCCCAACCCCATTTCTCCTTTTAATAAAATCTTCTTCACTCACTCACTCACTCACTCACTCTCTTCAATTCAATATTCAATATTCAATATTTTCTAGGTTACTTACTTATTCCTTAATTTGATTTTGCGATGAAATTTAATAAAAAGCAATAAGTAACCCTACCTTCTCTGGCTCAACAGTACGTCTTGCTGACTTCTACAAATAATGTTCTTTTTAAGATTAGTATAAAAGGAATAATAAGTATTAGCATATTTCATTATCAAAAGACTCATATTAACTTAATTGGATAATAACATAATATAATAACAATAATATTAGACTCATTAATTAAGCTAATTGGTATATATATAGCTAGTGGATAATCCATAATATGTATGTACGTACTCTCCCTCTCTCTCTATGTACCCTAAATAATAAACTAAATTGCATGCATAATGTTAATGATAATGATCATTACACTACGTTACGTTTAAGTGTTGGATTATAAGTTTCCGAATCCAATATAATAATAGAAAACGATGGACAGTCTAGTCGTAAGTCGTTATCGGAAGTCGTAGCTCCAATATTTGGGATTAGATCTTGTCGTTCTTACTTTTAATTTTCTACGTACGTGTTAATTTTGTCAAACTTATACATCTGTCATGTTGTTTGAAAATTGTCAAATTATAGTATCATATACTTGTAGGACAAAAACTCCATATATGAATTATAAATATATATATATATACATATATACATGTGCCAGCTTGCATTTCCCCCACGAAAATGATTTCTTTCTAATACTAATGATAAAGACCTATATACACATTTTCCAAATAATAATATACTTGGAAATTAAACTTTTTAGCACTGAATAGTTGTTTATGTAATTTTGAATTATGGGGGAAAAATAATTGAAATACATATGCTGTCAACATCATTAAACGGGATTAATACATTGAAATACAATAAGCAGTAGCAGCTAGTAATCACATATTATCTTTTAATTTCAACAAGAGAGGCCCTTGCCACACCTCTTGACCTTGTCAAGTGCAATAATATACAAGCTGGATTGTATTAGATCCCTTGTCCTAATTTCTTTGGTGTGTTGTTGATGTTAGATTTCTTAGTAGACTGGATCTATATGGTGATTTATCTTTAGTATTCGAACGGTGGGAGATCGCAGATGTGTGAAATTCTGTAAATTAGTAAGGATTGGTGTCAATTTATCATTTGATTAGATATGATATTTTGTTTTCTTATTACTCGGGTTCAATGTAATCAATTTTGACTAATCATATCTTTTATAGAGTTGATTGCAATCAATTTTGATATAATAGTATATAATTTTTTCCTAATAGCAAATGATATTTATTTTATAACATTTATTACTTTTCAATATTAATTCGGTTTTTTTTATAGATGAATTTTAATTTAATAGTTGAAATTTTACATTTATTACAATCAATATGATTAATTAATTGAGAGATTTTTCCAATTCTAGTTAAAAAAAAAACTTATAATATGGAAATTAAATGATATTTTGTAATTAAAATTTTAATTGGTCATTTATATTAATTAAATGGTAATATATAATTAAAATAATTTTAACCTATTACAATCTTATTTTGCTGTTATATTTGGAAGTTAAATGGTATTTTATAATTTAAATATTAATTAACCTAATATTGTTTTATTATTTTTATTATTAAGAGTGATTATTTTATAATTATGTTTTTTTGTAGTTTCTTTAGTTCAATTATATAGGTACAATGCACAAGAATTTTAGTTTTTCTCTTGGATATTGTTAAAGTCAAAATGTATGTATCTCCTTAAGTCTTAAATTGAGTATATGCTTCTCTGACATATCTTGTGCCTGTTTGTAAACTTGTTTGTGCATGTATATATATGCTTGTTTTTTGTGCTTGTGTTGTAGCCTTGTTTATGCCTGTGTTGTAGGCTTGTTTTTTGTGCATGTTTGTAGGCTTGTTTGTGCCTGTTTGTAGGGTTATTGTGCCTGATTGTAGGCTTGATGGATTGACAGTCAACACACAAGATTAACTATTATAAAAGTGTAATCAGGTTGCTAGTGGCTTCCTTCAATTCACTTTGGGTCAAAAGGAATTTTAGCTATCTTAATCTATTATTATTTATTATTGGATGTGGTTTGTTTGGTACTTTATTATTCTCAATCTCATTAGACAAAATTTGTAACGTCTCAAATTCCATAATGTGGCTTAGTGCCTTGATTATGGGGTTAGGAGGGAAATAACTGGTTAATTATGTTAATATGTGATTATATGCATGATTATGTGAGTTATATTATTATATGGTTGTATTTGCATGCATGTGGGCTCGTTTCTTATTAGAGGGGCATTTTTGTAATTTTGGCAGTTGAGGGCATATTTGTATATTTGTGCATATATGTGATATATGTGTGAGACCACATTATTATGTGGATATATTTGGGTTACTCGACACGAGGCGATCCTAGGGAGCAAGCTAGCGAGAAAGCCACAATGGGATTAATACTTGACTCGGGGTGAGTCAAGGGGTATTTTGTGTATTTAGTACATTATCAGGATATTGGGTAATGAGAATGATTATTACATGATATATTGGGAGTTAGTGAGATGGGGAGGAAATTATGGAAATTTTGACTATTTTATCCTCAGGGCGTTTTTGGGACCCCAAGCCTTGGGCTTTACTTAAGGTTACTTGACTTCGAAGTAACTTGATAGAAACAGATATACGATCAAAACACTTTCTCTCTTTCTCTCGTGCTTCTTTTTTACCGTTCATTGTATTTTCGAAGGAAACTCGAGTTATAGGACTCGAATTCAAGCAAGGTTAGAGTCGTATCAATTCTAGGAAAGATTAGAAGCTTATTAGTCGGAGGATTTGGCGAGAAACGACATAATCAGAGGTAATTTAAGCTTTGAATTTCTGAGTTTCCGTTTCCTAAAGTTTCTGAAGTTTTGAATTTGAATTCTATGTTTTGATGAGTTTTTGAGTTTTTTGAAACTTGGGTTTTGATGGTTTTGGGCCATTGAGATGATTGGGTACTTTATTTTTGGGATTTCGATATGTTTGGATAGGTTTAGGGAGGGTTTTGAAATGAGAAAAACAAATGTTATAGCTAGGTTCCAGGTCAGGCTGCAGCCCTGTTCTTGGGCGTCGCAGCTTAGGCTTGTCGAAGATGAAGACCTGACTGTTGGGAAATTAGGGTCGCAACACCTGGTAGGCGCGCCGCGCCGCGAGGAGAAGGCTGAAAGAGGAGGGAGCCTCTATTTTGGGCAGGCCATGACTCAGAAGTTGGGGGACGGGGAGATTAAGGGGATTTTTGGCCTTAGAGAGGTTTTGAGTGCGGGAACTCAAACCTATAGGCTCGGGATCAATCCTACTACCCAGTTTAGTAAGATTTGACATCCCAGAGGCAAGGTTTCGGTCTGGAAGCCTTTATCTACTTATTATTGATGGGATTCTATAATTAGTTGTGACTAGGTTATTGCTAGAGGCTCGGGATCAGGATCGAGCTCGAGGGTCGTTCTTATTTGACATTATACTCGGACCTGAGGTAAGAAAATTGAACCTATTATGTGACATACATGATTAGGGCTTGGCCTGAATGCTAAATATAGTTTTGATTGGGCATTGGCCCCTGTAAATGCGCATGATTATGATTATTCCTGTGCATGATTGATTAAAGCATGTTGAATGCTTTGTATATGGATATTTGTTATATAATGAATGCCTATTAGCATTATATACCTGAGAAAAAATATTGACTTATTAGTCAAGGATGGCAATAACGCTGAGTGTGGGTAGTAAAGCATTGACTTATGAGTCAAGGGCGACAATATGCGCTGAGAACTGGTCGATATGATTAGATCTAATCAGGGGTGCCTTATACGCTTGTTCGACCCAATGGTCGTAGAAAACTAAAGCGCCAAGTACGCTGGGCCAGCTCCAAGGCTGGTTATACAGAGTATAGGGCAATGGGCCCCAGGGTGACTTATTAGTCCAAGATCCTAGGGCGTTGAGCCCCAGTATGATTTACTAGTCATGTACTTGGGCAACAGGCCCCGATACGATTATGTTAATCAATTATTAGGACATTTGGTCCCATATGACTTTGTAGTCATTTATATGAATGGTATGCATGCATGGGTAGGGTTATTACTGTCTATTATGTTATGGAATTGTGTTATTCACTGCTTATGAGCATGTTTAAGTTTTCTTGCTGGGCCTTGGCTCACGGTTGCTACATGGTGCAGGTACAGGGAAAGAAAAGCTGGACCAGCCATGAGTTGGTGAGCTTAGGTACTGACGTGTACATATGCGGCTGCTTGACCACCACGGCCAAGGTTTCTCAGAGGAACTAGGGTTTAACCCTATTTTTACCACTTAGGTCGGCAGATTGTAACTTTTGAGTTGTAATGACCATTTTGGAACTATAAACAACTTTGTAAACGTTTATTATGGGATCCCATGGATAGTTTAATGTTTTAATGAAACATCCATTTCTTTTAACCGAAATTTTAACCCTAGACTTTTAATCACATTTAGATGCACGTTTATGGCCTAATGACTCAATTAGCGAGTTAAGCACTATTTAAAAGACACAGTATAATGGTCTTAGCCAACCAGGGCGTTACAACTTGGTATCAGAGCATGCCAAGGTTAAGGGTTCCTAAAGACAGGGTGGGCATGTACACTCACCACTAAAGACAAGCTCGACTCAGGGCTCGGTAACTATTCATGTGGTTATGTGTTTAATTGCTTAAATAGGGTATCAATGCTTTATCTGCATGCCTTATTAGGTAGCATGAGATATAGTGATAGGGCCTGACCCTTGACTGCTGCATGATTTAAACATAACGTGCTTATTAGCACTGATATTTCTTATGAATGCCAAAGAACTGCTTATTAGCGTTGTTATATGGACATGTAGGTCAGGACACGCTCATTAGCGCTATCATATATACATGTATGCCAGAAAGTGCTTATTAGCATTATTAATTGTTATGGATATCAGAACGTGCTTATTAGTACCAGACTTGAATATGAATATGAATCGACGTGCTTATTAGCATGATTGTTGAATGTGAATGGTTATATGCATGATCTTGGACAGTGAGGCGGCAAGAGGTTTAGTTATCATTACCTCATTGGCCGAATTGATTATTGCAGCAAGGTATAAGCTTGGAAGTATGCTTCCAAGGTAGATTGAATCATCAACTGGCCAGGAAGATGAGGGCCAGAATGATAGACAGGGTTAGGATAATGACTAGGGTCAAACCCCACCGCCAGCTCCTGAGAACTGGCAGGAGGTGCTTGCTGATTTGCAAGCCAGGGTATTAAGGTAGGAAGAAGAAATCCGCCTCCTGCGATAGCAACAGGTTCCTACATGGAACATCTTACCAGAGGCACCACCTGTGATGGTGCCAACAGTTGAGCAGCCGCCAAAGGCTGGGAATAAATGGGAACCTCTTTATGAAAGGTTCAGGAAACAACACCCTCTAGTCTTTGAGGGTAGTGCAGATCCAGCTACGGCCGAGCAGTGGATGAGCATGGTTACCACCATCCTAGACTTTATGAGGGTGGTTGGTAATGAGAGGGTGGCTCGTGCCACATGTATGTTTTGGGAGTATGCCTGAATTTTGTGGGAAGTGATATCCCTGACTAGAAATGTTAATGCCCTTGATTGGGAAGAGTTTCAGATTATGTTTAATGAAAATTATTACAATGATGCCATCTAGGTGGCAAAGGTTGAAGAGTTCAGCAGATTACTTCAGGGAACCTCATCAATGACTGAATATGCCTTGAAATTTGATAGACTGGCAAAGTTTGTCGGGGAACTGGTGCCCACTAATGGGACCAGAAGGGAGAGGTTTCTCCAAGGGCTATAGCCTATGATAGCCCGGGATGTTCACATTACCACTGTGCCGGGGGTGACTACCTATGCACAAGTTCTTGAAAATGCGTTCATAGCTGAGAGCGCAGAAAACAAAATTTGGCATGAGAACGCGACCAAAAGAGACACTAGGAGGGCGGGACCTCCATTTATGAGTTCAAGTAGGGGCGGGTGGGCCAATGATCAGAAAAGGAAGGCTCTTGATGCCTTTAAACTAGCTCGGTTGAATGGAAAAATAGTTCCACGAACCTGGAATGCCTTGCACCTTAAAAAATACTATTAGTAGTGGTTGGCATAATATTTTTTTTCTTTAATGTTTTTGGTACTACTGTTCCATGTAAGGCTTATTTATAGAAGTCGCTTCATTTTAATAGCAATTGGATTTTTACGTAGTCAATATTGTCATCTTATTATTGTAAAGTATCACGTGCTCATTTTCTAAAAGCGACCTAGAACATTTATAAGTTCTGGTCGCTAGGGGGGGAAAATAACCAAAGAACGCTCTTAAAAGAGTTTAGCATATTCGGATAAAGTTTGAAACTTAGAATTTGGAAAATTTGATTATTCAACCGTTTTTTAAAGCATGGATTTTCAAAATAATTTCAAATACGAACAAAGTTGGAAAATTTCTAAGACAAAACAAAACCTAGAAGACAACTAGGAAACCCTGGATATAACCAAGTCTGAGGCCAGATTCTTCACAGGTATAATGCTATTAAGCAGACAAAACTCCTGGACACAACCTGGTCCGAGGTGTGATCCCTAACAGGTGTAACAATTAGGCGAGAAAATTATTGGGTGCAACCAGGACATCGACTAAAATTATTTAGTCAAGCCATAAAAAACCTATCCCGATCTAATGATAACCCTTACTATTTTGAGTGTGCAAGAATTCAAGATTCATAAACACGAGAAAATAATAGATTGAGGGGAACACAAATAGATCACAAACTAACATACATGTACTCAAAACTATATAGTTATCTCGAGGAGAAAAAAAAACCTTGATCTGAGCCCAAAGGTGATTGTTTCAGTCCTTAAGGACTTAATTACAGAATAAAAAGTAATGTAAGCAGAAAAAAAAGAAGCATCATTGAGCTCCGTCAACTTGCTCAAGTGATGTCACCTCCTCGCCATCCCCATCAGTAGCTCTGGAAGCCTCAACGGTCTCAGAAGGTTCATGTGAGAATCGAACCTTGAACTTGGCGAGGTTAGGTTCCCAAAACCCCCGCTGCTTGAAGGAAAAATCTCCGTGCTGGTTGAAAGCTCAGCACCGGTAGAGCATCTCCTCTAGAGAATTCGTCGATTCTACAATATCCAACCTCGCCCTCTCGGCCTTCTCCTTGTCTTTGATCTCGACCTCGTCAAGTTTCTTTTTGAAGCCATCAATCTCGCCCTACAGCTGGTCCTGTTGTTGGCTCACTTCCATGACTTGGCCTTTAATGATTCGTTCGTTCTCCTAGGAGGTGGCTAGGGCGGCCTTGGTGATTCGCCCGTTCTCTTGGGAAGTGGGCAGAGCATCTTGGAGCTCGTCCCTCCTAGCTCAAACCCGAGCAATGCCACGGAGTTGATCCAGGATAGACTGCAAAGGGAAGATGCAGGTCAAGGTTAGTAAAAAAAAGGGAAAAAGAGAAAAGAAGTATTATAGGAGGAATGAAGATGGCTCACAGTAAGGTTCACTCCCATGGCGGACTCAAGAACATCTTTGGGAGTATGCTCTTCCATGGCCCTCATATCCTTAACATTGGCTCTGTATGCGTGGCCTACCATATTGCTTGCCATCTCATACACAGTCCCCCGAAAGGCTTCTGGGATCCTTGCCAGCTTTAGTGGCTTTACTGGGATCTGAGTAGAGGGGGCTTCGCCCTGAATCACCTGAGGAACTGGGGCAAGTACATGTCGAGGAAGAGGAGAAGGAACCTCAAGGATGGTGACTGTCGTTACTGGAGCTAGGGGCTGAGTCTGTTGTTGCTACTCCCAGGTGGAGCTGGCACCTTTATCTTTGACAGGAGACTAGGTGGAAGTTCCAGTCTTGGAGGCATGTTTCTTTGTCACTCTGGCTCTTTTTATCACGAGCCCAGCTCCCGCCCCACCAGCCTTGAAGGCTTCCTTTAAACCCATGGAATCCATCGAATCGCTTGCAAAGGAATGAGCAGAGGATTCAGATACAAAAAATATTTTGTCAAAATAATGCAAAGAAAAGAACATAGCAAAAACCCTACCCTCTAAGCTAGAGAAGGAATCTATTACGATCGGCCTAGGGTTATGAATAGGATTGGGTAAAATGTCCAACTCCTAGACTACCTAAGGTGGGGGAGACTCTAGAATTATTACACCCTGGGTCCTAGGGGGTTCAGGCTCTTCTTCCGAGCTGGACTCATCTACGGATTGCCTAAAACTGGGGGAGAATACACCTTGACGTAAGGAAGGCCATGTCTTATGATTCGTATCATATTCCTAAAATATGGTGGACCTAAAATGGAGGGTATTGTTTACCATAATGGTGCATCTGGGGTAGCTATTTTCATAGCGTACCACCAAATGATCCACACATTGGAGGAGGGTTGTGTCCATATTCGGGTCAACAGGATGTCGACTCACGAGCTTACGTGGGTTGAACCGGATTAGCCTAAAACTGGCAGCAGCTCGATCTAATTCTCTATAAGGGTTACCATGGTCGGAAGTGCCGGTTGTTCCCCCGAACTCAGCTAGGTCTAGGTTAGGATGATGTCCATCCTTAGGAGTTCTTCTCTTGCGCACTAGCAGTGCTACCTCTTCTTCCTCCTCGACATCTTCAACGACAGGCATGACTTCTTGAGGAGGGGAAGCTCGGGAAGCACGGGAGGCAGACCTCGAGTTTTGATAGCAAGCATTTGATCTTTGCAGATCAGATTGTAGGCCACCATGGTAGCATCGTTCACTACCTTTTAGAATTCCTTCTCCTTCGAAGGAAGAAGATACAACATCTCGTACTGACCTCCAAGGGTCTCAGATCGACATGTCCTCTTGAATATAGCTGCACAAAGAACAAACTCAGTTAGGAGACTTAAACTTAATAAAAAAATAAGGGAGTTCCCGTATGGAGTTCAGAGTGTTAAGAGACTTACAAGGACGGTTGAAGTATCTGTGAGTGCAGTTCTTGAACCCATTCGACATAAAGAATTTATCTTTGTAGTCATTTGGGTGGCTAGGGAGGATGATGGCGGAGGCCGTGTTGGGGAAACGAGTAAGGTAGTAGAAGCCGTACATAATATCAACCAGGGTGGGGACCACCCACTCATGCCTCAAGAATAAATCTTTTAACCTCGCCAAAAGTCGATGCGAGTTCGGGGGGAGCTAGAATGGAGCCAGTTCGACGTAGTTTAAGAAGTCTACGAAGTACTGGTCCAAGGGAAGAAAAGTACCTGCTTTCAGGTGCTCATCACTCCAGGCCCCAAATTCATCTTGTAGTGGGGCGCAGCTCCGCTCTCCTTCCAATGGAGGTCAAGCGATAAGGCCCTCAGTCCCCATCTCGATCCCATGGATCACCAGTATCTTGTTCACCTTTCTCTGAGTTGTTATTCAGGACATGATGTGCTCGGCCTCGAAAAAGGCGTCGAGATCTACTACAATCTCTTTTTTCACCACCGGGCCGAAGTGGGGAATAGGAGATTCGAATGCGATCTGCTTGCCTTTATCTTTGCTCTGAGACGAAGAGCCTACAACGATTTTTTTTGTGGGGCCATGATCTAGCTCACCTGACGACAAAGCGGTCTATTAGTGGCGACCTAAAATAATGCCTAGCTACGGCGATAAAGATACAGTGACCCAAGGGTTTGAGTGCGGTTTATTTAATCCAAAATCTACGCGAGCTAAGCTATGTCCTAGCACCAATGCGTGTTTCCATGCGCAGTCCTAGGCCACTCGCTATAGACTCGAGAAATTCCCTGATACTTTGGGATTCGTGTGTCAAACCCTCTATTTTAAGGTGGTTTAATGTAAAACCACTCAGGGAAATGTAGCCCTTAAGCTACCCAGTTTTGAACCTAAAAACCCTTAAACTTCCTACGAATAAACAAGCAACGCACATGCTAAATCATATGTCATACCCTTTCAAAACCCTAAAATCTACCAATTTCTTACGCACATTATTCCTAACAAAGCTTAATATTGTTTTCGTGGCCTATCAACAATCTCTATTAAGTTCAAACAGACCCAAAGTAAGAGATTGTACTGAAAAAAATTTCAAAGTAAGAGGAACTTAGTGAAAATAAGAGTGAGAAATTTAAACCAAGTATGGAAACACTTACAGTTCAGATGGAAGAACTTCTGAAGAATGGAAGAAGGGCGACGGGTTCTGAGAGAAAGAGGGAAGTTTAGTTATGAATGGAAATTTTTTGAATGCAAAGGTGGTGAAGTTTAGGCCTGGTCTTTCTAATTATACGTAAGTCTCGGGAATTAATCTGGGCCATTTGATCGGGTCAGCTCGAGATCTAAAGGCCAAGATAAATAACCCTTGAGGCGGCAAGAAGTTGACAGGACAGATGTCGCAGTCCTCGAAATTCGAACAGACGCCATTTGTAGATGACCACATGTTTAAACACTTGACTAGTGGATGGGCACGATTTTGCACGAACAGAAGCCTAAAACCCCCACTGTGTGTGTCAGCAAATGACGTCATGCACGAGCAGGAGCTTGGGGGCAAATGTTGTACCCTAAAAATAAGCGTAGATTCAATCACTCAGCTAGGGGTACAGCTGGCAGATAAACACGTAGAAAAATTAGGCGAGTAGAACATCTAGATAATGTTGATGTGAGCAACTCGAATTAGGACTTGGCAGTGCGACATGCATATAATCTCCAGATCGCCTCAGAGGACAATAATCCAGTTCGAGAGATGTAATGGCCAGATTGCCTTTAGGGTGCTCTGAACTTCATCCGAACTAAAGTTCATTCACTCTTCAATCTCTAGCTCGATAAAGACGTTCAACTTGGGAAAACCTGGTCATGATGCACAGTGAAGGATCCCGAAAGACTTGGAGGCTTTTTATACGCTCATTAATGCCATACTGTATTACATATTTATTGCCCGAGATAACAGGAGTAATTTCCATAGACAATTGTATCCCTATGTAAATGAGAATTATCTTGAATAATTATTTACCATATTTATGCACATTGTTACCCAAACTTGTCCAGGAGTATCCACTATAAATATCAAGAATAATGGATAGGAACACGAATGACATTTTGTAATACAGAAACTATGCAAAAAATTGTGAGAGAATAATAATATTGTCTCATGAGTAGGTGGATTTTAACCACTAAACCACGTAAAATTGTGTGTGAGAAGTTGTTCATATAATTCATTACAGTTTAGAAAAGAGTACTAATATCTTTCTTATTGGATTTCTTAATCTATTGTTGACGAAAAAACGCGTCAACATGATCAAATAAATTTTTTAAATTCATACTTTTAATTTAGAATTTCATAGTTATTTATTATATTAAATATTTTTTCTAAAAAAATTAGAATAAAGTATTTAAATTTAAAATTAGAATTACCATACATAATATATAAATCAAAACATTTAAAAAACTAAAATTTAAATTATTATGAACACTAAATTTAAAACTAATAAACAACATCAAATAATTTACTTTAAAACAAGAATGCATCATATTTTTATATATAAAAAGTGTGTATTTAACGAATTATTGGTTTAACAATATTTTTAAATAAAAATTATGATATTTTTTTAATACTAGACAATGTTTTGGCTTAATTTTTTTATATTGTTTGTGTCATTTTTTTTATAATATATGACATTATTTATTTATTTAAAATTTAAATAATAATAAAAAATATTAAAATTTTAAATAAAACTAAGTAAACATGTATTACACGTTGGTTATACCTAGCATATAAATATTTATATATATATATATATATAATTACGTCAATTTTAGTCCTTAGATTATTATTGAATGGATGTAATTAATTTGATAGTCACTAAAAATATTTAATGAGTATTTATTATTGAGTAGCTTAAGATATTTTATTCCTTTAAAAATGATGTTAATTAAGATTTGATTTGATTTATTATCATTAAGTTTCTAAAAATTAAAAAATTCTAATTAAAATAATAAACGTGATTTTTTTTACAATTTTTTTTTCATTTCTTATAATATTTTTTTAATCTTAAAATTTTAATATTTAACATCAAATAAAACTTCACAATCGATTTTCTTTTATTTAGATATGTAGTAATAACTTTTTTTCTAAAAAAATGAAAGAAAAATTAGTAGAAACAAGTATAATTTTAACATTTTAATTTATAAATAAATAATATAAAAAAATCAATTCTACACACCTTGTAGTATCCTAAAAGCAGAGTAAAATTCAAATATTTTTTTGTCATAATTTAAATATTTTTAAAAAACTGGATCAATTGATTATATACAACTAAAAAAAAAAGGTGAGTTGTCTATCCAATTCATCTTTATATTTATTGCATTTTTTTTCTTTTTTTTTTTCATTGGAAATTTGACTTGTCAAGGTAATTTAAACATTTTTTTATATTGTCAACCCTCTTTTATTTTGTGAAAACACAATTAATATGTGGTTGCTAGTTTTCAGTGACCTTCTTCAGTCCACTTTTATTGTTAATTTTATATGTTTTTGCGTAGCAACCAATCAATCATTATATCTATTATAGGTAAAAAGTGTGTAAATAATGAAAATGGTTGGTTTTAATGGTTTTTTTTTTAATTTATATTAATTTTAAGGGTATATTTAACAAAATATTATTATATTTAAACATACTTAAATTCGGATAAAATTAAATAAATAAATAATTTTAAAAATTAAAATAAGATATTTTTGAGATATTTTACAATGCTAATTATTTAAAAATAATAAAACTATAGATTTTATAACTTAAATAAAATTTAATTAAACTTAAACTTTATGTATTAGAATAATATCATATTAAACATATAATATAATATAATCTACTATTAATTAGCGATAAACTTAAATTTAAAATCCATGTATAATATTAATATTATATTAAACATATAATATATAATTTCTTGTTAATACTGCCAAATTCAAAAATTAGAACAAACATAAACTTAAAAATAAAAATTAATTAATTAATTAATTAAAATATGATATTTTTAAGATATTTTATGATAATTTAAAAAATTAATTCATATTTATTTAAAAATAATTAATATATACATATCATTATTTTATCTTATAAATTTATGTAATAATTTATTTTTTATCAAGTGATTAGAGTTCTTTTTCTTCATCAAATTCACCAAATGACATTGTGAGACACATTAGAAACTAAAAATAGTCAATGCATGTATACTACTATCTACATTAAGATTTTTTCTATTCTTATTTTATTTCTATTATTAATTTCTTTTTAAATATTATTGTAATTTATATATATATATATCATCTAGCCATGTAAATATATATATTTATATCAATTTTGTATTTAGATGTCATATATATAATTATTGATATATATTATAGAAATATAATTTATTATATTATATATATATTAATAAAAAAATAGTAAACTAATTTTTATTAAAATTATAGACAATGTTTATAACTTTAAAACTAAGACAACGTGTCGTGTATTACACATTGCGTATACCGTGTATATATATATAATACTTTTACTACATATTTAGATTTCTCTTGCTCCTAAAATCTTCATTATTTAAGAATGATTATTTCATACAGGTAATTTTTTTTATATATTTTGGATCTGAAAGTTTATTGAAACAAAATTTCACTAATTACCTTCATTCTCTCTCTTGTATTTAGTCCTAATGAGGCTACGCCCCTAAATGAAACGAGGGAAATGGCAAAACTCTTCCCATGACTGATTATATATATAAATATATATCGAACAAGGATACTCTTGAAATGACTATGTCATACGAAAAATCATCTATGTATGTTGATACATTATTTTGTAAAGTAGATACAATGCGCACATAGTGTAGTTTGGGTATCTACACAATATCCTCTATCTATATATATTATAAAAAGTAAAATCCTTCGCGTTCGGTCATTTTTGTTATTTAAATGAGTTTCTACCTAAATCTCCAACCCCCTGATGAGAATTCTCCGTCCTCGCCCATTAGGTATTAGACAAGGAAAGAAAGATAAATGAGGGATGGGGACAAAAATGAGGGTGGGGGAGGCATTTCCCAGACTTTGCCATGTGTGTATCCCTATATCTTTGACCTCTGTCATATGCATTATCATTATGTTCTCTTTTTTCGTCCCAACTCTCTATTATATTTTCAATGTCCCCATGTATCAATTAAATTTCTTTCATCATTTATTTTTCTTTATTCTCAATTCCCCATTCAATTAAATAAATAAATAAAATAATTATTAAATAAATAACCTTTAATTCTAATCATACTGCCAAAGCCAAGCAAAGAGATGTCAACTAAGTTTTTATGTTGGAGAAACAATAATTTTAAAAAAAATCCATACTCCTAATTGCATAAATAGATGAAATTTTACGAAAAAAAAAAAAGATAACATGCACTATTTTATTTATGCTCTTAAAAATTCCAAAATATCTTATAGTTGTTGTTTTTGTTAATAAAATGCTAAAATATAATAATACATAATTTATTTAGAACTCTAGAGATGCTCTTATAATGACCAAATAAATTTACCTACACATGTTACCCATATTATGTATACCCTTGCATGGTGTGGATGACTTATTACCTCTAACTATATGTTAAACGTAATAAGTCAAAAATGAATATAAAAAAATATATTCTAATAAATAATTTGTTGAACTAGATCAACAACAGTGCCAACATACTGAACAAAAACTAAATTTGAAATAAGTAAAAGGAAATTTGAGTTTTTATGCTTAATAGGGTTGTAATTAAAAATAATGCTAGACATTCTGATCATTTGAAGATGATGCCACTTATAGATATTATACCCAAAATACGCCTCTCATATTTTGAACCTCCCACTTCTCTCTTCTTTTTTCCCTCTCTCTCTTTCTATCGATTCACAGTCATTCACAACCTCCCCGTCGATCCAGCGAGACCCCCCCCCCCCCCCGACAACCTCCTCGTCGATTCCTCGAGACCCTGCACAACAACCACCCTCGTTGATTCCCCGAGACCTCACACCGAGACCCTGAAGCACCGGGACCTCCCTCGTCGATTCCTCGAGACCCCACACGGCGACCGCCCAAACCCTCGTCTCTTCTCAAACCCTGAAGCACCCAACTGCCTTCTCCTCTGCCTCTGATAAACAGTCCCCGACCCACGGAATTAACAAAGCCAAAGGTTAAGTTTGATTTCCCTTGATTTTTTTTAATTTTTTGTTTGAATGTTGTGATATTCTTCGTTTATTGCATACTTTAGGCATCTTATTGAGCATACTGACCATATTGATCTGCTTTGTTTGAGTTTTTTTTGGAATGGGTATGTTGAAAAACGAGTGTGATTTTTTGCTTGGTTTTTTTATGTTGCTGGATGGTTCGATGGGGGGTTTGATGGGAATCGATGGGTAGGCATTTAGGGGGTTCGATGCATACTCGATGGGTGTTAGAAGGGGCTCGATGCATGCTCGATTGGGTTCGATAGGTTAGGTCATTTGGGGTTTCTGGTTTATGCTTCTATGATTCGATGCATGCTCGATTGGGGCTCGATGCATGCTCGATTAGGTTCGACACGGTAGGCCCATTAGGGGTTCCAAATTCAAGATTGTGGGATTAGATGCATGCTCGATGGGGGTTCGATGCATGCTCGATGGGTGTTAGAAGGGGCTTGATCCATGCTCGATTGGGTTCGATAGGTTAGTTCATTTGGGGTTTCAGGTTTATACTTCTGTGATTCAATGCATGCTCGATTGTGGTCGAATGCATGCTCAATTGGGGCTCGATGCATGCTCGATTGGGTTCGACAGGGTAGGCCCATTAGGAGTTCCAGGTTTAAGATTGAGGGATTAGATGCATGCTCGATGGGGGTTCGATGCATACTCGATGGATTGGGTATTTTGTTGGGTTCGATGGTGGTTTGATGCATGCTCTAGGGTTGTTCGATATGGTGGGCCTTAGGGGTTCCAGGAGCAGGTTCGATGGTGATTCGATACATGCTCAAGGGATGTTCAATGGGGTAGATTTGTGATGGAAATGTCAAATTCGATAAGGGTTCGATGGGTACGTGATAGAGGTTCGATGGTTGCATGTATGTTTATTGATGGATTTTTTATGTGACTTTGTGTAGCTGTATTCTTTTCAGATGTCGAAGTTTCTTTTTCCCTTGACAGGTCACTTTCCCGGTCAAGTCACATATAGGGGTAATAGTTACTTTAAAACAATCAAGGACAAGTTTGAGGAGCTAGAGTTGATAGAAAGGGTGAAGGAATCCCCTTTTAAACAATTTTTCGTGGCTGAGAAGTTAGACTTCTCTGCATTTCTCATACATCAATTAATGTTGTGCAAGATCCAGAGCAACAAAGAGGATGAGTTGCATTTCCATTTGGGATCTAGACCCTGTAGATTTGGTAGAGGCGAGTTTGCCTTGGTTACGGGATTGAACTTCAGTGACGGGCCATCTGAGACTGATTTTAAAGAAACACTTGACTAGTGACCGCTTAATCAAGGAGTCCTTTAATGATGAAGAAATAGTGAACATAATGCATTTGGAGGCTACTATAAAAAACTGCACTGTAGTAGAAGATGCCTACAAGTTGGGCCTATGTTTCTTTGTTGAGGGGGTTTTACTTGCACGAGAGGGCAAGTTAAATGTCTGGATAGATTCGCTGAAGATGGTGGAGGACACTAAGTACATCTTTACTTACCCATGGGGGAAGGTGTCTTTTCACAAGCTTATGGATGCACGTCAAAAAGACATGCATCATCAGAAGAGGAACTATGAGAAGAAGAAGGAAGTTAAGGGGAAACAGAAATAAGCGAAATACAGTTTATATGGTTATGTCCCTGCATTGTAATATTGGCATATGAGGCCATCCAGCAGTTTGCACATGAGTATGCTATTAACCATGGAAACCTCTTTCCAGGGATGCTCAATTGGTCGAGCAATAAGGAGCGTCCTATTTCGAAGGCTGCCTTGCACCGATGTTCAAGAAGACGAGTGTAAGTTCTTCTATATTATGTCAAAATATATTATTCTTTGGTGGTTTCAAACTAACTTAATGCTTTGTGTTTGATGTAGTTGCTTGTGTTGTCCATGTTGAAGCCCCGCCCTTCGAAGATAGATTATTATAGCGCTCTGACTGAGGGTGATACTCTCTTGTATCCTGGCTTGGGCCAAGAAGAAGAGAATGAAACTCCCACTGATTTTGAGAAGGTTGTGGAGATAGTTGCTGAGGTTACGAAGGCAACCAATATTTTTGTTGATGATGGCCCTGATGATGAGGATACCCCAGTCCCCATCGGCCCCACACCCTCGGCCCCAGCCCCATCGGTAGTTGCGGCTCCAACTTCTGATCAACCTAATTTACAAGACGTGTTGGAGAGGTTGGAGCGTGTTGAGAGTCATCAGGATACTGTCCTACAGAACTAGGCGGTCCTCATGGATGTTGTCAATAAGATCTTGACATTTGTACAAGATCTTCAGAGAGACACGACGGAGAATGATTCTGATTCGGACTCACTTGACCTACCAGATGATTATGTCGTACATGACATAGGCACTCCTCCGCCAGTAGTACTCATAACAGATCTTGAGACCCCAGGTGTTTCTATTATAGAACTTGGGGATGTTGTCGGGGTAGAGTTTGAATTGGCCAAGAGGAAAAGACGCAAACCTTAAAAATTTGAAGACTACACCGACCCAACCAGAAAGAAACCTCGTGTGGATGCGATCGATGACGTGCCATTAGTCCTCGACCCTCTGAAGAAGCCACTTGCTAGACAGTACAGGAAGGTCAGCAAGTGGTTGTTTGGTGTTATTCCGAAGAAGACGAAGAGGGATGTCCAAACTAGGATGCTTGGTCCGAGTTGGTTTATGACGCTGAAGATACCACAATTTTTTATCGATGATGGGGTAAGTAATTTTTTTAATATATTTTATCTTGTTTGTATTTCCAAAATTTTCATGTGGGTTGAATGGGGTTCGATGGGTGCTTGGAAGGGGTTGAAAAGGGTCTGTTGTCGGGTTCGATGGGTAGAGGCAGATGTTGTAGTTCTAGTAGCTTCAATTTGGGTTAGATGGTGTGTTCGATGGGTAGAGGCAGATGTTGTGGTTGTAGGGGTTCAATATGGGTTCGATAGGGTTCGATGGGTAGAGGCAGATGTTGTGGTTGTAGGGGTTTGATATGGGTTCGATAGAGGTTCGATAGGGTCAATGGTGTGTTCGATGGGTAGAGGTAGATGTTGTGGTTGTAGGGGTTTGATTTGGGTTCAATGGGGGTTTGATTGGGATTTTTTTAACAATTTATTTCCTATTATTTTTGCAGCATATTGGTACAGTCAAGCATATGCTACGTAGGCGTCGCCTGTTCTATCCCAGGGCGTATCGGCAAGTTGTCGTTGTGATGAATATTATGTTCTCACAAGTGGTACCGGCCCGTTGTGACGCATATCATAATGCCAAGGAAGAGGATAACAAAATGTTTTTGTGGGATTTGGATGTCCTGTCAATGATTACAGGAATTGACAATCAATTTTTGGCATCGTGGAAGGGGATAGACACTGTATATTGGTGTCAGAACTACCTTCAAGTGCATTGGTTTGCAGTTGAAGCATCCAATTTCTACTTGGACTCTGAATGTTTACGATTGAGACGTGATGGTGATAAGTGACAAACAACTGCAATCCTTTATGAAGTCATGGTCTACTTTGTTCCCATTGTTGCTATTACAATCACATCTTTTCAAGGACGACCCTCATTGACGATTCCACCTGGAGCTAAAAGATGCAAAGAGTTCAAGGTGAACCACATGCCAGTTGATTCAATACCCCAAATTAAAGTCAGGTAATCAAAATTCATGTTTTAAGTTATCTTAATTTGGGTTCGATAGAGGGTTATATGTATGCTCGATAGGGTTCGATAAAAGTTTGATAGGGGTACGATGTAGGTTCGATGGGAAGAGGCATATTACCTGGTTCTAGTTATCTTAATTTGGGTTCAATAGAGTTTGATGGGGGTTCTGTTGACGCAGTTTTTTGCCAACAGTGAATTATGAAAATAGCTAGGATGAATTAGTGCTTAATGATAAACCATAATAAGAAAATGATATTTAAGAACACCCAGAAAAGAACTCTCAAGAACACTCGTCTTTTTTTACATGGTTCAGTGGTTAAAATCCACCTAGTCCATAAGTCTATATTATTACTGTTTTTCTCTCTAAATCTTGACAGAGTTTTTGTATTACAGAACACAATCGTCCCCCTTTCCTATCCAAGATCTTAGTATTTATAGAGAAAATCCTTGGATAGGCCTTGGGGTCATCACGTGACTAAAACCCCCAGTGTTACATGTATCACACTAATGCTAAATAATACAATTTATCCTAAGGTATGGTCTAATCATTAGGTAAAAATGATCATGGATTCACAGGGATAATCGGACATGCCATGCCTGACCATGCACGATTATATTACGTGTCTGGGTTTTCAGGGATTCGCGGACATGCCATGTCTGACCATGCACGCCTATATAACGTATTCGGGTTTCTAAGGATCTAAGGATATGTCAAGTCTCTAGCGTACCTCAAGCTGAATGCACTGTTAGCTCGCACCACAGATGCTATGCCTTAAGAACATTATAAACCCATGCTTATTGCTTTGCATCTCCCAGCTCGTGTTATTGCCCTGGGGAATCGTGCCGCCTTTGTGGAGAAAATATGGGCTTATGGATCATCTATTACAGTCCTTTACTCGCCAGCTGTACACAAACTGAATAAAATACTCGTGCTAAATTTTAGGATGCATAAGCGATGAATTTTGTCGTCGCTGTAGATCTACAGCAATGACATGTCGCTGCCAAAACGGCGTCGTTGTAGGTCCGCATATGTCACACTTTCGAACATAGAAGATAGAATCTTTTGTTAAAGTGGGCCAAAAATAACCCTGCCTTAATACTTTTAAGGCCAGGTTTTGCCCCCTAGCATGATCCCCACAGAAGCCTTCGTGCACCTCTTGTAGGATAGTTTTAACTTCCTCTGGCAGAACACACCGTAGCAGAGGCAAGGAATGGCCACATTGGTACAAAGTTCCATCTACTATTACATATCTTGGAGCTTGATAGAGTATCCTTATCGCGTCTTTTCTTTCTTCAGACAGCTTCCATGTTGTAAGATATTCTATCAAGGGGTTATCCACGTTGGCCTAGTGTCGATCATCTTGACCTCCATCGTGCTTCCTGCTACGCTTGGATTTTCAAAGAATTCCACTGGTACTACGCTCAAAGTCTCAACTTCATTGGAGGTGGCGAGCCTTCCCAGAGGGTTCGCATTAGCATTCTTCTCACGAGGGATCTGTTCGACGGTGCCATACTCAAATTCTGATAGCTCTTTCTTCACCTTGTCTAGGTAAGCTGCCATCTTGGTACCCCGCACTTGGTATTCCCCTAACACTTGATTGACCACGAGCTGAGAATCGCTATAACACTAGACGACCCCGACCTTCAATTCCTTTGCCACTCTAAGCCCGGCTAATAAAGCCTCGTACTCAGCTTCGTTGTTTGACACCTTGAACCCGAACCATAGTGCGGTATGGAATTGATGTCCTTCTGGGGAGATCAATATGATTCTAGCTCCAGACCCGTTCTCGTTAGAGGAGCCATCCACGAATATTCTCTACAACATCTGTACTGGTTCTTTCAAAATTTCCTCTTGAAATCCAGTGCATTCAGCCATGAAATCAGCCAGGACCTGACTCTTGATCGTTGTCCGTGGTACGTAGAGTATCTCGAACTGGCTGAGTTTGACCGCCCATTTTAAGAGACGTCCCGATGCTTTAGGTTTTTGTAATACCTGCCTTAAAGGTTGGTCGGTTATGACATGGATTGAATGGGCGTGGAAGTACGGCCTAAGCTTCCTGGAGGCTAATATGAGGCAGAACACCATCTTTTCCATTAAGGGATACCGTGATTCAGCTCCAAGAAGTCTTTTGCTTATATAATAGTTTTTTAACCGGGTTTTCTTCCCGGACCAGCACGGCGCTGGCTGCATTTTTTGTCATAGCCAAATAAAGGAACAGGGGCTCTCCTACCACTGGCTTAAACAAGACTGAGGGTTCGGCCAAATGCATTTTTAGATCGAGAAATGCCTGTTCGCACTTCTCAGTCCATTCAAATTTCTTATTCCCTTGGAGCAAGTTATAGAATGGAAAGCATTTGTCTTTGGATTTTGAAATGAATCGATTGAGGGCTGCCACTTTTCCAGTCAGGCTCTGGACTTCCTTACGCGAGCTGGGTGAAGGCATCTCCAATAATGACCTGATTTTGTCTGGATTTGCCTCTATCCCCCTTATATTGACTATGAATCCCAGAAACTTTCTTGACGCCACTCCGAAAGTACACTTATGAGGATTCAATCTCATGTTATATTTCCTCAGGATCCCAAAACATTCATTTAGGTTGGATACATGGTTGTTGGCAGTCTTGGATTTGACTAACATATCGTCGACATACACTTCCATGTTTTTCCGATCTGACCAACTGACATTTTTTTAACTAACCGTTGGTAGGTAGCCCTGGTGTTCTTCAGTCCGAAGGGCATAACTTTATTACAGTACACGTTTGTTGGAGTCATAAAGCTAGTGTGCTCTTGGTCCACAGGATTCATCGCGATCTGGTTATATCCAAAATACGCATCCATGAAGGACATGAGCTCGTGTCTCGCAGTGGCATCTACCAACTGATCAATTCTCGGCAGTGGAAAGCAATCCTTAGGAAAAGCTTTGTTCAGGTCGGAGAAGTCGATGTAGTTCCTCCACTTTCCATTTGGCTTTGGGACCAGGATAGGATTTGCAACCCAGATCGGATATTTCGCTTCACGAATGAACCCGCATTTTAACAACTGAGCCACTTTTTCCTCCAACGCCTCAGCTCAGGTTGTTCCTAAACGTCTCTGTTTTTGGGATTTCGCAGGTACGCTTTCATCCAAGTTTAGGGTGTGCATGATCACACTCGGGCTTATTCCCACCATGTCTTCATGAGACCAGGTGAAGACATCTAGATTCCCTTGCAAAAAAATTATCAGCTCCACTTTTCTCTCATCGTCAAGATTTTTCCCAATCTTAATGACTCTCGAAGCGTCCTTGGGATCTATATTTACCTCCTAGAGCTCCTCGATAGCCTGGAGTTCTAATCTATCCTCTCCCATTCGTGGATCAATATCATCACTTGGGGCGATGCCTCTATCCTTGACTTTTTGAGGTTCTTCCGTTCCAGAAGCAACTCCTACTTTCGGGGACTCCTCGCCTCCGTCGTTTATGGCCATTGTTTGCTTCCCGGGTTGGGATTTTCCCTTCATGGAAATGCTATAGCATTCCATGGCAGCAAGTTGATCGCCATTGACGGTGCATATTCCCACAGAGGATGGGAATTTGATTGCTAGGTGGCGGATAGAGGTTATGGCTTCAAACGTCATCAGCGCAGGTCGGCCCAAGATCGCGTTATAGGCCACTGGACAATCGATGATGACAAACTCAAGGAGTTTGGAGACAGTTCGTGGACCCTCACCCAATGTCACCACTAGCTCGATTGTTTTGATGGTTGCTGATCCTTCACCGAAAAATCCATATAAAATCATGGAATTTTCCTTTAGGTCGGTTACAGACAACCCCATTTTTTCTAAGGTTGATCTAAACAATAGGTTCACAGAACTTCCATTATCTACTAGTATCCTCCTAAATTTTCGGTTGGCGAGCTGAACCGTTATGACTAAAGGGTCATTGTGTGAGAACTGGACATGGCTAGCGTCTTCTTCCGTAAAAATGATCAGTCGCTTATCTAATTGCTGGAGCTTTGATACTCGTTGCTCTGGGCCTAATTCCACTCCGTTGTGGGATTTCAGCTCATTGATATACCTCTTATGGGCACCTCTGCTCGTGCCTGCCAGGTGAGGACCTCCAAAAATGGTTTCTATATCTCCTCCCATGATTAGTGGAGGGTTGTATTGATTCATCTGATCTCCATTTCGATTCATTGGAGGCTCTGGAGTTGATGAAATGTTTTGTCCAACGGGCTGTCTGGGAGTTCCTCGATTCCAGGCGTACTGAGCCAAAGATCCTACCCTGATGAGAGTCTCGATCTCGTCCTTTAATTATCTGCAGCCATCAGTATTATGACTGATATCATTATGGAATCGACAAAATTTTGAGGGATCTCTCTTCGCCCTTTGATTCTTTAGCGGCTCTGGCTTCTTCCACGGAAGGCGAGAATTTTCCAAGAAGATGCGCTCTCTAATATCTGTGAGGTCAGAATAAGTTGTATAGATCGGTTTAAACTTCTCCACGGGTTTGTTTTTCTTTGACCCGCTCTGACTGCCTTCACCATTTCCCTTTCTTTTACTACCCCCTTGGTTATTCTGGGCAATGACATGAGCTGTAGCATCAGCCACATTTGTTGCCCCTCCAACGAGATGAACAGGGGCTTGGCTGGCTCCTACGACAGGAGCTCGCGCCTCTTCTAGATTAATCCACCCTTGAGCTCGGTTCCGGAACTCATCCACAGTGTTAACTCCTTTTCTCTGTAGTTCCTGCCATAAGTCGCCTCCCACAAGGATCCTCGTCCTCATTGCCATGAGTTTAGAACTCTCGTTGACGTCTCTAGCTCGTGCGGCAGCGTTGGCAAACCTACTCAAGTATGCTTTTAAAGGTTCTCCGGGTTGCTTCTTTACATTTGCCAGGGAGTCGGCCTTAATCCGAGCTGCCTGAGAAGCCTTGAAAGCTCTCTTGAAATCAGAAGATAAATTCTTCCACGAGCTGATAGTGTTTTTTGTACTGTTTGAACCATTTCCTAGTCGGCCTGATCAGAGTCGAGGGGAATATTAGGCACCTTAGCTCGGGTCCAATGTTGTGGGCCATTATCAGGGTGTTGAACATTCCCAAGTGGTCGGACGGATCTCCATCTCCATCAAATTTGGATAAATGGGGCATCCTAAAACACGGTGGGTATGTGGTTGCTACAATGTTCGGGGAAAAAAGCTCGAGCTCATCCCTTAAATCATATTCATCTTTTTCCTTTTCTGATAAGAGTCTTTTCATCAGCTCCTCCATCTGGGCTAACCTTTTGAGGGTTTGGTCTTTGATCTCTAGGTTATTCTAGGGCTGTTCCACAGCTCCCGTCCTACCATACACATTCGGCGGGTTGTTGTTCCTCCAAGTTCGAGCTTGGTTTGGTGGGACATTCCCGTTATCACGTACTTCAGAAGGACCTCCTTCTTGACGAGTTTAACTGGCTTCATTTTGGGTTGAATTCCTCCCCTGTGAGTTTAGGCGATCTCGAAGATTGGTCTGAGGATCGACTTGAGGGCTCTGAGTCGAACTTAGGTGATTTCTCAAATCTGTACCAGACCTGCCACTTCGACGGTTCTCGGTCCAATAACTCCCATTAGCGAAGCTTAGTGCTCGCGGTTGAGGATAAGGATCTGGGATACCACTGCGTGCTCGCGGGGCATAAGTAGGGGTAGTAGGAGGAGGATTTCTCCTACTGTCCCCATAAGCAGGAACATTTCACGCAGAACGAGGTGGTGTTGGATGTCTTATGGGTGATGGGGGATGCCTAACTGGTGAGGCAATTCTTGTCCCATCAGGACGAAAAAAATTAGCCCACAGTCGTTTTGCTTCACCATTTCTAACTCTCTGCGTTTGGCAATCTGATCGTGACGCAGGAGGGTTGGCTGAAACATGCTGTCTTCGTGAGTTTGCCCCAGACCTTCCCCGTGGGTTTCCAGAGGCGTTCCCAAGTACGTACGACGGTGGTATTTAACTAGGGGTCGAGGTCCTAACCGACCGGCTGACTTGCCGATGACCCCTGGGAGGGCCATCAGGCTGAACATCTTGGTGATCTTGTGCCATGGGCGCAGAACTTGGGGTCGAGATCCTAACTGATCGACTTGGTCTAGATCGGCCATCCCGGTGGGACTTATGAGACCCACCTTGCCTCTTTCCGACATTAACGTCGGTTGCAAGAGGGGGTAGCGGAGCCAAAACCTCCTCGATTTGTTGGTTTGCTTTGGCCAAATGGCTTCTTAACTGTATGTTTTCCAGTTCTACCGCAGTCAAGTAATCCGGGTTCGGATTTGGTGGCAACAATGCTGAACTCCCAGTGTCGTTGTGGCCCATCAGTTGTTTTTCCAATCGTTGTGGATTTCAGGGCTATGTTCATCGGAAACAGCAGTATGGTGAGCCTCCTGCCCACCAGGCTGTTCCATTTCATTGTCGTGCCTCGATCGAGTGACCACCATGATGAACTTTGATTGGGAAAGCACTAATCTGCAACTCTCAATGGAAGCCCCAAACTGTTGACGCGGTTTTTGGCCAACAGTGAATTATGAAAATAGCTGGGATGAATTAGTGCTTAATGATAAATGATAATAAGAAAATGATATTTAAGAACACCCAAAAAAGAACGCTCAAGAACACTCGTCTTTTTTTTACGTGGTTCAGTGGTTAAAATCCACCTAGTCCACGAGTCTATATTATTAATATTTTTCTCTCTAAATTTTGACAGCGTTTTTTTATTACAGAAAACAATCGTCCCCCTTCCTATCCAAGATCTTTGTATTTATAGAGAAAATCCTTGGATAGGCCTTGGGGTCATCACGTGAATAAACCCCCAGTGTTACATGTATCATACTAATGATAAATAATATAATTTATCCTAAGGTATGGTCTAATCATTATGTAAAACTGATCATGGATCCACAGGGATAATCGGACATGCCATGCCTGACCATGCACGATTATATTACGTGTCCGGGTTTCCAGGGATCCGCGGACATGCCATGTCTGACCATGCACGTCTATATAACGTATTCGGGTTTCTAAGGATCCAAGGATATGTCAGGTCTCTAGCGTACCCCAAGCTGAATGCATCGTCAGCTCGCGCCACGGATGCTATGCCTTAAGAACATTATAAACCAATGCTTATTGCTTTGCATCTCCCAGCTCGTGTTATTGCCCTGGGGAATCGTGCTACCTTTGTGGAGAAAATATGGGCTTATGGACCATCTATTACAATCCTTTACTCGCCAGCTGTACACGAGCTGAATAAAAGACTCGTGCTGAATTTTAGGATGCACAAGCAATGACTTTTGTCATCGCTGTAGGTCTACAGTAATGACATGTCGCTGCCAAAACGACGTCGTTGTAGGTCCGCATGTGTTGCGACCTACAACAAGGACAAAATGCAGCCGTCGCAGTAGGGTTTTACTACAGCGACGACATGTCGGTCGCAGTAGCAAATCCATTTTTTTGGTTGAACTGGGATATTGCGACTACATGTCATCGCTGTAAGTAGTTGCAAAATTGGAATTTCAAAAACACCTACAATGACCACATTTCGTCGCTGTAGGTCCATGGACCGCCAACATCGACAACGACGAAATGTCGTTGCTGTAGAGTGTCTGGGTTTATATACCTACAGCGACGACATGTCGTCACCGTAGGGTCATGAAATCTCATATTTTAGTGTTCATCGAGCACCCTATTGCGACGACATGTCGTCTCTATAGGTATATAATTTTTTTTTAAAAAATCAATTAATTTTATTAATTAAAATTTATTTAATAAAATATTAAATAGTAAAACTAATTTATTAATTAAATAATAAAAATAATATATTATTAATAAAAAAATACCTAATATTAATATGATATCAATATAAAAATCATTTTGTTCAACTTAGTACAAACATAAGTAGTATAGTCTTCAAAATGTAAAAAAACAACACAAAATATTAATAAATTTAAAATAATAATATAACCAAACTAAATTTCATCTAAATTAATCTCAAAGTCATCATCATCATCGGGCTACTGTGGTGATTGTGGTGGTTGTGGTTGTTGTGGTGGTTGTGGCTGTTGTGGCTGCTATGGTGGAAATTGGCTCACGCTTGGAAAGTTCACCAACATGGATTGTATCATATTCATGTCCAAGTTCACAAGCTGAAATTGTGGAGCTTGGATGTTCAGATTTGTAGCTTTCATAAATTGTTGCATTTGTTGGAAGTTGTTGTTCTGGGTCATAATGGCTTGACTGGAGTGTTGAACCATGGACTGGAAAACCTCAGTTGGTACCATTGGAGGGTCGATGTGGTTGACGTAAATGGTGATGCCTCTGACTGTGAAGAGGATCTGGTGGCACCTGAGGCAAAGGTACTAGTGCCCTTGAACTTGCGTCCAATACCTCGGTTGTGGCCACGATGTTGACCAAGTACCTTTGAGACGACTTGTGTCTCATCAACAGAGGCACTTCCTGCTGAAGATTGAGGTTGTGATTGTGTCTAGACTTATTACTGCAAGGCATCCTGCAGTTTAGAAACAAGACAATTAATACATAATATAATTAAATAATAAACATATACACAAAACTTAGAAAGTTACTTACATATGCATCTTTAGCATTTGTGTTCACCCATCCACGTGTCGGATGATTGTGCATTGCATGGAACGTATCAATAATGCTTGGTAGTTCCTTAGTCTGATGATTCATCTTTAGAAAACAAATGTAACAAAATACTAGTTAAATATTGAAATTATTATTAAGATAACTGAAAATATTTCAAATTATTTACATATTTTTATTTACCTTCTAAAATCGAGCAGAAGCATAAGATGTCGATCCATGGAGACTTAGATACTTTTGTTTTGCTCTGTTGGCAACATTTTCCTTTGAGCGTGCCATGAACTGTGGAGTGGTGAAAAGGTCAACCAACTTCTGCTAACTCTAGTTGTCCATGTCCTCCGGTGGATTCATTCTGGCTATCTCGATATCATTATACCCTCCATGTTCATCGAAGTATTTTTTTCTTGCGACCTTTTCGTCCTTGTAGTGATCCTGAAACTCTCGCTCAATGCTAGTCTTTATCAGTCGGCACTTAGGGAGAGCTTGAGGGAGAATGAAAAATTCCTTAAAAAAACAGTCGTATTTGTTAGAATTTTAAAATTATAAAAAACATTACGTGTGTGTAAGTTGATAAATTTACCTCAATCTTTTGCATCAATCCTATCTTGTGCTCATTTGGAACACTCTTCCACGAATCGTATTATAACGACACATGGTGACCAATAAGGTTACCAATAAGTCTCGTGAACAATGTCCCAAAATCACCAACTGATTTGTAGGTTCCCTCCTTTAGAACAAATTGTAGAGTCAACGGACCTTTATTGTCATCGACGAGCTGCTGCAAATTTTTGGATCGAGACCGTCCTCTTCTTTTCATGGAAATCGTTGCATATTTTAATTAAACAATAAAATTAAATTGAATAAAATAATAACAATTTTTCATATATTGATAAACACATAGACTAATTATAGTATATTACATGTCTCACATGAAGTAGGGACCCACGTAGGATTTGGAGGAGGATCACCCGCTCCATCACCACCATGCGAACGAGCAACAACAACAAACATATCTTTATAGTTTAAATAATTATTAACTTTAAATCAGTTATAAAATAATAGTAATAAAATTTTGGTAATGCATTGGAAACTATTGAAATCAGTTATAAAATAATAGTAATAAAATTTTGGTAGGGCATTAAAATTTTGGTAATGCATTGGAAACTATTGAAAAACAAACATTGTTGAGAAAATTCATATATTGATTGAAAATTCTTGAAATTAAAACATACACATTAAACATACAATAAGAATATTCACATGAAAATATTATTCCTCATCAATGTCGATTCCTACATCATCATCTGTACTTTCTAAATCATATTCACTAATTTCTTCATCCTCATCGTCATTGATGAAATCATCATCCACATCCGGAACAAATCGAGATGTTTCCCCAATTATGCTGGTGTGACCAGGTCTATCCAAAGACATAACCTCCAACTCTCCTAATTCCACAGTGAGTACAAAATTTGATGAAGTACTATCATGCACGGCATCAACCTCGTTATGATCATCGATACTTGGATGATCCCAGATATTTAAAATCGATGATTGACTTCTTCTACTATGCTCCAATTTTTGTTTCTTGAAGGATCTTCCAAGTAGAAAACTTGTTTTGATTGAGTGGCGAGAATAAACTACCTATTCTTGTACCATTCAGAATTAATCATGATACTAGTGATGTTATTCTCAGTCACATTTTGACCCTTGCTTACATCGGTGTTGAACCATTTGCATCGAAACAATACTACCGAGTAACCATAGGAATAGCATAACTCTACAATCTCCTCAAGTTGTCCATAGAAAGTGAAATCATCACTTTCTGGCACTGAAACTCAACTATTTTGAGTGGTACGTCTTTCGTCACGACTATGTACCAAAAACATCACATTGTTAACAATGCAAGCAGTGTAGGATTTGCATTCTGATTGGACCCATTTGCTAGAGCAAATAATTCATCGGTATACTCGGTTGACTCTACTTGTCGCAGACGACACATCTGTAGAGTATGACACAAAAAAAGAAAACATAATAAGATGAGTATTAATCGATTTGAATTTCATAAGAAGTCTACAGGTAGGGAAATCTTTTTTAAGATTTATGTTTGGATTTTCTCGAAGGCATACATTCACTGTAGAACACAAGGATTAAGGTAAGATAACAGTTGGCTATGAATTTTTTTGAATGAATTCATATATATGTTGAGATACTTACTCCATATATGGTTGGATTTTTGGGCAATTGTTGAGTACAAACCACTCCATTTCTTTTCGATGAAGATAGTCAAGGGATATGATTTTCTTTTTGCTACTTAGACGACATTGTGTTTCAAAAACTGACAACTGCCTTTTAGGAATAACAATATCCGCATTTCTTTCTGGAAGATTAAATTTAGTCTTTACGCCTTGAAGATATTGCCAACAAAAAGTCAAAGCTTCATCGGCAACATAACCCTCTACTATAGAACCTTTAGGGCGCGCCTTATTCCCATCATCCACTACGGGAGGCATATCAACTTCACCGTGGTAGGTCCATTTCACATATTGCTGCAGAAACTCATATCTGTGTATGTGAGCATCCACCACATCCCGTTTCTGACTCAGTATATTGACACACTAAACGCATGGGAACCTGACATCTCCTGAATCATTCACATGATTCTTGGACATTTGTATAAATGATTGGAGACCATTCCAAAACTTATCAGAGTTATGTCATATATTAGTTATCCAACTTTTGTCAATCGTCATAACCGATTCAAAGGAAAATAAATTATCACAATGTGATAATCATAAAATACTACCTTTATTTGATAATAATTTTTTTTTATCACCAAAGCATTAATTTTTTTAAGTAAATTGTGAAATCTTATGAATAAATTACTAGATTTTATGAATATATATTATCAAATTTTATGAATATATATTATTGTTAGGTATGAATGTATCATAAAGTTTCATTATATAATCAAATATTTAATTATAATAATTATTATTTTATTTAATAATTATCAAATTCTTATTATAAGTTTCACTTTTTATTTTTTTAAAAAATAACAATAAATTTTTATTATTTTAAAATTATTATTTTAATTTTAAGAGAAAAGTTAACTTAATTAACTATTTTATCTACATATATTATCAAATTTTATGAATATATTATAAATTAATGAAATAAACAAATATTTGACTATAAATTTATTAATTTACCATTAAAGATTATCATTTTAATTTCTACTTATTTTATAAAAAGTATTAATAAAGTTTATACTTGTAAAATTATTATTTTAATTTACACTTTATAATTTTTTAATTAATTTTTTAAAATTTTATTAATTAAAAAATTTTAATCACACTAACTTTAAAACTATTTTGTAATGTTATTTTTTCTAAATCTACAAAAATTTCGGCAGCATAATCATTATAATCTAACCTATTTAAAAATTTAAAATCTGCATAAAAACTAAAATTCTAGTCCGAGAGCATACATATATTATAAACAAACTAATCATATTAATCTAACCTACCACACAATTTATAAATATAATTCACATTCACATTTATATACATAAACATATCTCTAACCTATCATAAATTTTTTTATAACATAACATTTAATTAAATTAAATTAAATTAACATAAAACAAAATTAAAAATCACAAATATAATTAAATTAACAATACAAATCTCTAAAATGAAAAACAAAATTCAACACTATCTAAAATAATCAATTACACAATTAAAAATATAATTTAACCATTAATCAATTACAAATTATTTTTTTAAGAAAATTACCCAAGGCTCGGGCTGAGAGATTATCCAAAGGCAAAGGCTCGAGATGATGATCCAATACCCAAATTTGAAAAGTAAAAAAAAAAAAAGTGTGTTACACCCAAATTTCAAGGATGAATAAATTAGCCTCGAAATGTAAGTTTGAAAAGCATAAGCTCGAAAATAACATGCATTGGTTGAACATTTATATAAATTCACATGATTCGTTGTTATTGTCAATCGAGCACAAGTTGGAAGGTTTGAGCTTAGGTTTTAGGCTCGAGAGCAGGAAGCTTCTCCAAAGACTGAGTTCGACGAAACCACTAGGTGAGGAGGAGGCTGACTGGAATAACGAGTTCGAAGTCTTGGTCGATCTCGAAAGCGCGTTAACCTTGCATTCGAGATCAACAACGCTATTTGCACATGGCAGCTGTTAGGAAATCCCTATTCCTTATGGATTCTTTGTTATCAGATATTAAATCCCAATTATCATGGGATATTATGTAATTAATGTATTTATTTACATTTATTTCAAGATTTGTTTGCTTCTTGCGAGAAAATCAAGATTTGCTTGCATGGTCACACTCAAATATGGTTAGGATCAGCCAAGCATTATAAGCCATGCACTCAACATAGATAAGAGCTTCCCTCCGAAGCAACAAAAAAGAAGGCTCCTAGACAATGATAGGGAAAACGCCCTAAAAGAAGAAGTCGAAATACTGAAGGCAAATCGGTTTATCCGAGATGCTTTCTACCTTGATTGGATAGCCAATTTTGTATTAGTTCCGAAGCTCAATGGCAAGTGGCGAACTTGCATTGATTATTTGGATCTCAACAAGGCATGTCCCAAGGATTGCTTTCCCTTGCCTCGAATCGATTAGCTCGTAGATGCCACTGCGGGTCACGGCATCATGTCATTCATGGATGCTTACTCTGGATATAACCAGATAGCCATGCATGTGCCAGACCAGGAGCATATGAGATTTATGACCAATAAAGGTTTGTATTGCTACAATGTAATGGCTTTAGGGCTCAAGAACGCAGGAGCCACATGCCAAAGACTTGTGAATAGGATGTTTGCTAAGCAGATATGGAATAACATAGAAGTTTATGTGGACGATATGCTAGTCAAATCCAAGCATAACTGTAACCATGTGGATGATCTCGCTGAGTGCTTCACTGTGCTCTAAAAATACAATATGAGACTTAACCCACAGAAGTGCTCATTCGGAGTGTCTTCAGGAAAGTTTCTCAGATTCATAGTGAATGCTCGGTGTATAGAAGCTAGTCCCGACAAGATTAAGGCATTAATTGACATGCCTTCACCTCGAAAACATAGAGATGTCCAGAGCCTAACTGGATGAATGGCGACCTTAAGTAGGTTCATCTCGAAATCTATAAATCGGTGCCTTCAATTTTTTAATCTTTTAAGAGGAGGCAAGAAATTTGAGTGGTCGGACGAGTGTGAACTCACGTTTCAAAACCTTAAGAAACATCTTGCTGAGCCACCAATCTTGTCTAAATCAATCATAGCGGAAGTTTTGTACCTATACCTCGCCACAACTGAGCATGCCATCAGTGCATTACTTTTTCGGGAGGATAAGAAAGTGCAAAAACCCATTTACTATGTCAGCAAAAGGCTACTGGGGGGAGAGTCGAGATACCCATTAATGGAAAAACTAACTTTTTGCCTAATACATGCATCTCGAAAGCTTCGACCCTATTTCCAAGTGCATCCTATACATGTATTAACTGATCAACCGTTAAGCCTCTGGGAGATTGTTAAAATGGGTCGTCGAACTCGGACAGTTCAAGATCACTTATCATCCTAGAATGACGATCAAAGGGCAGGCCTTAGCAGATTTCATTGTTGAATGTACGGGAATCTCCAACGAGGACGTCGTAACCCCAGCCCGCGAGCTATGGAGACTTTACGTCGATGGGTCTTCCAATGAGAATGGATGGGGGGCAGGAATCATTTTGATCACCCCAACGGGAAATCACTTTCATTCGGCATTAAGGTTTGGCTTTGAAGCGTCGAATAACAAGGCTGAGTATGAAGCACTATCAGCAGGTCTATGGATAGCCCTCGAGCTCAAAGCAAAGGCCATCAACTATTATAGTGACTCTGAGTTAGTCGTTAATCAGGTCCTAGGTGAATATCAGCCTCGTGGCATTAAAATGGCAGCCAATCTGGAAAAATTATAGGCAATATTTAGGGAATTTGAGTTCTATGCTATAGAACAAGTTCCACGGAAGCAAAATTCAAATGCGGACGCATTGGCTAGCTCGCCACGACCAAAGAAGCTGACACAGTCAACGTGGTTCCAACCGAATTCCTACTAGTCCCAAGCATAACTGAGCTTGAGTAAGGAGATGTCAACATGATTAACTCGCAACCCACCTGGATGACTCCGATAATTGACTAGCTCGAAACCAGAAGTCTCCCAGCAGACCGGAACGAGGCTAGAAAACTTATGTACAAAATACCAAGAGACACCATCTTGGAAGGAAAGTTGTACAGAAGAGGGTATTCCATGCCACTACTTAGGTGTGTAACTCCCCCCGAGGCAAAGAAGATTTTAGAAGAAATCCACGAAGGGTTTTGTGGAGACCACACTGGGGGGCATAGTCTATCAAAAAATGTGATTAGGCAAGGATACTTCTGGCCTATAGTTAAAGTAGACTCATTCAAATACATTAAGCCTTGTGATAAGTGCAACGATGCGCTTCAATACCGTGAGCTCCACCCACTAAGCTCACCATGGCCATTCGCGGTATGGGGGATCGACCTCATTGGCTCCTTGCTGACCGAAAAAAGAGGGGTAAAATACGTTGTAGTCGCTGTTGATTATTTTATGAAATGGACTGAAGTTGAGCCCTTAACCACTATCACCTCGAAAAAAGTTCTAGATTTTGTAGTAAAGAATATAATCTGTAGATACGGGATGCCCATGAAGATTGTATCGGATAACGGGACCCAATTCGACAGTGATTTGTTCGCACATTTCTGCAAAAAGAATGGAATAATTAAAAGCTTTTCTTCTATGGCCCATCCATAGGCAAATGGCCAGGTCGAAGCAATAAATAAGACTCTGAAGAGTTCTATGAAGAAAAGGTTAGAAGAAACTAAGGGAAGATGGCCAGAAGAACTACCACAAGTCCTATGGCCATACAGAACGACAGCAAGAACCTAAACTGGGCATAACCCTTTCTCCCTGGCTTATGGATGCGAGGCCATGCTGCCTATCGAGGTCAAAATCCCAACTATAAGGCCCAACGCATACGATCAAACCTCAAACCAATCCCAGCTCGAAGAAATTTTGGACCATATTGAAGAAAGACGAGACGAAGCCCAGCTAAGAAATGTTACATACCAGCAGAGGGCTACAATATATTTCAACAAAAGGGTCTGAGACAGGAAATTTGGATTGGGAGAGTTGGTGCTAAGGCGTGTGTTTCTGGCCACACGAGACCCATCTGCTGGGGTGCTCAGGCCTAATTAGGAGGGACCCTACCAGATCGAGTCTATTATTCGACCTGGAGTTTATAAACTAGCGAGGTTGAGTGGAGGATTGGTCCTGCGAGCTTGGAATGGTGAACATCTATGACCTTATTATCAGTAATGTAGAAATGATCTTTACATTTTAACCAAGCTTGTATTTAATTTTTGCTTTTCAGCAACAAAGTACTGAATTTCATTCAAATGTTGTATTTTTATTGTTATACTTTTTTTGCAAGCCCTCAAAATTCAATAACCTAAGATCACAATCATAGGATATTAAGGTGGCATAAGTGGTATACAATCATACCATGAGTTCGAAAAAATATAACATCAATAAAAATAAATTCTAATAGTAATGTATGGATTGTTGACCTGACATGAAGAAAACAATAAGTGTATGACTCATTAACCAAACACGAATTAAACAAGTCTGGAACAAACTAGCAAAACCTAATCGAGACAATCAAAAGTTGAAATTCTAGATAAACCGACAAAAATCATAAGTCGAGACTAAGGCTGGAAATTTTTGCAAATGAGTTTCGACCTCGCAAGCTCGAGATCATCCTTTAGGATGAGGAAAAGTTACTGGAAAAAAATTAAAATATAACTAGACTAACGAGGTTACATGCCATTAAGTATTTTTTAATAGAAATACATGGTAAAAGTAAAATTCGACCTTGACAATGACAAAGTCGAATATGGGCATTTCGAGTAAACTATGCATGAATGCGTAGAAATTTGAAATTTAGCCCAACAAGTATTCGTATAAATAAGCAAGTACAACATTTTATCCACAATGAATAAATATTTCGAGCAAGAGAAATAAGCGTGTGGAAAAACAAAAAGCATCCAAGGTAGACTATATGCGTAAATATTTTGAGCAAAGAATATAAGCATAAATAATTAAAACTACCATTAACTTATAAACAAGAAATATAAGTAGATGTTTCAATGGTCTTTTCCCAAAGGGCATCAAAAAAATTAATTACAAAAATAATAAGGGACCAACCCTATTCAAAACAGTTCAGTGTCGGTCAACTGAACCAGACTCGGCCTCCTCGCCCCCGCCATCTAAGGTAGTGTCCGTAACCTCTTCCTCGGCCAACCGAGCCTTCCACTTGGAGATGAACTCCTCTTCCTTATTCTGAAGAAATGAAGTGTCCATCTTGGGGTTCAAAGACCACATCATATACATGACCCAGTCTGTAGCCCAATCCTTATTGGCCTTAAACTCCTCGAGCATGCGCTTCTTCTCATCTTCGAGGATCTCGAAGGCGGAATTATTTTTCTCCTTTAGGTGTTCAATCTCGGCCTTGGCAACATTTGTCTCTGCCTTCAGGCGATCGATCTCGGCCCTGGCAGCATCGAAATCTGCCGTCTTGGTGTTGAGCTCCACCTTCAGGTAGTTGACCTTTGCCTCGGAGGAGTCAAGTTTGGCCTAGAGAATCTTAAGGACATCCTCGGCTTGGGCTCCCTTGGCCTCCTTTAGATCATCCTCAGCTTGGATTCGAGCCTGGTTTGTGTCATAAACCAGGGTTTTAGCCGCTGCCATTTTTGAGGAGAAAACAGAGCCCTGGCGAAGGACACCAAGAAGGGCTTGAAATAAAAGGTTTTACAATAGTTATAAAATAAATAGGAAACCAAGAAAGAAAAAGTCAAGAGAAATAGACTACCTGAAACCCAAGCTCCATGGTTTGGTCAGTAAGGCGTGTGGGATTTTCTCCCCTAAAAAATCACCACACATTGGCGTCGAGGTTTCTACAAGACTGGCGTGCCTGAGAGAATAAGTCCGACCATAGGTTGGCTCTTAGGGTCCCCGCCACATTCTCTAGGAGGTACTCTCGCATGTGTGATGACGCCACAAACTTATGGACCACGGTCGGAGCACCCGAAGGCTTGGGGGCCGAAGGAGGCACAACTTTTTTGCCTTTATCTCCAGCATGGATCAAACAAGTAGGAGGAGTAGACTTCTTCTCCTGGGGAGGTGACATGGTAACCGGAGGCTCGATGGTGGCTACCATTGAGGTCACAGAAGTAGTGTCACCAACCACATCCATAGAGTCCGGAGCCTGGGGCTTCGAGGGAGAGGAACCCTCTACAATCTTCACCGACTTCGAAATGACACCTTTCTTCGAGGTGGCGCAACCTCGCTTGGTACCTCGAAGCTTAGGAGGCTGCCCCACGAGGTTGTCCAGATCCGACTCCATGTCACCTGAAAAGAACAAAGAAAATCAGTTAAGCCGAGAAAGGAAAATTCATACACATTTCAATAGTAAGAAAGACTAAGTATCAGGTACCTAACTAGAGGACTAATCAGAGCTCGAAATCGAGGACCAGGAAATTCCCATGTCTTCTAACGAGGCCACTGGAGCTTGGTGGTGGGCACGGGTACATCTTCCCATCTTTCATATTTGCGATTGCCCAAGTCGTCAATAGTCTCACCCTCTTCCAGAAGGTTGCAAAGCCGACGCTTGTCCTCGTGGAGAAGATATGAGAGGGATCGCTGACCATGGGGAAGCTTGAGGATAGCTTCCCTATGTTCCCTCACGGTGTCTGTGGGCTGAGGACGATGGTAATTGACTGTATAAAAGATTTGAGTGAGTCAATCGAGCTCACAAATGAAAGGGAAAATCTAATCAGAAAAGACTAGCAAGGTAATTACGAATTCGCTGAAAGGAGTAGTAGCGAGAGGGAGCGAGACCATCCATGTAGAAGAAGGCAGTCTTGAAATTAGGAGAATGGTTGGGGACATCCTCGACTAGCCGTTTCTCCTTGGGATAGCTCGAAAGGTAATAAAATCCATCTCTGCCGTAAGCTCGGGAAGGGTTGCTTTTGAGGCAAAAGAGGTACAAGATCTCGTATGCCGTAGGCTCCTCCTACTTCATCTCTTTGTAAAACGATCTTAACGTGAACAAAACCCTATACACATTCCTCTGAAGTTGGAATGGAGCTATGCTCGCGTAATCCAGAAAAGCTCCGGAAGTAATCCTTTAGAGGCATTAAAGCCCCAGCTCGTAAATGCTCACGACTTTAGGCTACGAGCTTAACCTTTCTGTCTGAATCGCCATCGCTAGGAGCAAAATAGCTCCTCTCGTCACAGTTGGTGGGGTGGCAGACTAACTTGCCAAAGAGCTTCAACCCATGACAGGAGAGGAGTTCAGAAATTTGTCATGTCGAGGTTATGGAGCTTTGGTAGTGTTCAACCTCGAAGAAAGAACTCTCCGAGATTGGGATGGAAAGAGATTTGGGAGCTTTGGATGGCTGGTTAGATGGACCCTCCATGAGGCTAAATGCGAGCTCACCAGGGGAAAAGGCTATTGTGACTTTGAGTTTGAGGCCTAACAGAATAGGCCAGATCTCGAGGTCTGGGTCGGGGTAGGCCGCAACTCGGAGTTTCTTCCTCTTTCTCTCTTCGACCTTGTCGATCTGACGTCAGAAATGGGCTCGTATATCTTCTTGCTTGCACCATTCCTTGTGCTCACAAATCAATCGCTGATTTCGTGTGAAAGGAAATTTAGGTCAGGGAGTTTATGGGTGGTAAGGGATGGCAAACTTGGGCCCCCACCGATTCTCAGAAGGCTGCGACATCTAACAAGGAAGAAAAAGGTGAGGGCCCATTATAAAGAAAAAAAGAGAATGGGAAGGGGTTGAAATCTTGACAACTCGAGCTTGAGGGCTCGAGGTAACGAGATCCCACTAATCGAACCTAAAGGCTTGAACAGGCGAGGTTAACTTGGATGCCTATCCCGAATTATTGTAAAGTTTGAGGCATCGAGATTGCACCCACGCGAGAGTGGGGTGGTTATTACAAGTTTAAAAGAATCCCAAATTTCTAGGGAAAAAGTGGGCAGTTACCCAAAAAGGCAATATTTTAAGGATACATGCATTAAAACCCTATTTCTTAAGCTACACGAAATTCGTGACCTAGATACCCCATTACCTGAAAAAACTCCATTTTTACATGTTTCTACCAAACGTTTTTTGGTCTAAACCGTGATTTTGATCCTACCAAATCTACTAAAATAAAAAAACTTGCCTAATGGGAAAGAGAAGCCTTAAAAATCTGGTAGAAACCAGAAAGACATCCTTACAAACAAAAAAGGCGCGTAAAATATATGTATATATACAATAGAGAAAGATTAGGGAACTTACGCAAAGTTGACTGTGGATTTGAAGAAATCGTCTACTAAAGAAGTGGAAGCAAGAATGATCTCACGGATTCAAAGGTGGTGAGGTTTCTCTGTTTCTTTTGTCTGGAAAACATGCAACGGAAGGAGATCTAGTTCATGTTTCTGTTTTCGAAAGAAAAAAATGCAAATGAATGAATAAAGAAGAAGAATGGGTATATATATACCCCAGACGGGATGTCAAAAGTCGAATGGATCTGGGCCCTTAATTTGGATTAAAAGAGGATCCAAAGGATCGTATTTAATTGTGCAAACTGGCAGAAAAAAGGACCTAGGAAAGGACGTGTGCAGAATAGGGAGGTACTCGAGTACACTTGGTGTGCAATCCCCTAACGACACGTGTCTGCACTCGAGTGAGGTAGGTGGGCATGTTTTTCGAAAGTGAAGTTCAAAAGTTTCATTCTCATAGGATTCGAACCAACACTATTGAGGGGGAAAAATGTTACACCCAAATTTCGAGGATGAATCAATGAGCCTCGAAATGTAGGCTCGAAAAGCATAAGCTTGAAAATTTTGAACACTTATATAAATTCACATGATCTGTTGTTATTGGCAATCGAGCACAAGTTGGAAGGTTCGAGCTTAGGTTTCAGGCTCGAGAGCAGGAACTTTATCCGAAGACTGAGTTCGACGAAACAACTAGGTGAGGAGGAGGCGGACTGGAATAACGAGTTCGAAGTCTTGGTCGATCTTGAGAGCGCATTAACCTTGCATTCAAGATCAGCAACACGTTTTGCACATGACAGCTGTTAGGAAATCGCTATTCCTTAGGGATTCGTTGTTATCAGATATTAAATTCCAATTATCATGAGATATTATGTAATTAATGTATTTATTTACATTTATTTCAAATTTGAATAATTGATTGTAACTTCCCTAATCAGTGGAAGATATTCTCGTAACCAAGTCTATAAATAGCCTGTGATTTTTCATTTGTATTCACGCACAAAATTGTATTGAGAATACTCTGCCAAATTGCTCTGAAAAAGCTTGGAGAGAGTGTCAAGATCAATAATATTGACTTATGGACTAGGTAGATTTTAACTACTGAACCACATAAAAGTTCTTGTGCTCTTTTATTCTTTCTAAAATATTATTTAGTGCTTTTCAAAATTAAGTTGACGAACAACAACGCCAACAATGTCAAAACCTGTAACGACCCAAATTCGCTAATAAGGCTTAAGGGCCTTGATTAGTGTGCCGGGAGGGCATAAGTGGGACTAGAGTGAATATTATTGACTTAAATGTGTGAATATGTGATTAATGATGATTATATGATAATTAATGATGTTATGTGATAATATGAAATAAACATGTGATATATGTGAGAACCACATTATTATGTGGGCAGGTTCATAGAGCGCAACTCGAGACGATCCTAGGGTCAGATAGCGGGAAAAGTCACAACGGGACTTAAAATATGACTTTGGGCAAGTCAGGGGTATTTTAGGTATCCGGTAGTGATTTGGACTATCGGGTTATGAAAATAGATATATGGAGATATATTTGAGGTTAGGATGTCTAGGCGGGAATATTGGGGGATTTTACTGTTTTGGCCTCGGGGACGGTTCCGGCACCCCGAGCCTTGGGATTAGTTTAACGAGTAAGACAAAAGTTAGGAAGCCTTTAGGAAAAAATATAAACCGACCTAATTCCCTACTCAGCTGGTTACTCTCACTCTCACTCTCAAGAAAAACAAAGGGAACTAAACTAGAAACTCTCAAGGGAATTGGGGAAATTGAAGCTGAAGAATTGCTGGAATTTAGAGGAATTCAGAAGCAACCTTGGGGATTAGCTCAGTAGACAATCAAGGATTAAATCAGGACCAAGGTAAGCATGAATTTCCTTCTTCCTGTGGTTAGAACTTGAGTTTCAGCTGGGTATTGAGGTATTGTTCAATTGATGATTAGGGTGGAATTGAGCTGAGGAAATCCTTGGAATCAGCTGGGTTTTGGCTAAGGGAAGGGTTCAATCAAGAAGGTAAGCTTTGTTTCATGAATTGATGATTTGAGTTTGAGTTTTGAATAATTATAATTGGGTGTTAATGTTCTTAGAGTTTCAAGGATTGGAAGTGAATTTTCTATGGTTTATTGAGCTGAAATCCTGTTGAAATTGTGTAGCATGAGTTGAGGATTTATTGGGTGTTGAAGTAGGAAGCTTAGGGGTGGTTTTGGCTGAGGTTTTGAGCTTTAAAATTGTGGGTTTTCTAGGTTCGAAAGGAAGGGCCACGACTCTGTTCTAGAGCGCTGCGGCCCTAGGATGAAAAAGGGCCAAGGAGGCTCGCCCAAGGGAGGGCGCCGCGGCGCCCAAAGCAAGGGCCACGGCGTGTGTCTTTGTTCAGGATTGCCTTGGTTCTGTTTTGAGGCTAGGGCCGCGGCTAAGCTTCAAGGGCCGCAACCCTTGGTTGTGCACATGAACTTTTGAGGGTTTTAGGCATGGGAATGTGGTCTAGTATGCTCGAGATTGATTTCACCACCGTGCTTGGTGGAATTCGGATTCCCGGGAGTTAGTTTTGTAACCAGAAACCTATATTCGAGTATTAATGGAACCCTATACTTCGGTTGTGACTAGTTGATAAAGGCTTAGGCTCGGGAACGGATCGTGCTTGAGGGGCATTGCTCGTAATTCAATAACTGCAAAGATTAAAGGTAAGAAAACTGCATCTGGTTGAATATATGTAACGGGACTAAGGGTTCCCTATTGTGATTGCTTGAAATGATGGTATTATGCCATGCAAGCTATTTAGTGAACCAACGACCTAAGGGTGCCAAGGGTTACACTAGCGCACAGGGCGCGGCTCGGCCACTGGTAGTCGAGGACAACTTATTATGCACTGAGCTCGGTTTAAGCGGGCCCGAGTCAGTGGGTTAAACAGAGGGTGCGGCCTAAGTCGTCGGCCCTGAATATCATGTGTTATGAATGAGATATGTGTTTGATTGTATCCTGAATCTAAATGTATGTGATGAATATTTTCTGTGGATTATTTGATAGGGGTACATGCGTAATGATTTAATTGTCTGTTATCAATGTTTGTGTTGTATATGATGTTTTCTTGCTGGGCTTTGGCTCACGGGTGCTACGTGGTGCAGGTAAAGGCAAGGGCAAGTTGGACCAGCCCTGATTGGAGAGCTCAGCGGGCGGAATGTACATGGCAGGCCGCTCAGCCGCCACGGTTAAGGAGGTTACAGGGACGAAAGGACCAGAACCTTGTATTTTGCCTTAGTATGGCTAAAGTTTACTTTTAACTGTTGGGTTTTGAAATTCAGCTTTTAAACTCTGATCTTTTGGGGATCCCTTTTGTAAACTGTTTGTTGATCTATAAAATGTATCTTTCGAGACCAAAATGTCTTTTAACCCTAGAACACTTAAACTAATGACACGTTTTTAAATTAAAGACTTGATTAGCAAGTCTTGCACTTTACAAGTACACAGTGTAGCAGTTTTGGCTATCTAGGGTGTTACAAAACCCATTTCCACCATAGACAAAATACAGACATATATTAATAAAAAAAAATACATTTTAAAGGCTATAATATTAAGATAATGAGTTTAGACTATCGAAACTTGGAAGAAATTGAAAAAAGATGGACTGGGACACATTGGAGCATCGAGGTGCGACAGATAAAGGCAAACAGTCTCTGGTTTTCACTAAAAATATTTCCAGAAAAATGAAGAAGAAGGCTCGGGTTGGGGAATATATCGCCTGACTCTATAGCGACGACATGTTGTCGGTATAGAGTATAAGTGAGTCGTTACTATACAATACACACACCGTTTTAGTTACCATACGTAGACCCTATAGCGACGACATGTCGTCTCTATAGACAAGGAAACAGTACACACACTGTTTCAGTTATCAATCACGAACCATATAGCGACGATATGTCGTCGCCATAGACAACTGATTCTTGGCGGTCCATTTTCCTATTTTTTTTCGAGGGGTCTATAGTGATGACTTGTCGTCGCTATAAACAGTAAATGTAATATTTTCGCCAAATTTTTGGGACCTTATAGCAACGACTTATCGTATCTATAGATGACGAAAACTGACAGACAATTTTTGGTAGTCAACTTTCCCTCCATTTTTTCGAGGGGTCTATAGTAACGACCAGACATTTTGGAGGGTCAATCCAGTTTTCCCTCATTTTTCCTCAACGCCCTACAACGATGACATGTCGTCGTTGTACGACGTCAGGAAATTGGAGAGACTAGCCATTTCTTTGTTGATCACTACAACGATAGATATTTTAAATAAATTTTAAAAATATATAATTTGGTGGAATTTGCCTACTTTCAGTGAAGATTTTTGTGTCATCGCAGTAGATGTCGTCGCTGTAGGGAGCTTTTCTTGTAGGGAGAGATAAGTATGAGAAAAATGAGAAGAGAAAAAACATAATATAAAAAAGATGTTAAAAGAAAAAGTAATGTGAAAAAAAAAGTGTCAAAGAAAAAAGTAATGGGAGAGAAAGTGATAAGAGAGAACATGATATGAAAGAAAGTTATGAAAGAGAAATAATGAGAGATAAAACAATAGAATTTACTCATTTGGTACTCTGTGTTTTTGTAAAGTATCGTTTTGGTACCCTCTTTTTTCAATAATGCTCATATGATACCCTATATTTTAAAATCATACATATTTTGTACCCTAAACTCAGATTTGATAAATAAAATTTTATCAATATGACCAAATTTCCATCAATTATATGTAATTAAGTAAATAAATTTGAATTTGGAATTCATAAAATTAAGAGTAGTTTGATTAAATTGGCAAAAAAAATTCAATTAAATTTGAGTTTATATGGCATCAAATATATACGATTTTAAAATACAAGGTACTAAATGAGCATTATCGTAAATATAGGGTATCAAAACGATACTTTAAAAAACAGAGAGTAACAAATGGTCACCTACCCATAAAATAATGGTCGAGAAAGTGTAAAATGATAACAGAGAAAATGAGGAGATAAAGTAGCAAGCAATGAAAATAACTAAGGGGAAACAAAAGGATAAGAGTGAATAATGCTAAAAAAAGATATTGATGAGATTTAAAAATGATGTTAAAGGAAATAATGAAATAAATTAATAAGTTTTGTTTTAGCACAATAATTTTTGTTGTGTTCAACATTTTGTATTTTTCTAACTTTATATTCTTAATTGTTCTATGAAAATAATAACATTTTCACTAGTCTTTTAAAAATAGTTGTCTAATTTAAAAATTAAATATCATGTTTACTATAATTATAATATCAATAAATGCTCTAAGGGGAATCTCTGTTTTTTTTTTCTATTGAATATAATAATTTTAAAAAGATATTTTTAAATTTTTTGTTTGAAAAATCAAAATGAAGTTTTTAAAATTTTAATTGTTCAGTTGACTTTTTCTTGAAGAATATAAAGAAGATAACATTACATTTTCTCTGTTTATATATTAAATGTTTAATCAATCATGTATTTGTAATTACATTCATTTTTTAATGATTATTTAAAATTACGCTTACTTAATATTTTAATTAACATTAGCCTATTATTAATAATATTTATTAATTGTTAGATCATAATTGTTTTCTCTTTTTCTACCTTTCCAAATATATTTTAATTATTTTAGTTTTATTACTGTTTTGAAAAAGCTTATGTTTTTAAATAAATTATAAACTTTAAATTGGTAGAGAAATTATACAATAAGGGAGTCCCTTTTCAGTGTACATATAATTATAAAAAACATTCCATACATTTTCAGAAAATTCTGGATAATTTATTGAATTGATAGGATTCAAATAGTTTGTTTCACGCCCGTACAAAAGTGAAATAGGCATGAATGCATAAGTTGTTTGAATTTTGTTTTCGACACAATAAACTATTTAGAATTTTTTGAAAACACTCGAGAGGTTCACTATAAATACAATATATACTATCACACTACAACAAATTTGACATTTAATGACTCTCTATAATGACTTACACCAATGGTGTAAGTCATTAAAAGTATTCAGTGATATTTAAAGTCTAGAGGTGTAAGCCATTAAAAGTTTTTGTTGATGACTAACTAGGTAAGTCATCAAAAGTGGTGGGAGATGTTATACTTAAAAATATGATATAATTTTTTATTTTTTTTAAATATCAGAAATTGGGCCGAATATAAATAAGGGAAGACTTTTAACATCTCCCCTGGGAAGACGTGCCTAGCCTCTAACGTCTCCCCTACTATATTACTTAGCCCGTTTTCTTCTTCTTCCCCGAGAGCATACGCACGAAACAGAGAGGCGGAGAGGAGGCGTTTTCAGGCGATTTTTCGGGTTCTCTTTGACGATTTTGGCTAATTTTAGGCCATAAAATTCCATTTGAGGTATGATTTTATCATTTATAAGTGTTGTATAATAGTTAGAATAATTTTTATGCTTATTTTCTCTAAATATTAAGGGATTGATATTGATATTTTAGGGTTTATGATAGTTGCGGTTTTGGGTATTTTTGGCTCATCAAAGTGGATTTAAAGCACATTTGAGGTATGATTTCAAGATTAAACAATGTATTGTAGTTATAATGGTTGAAAAAATTGTTTTTGTACTTATTTTTTATAGTTTTTGTGAGTTTTATTAGAAATATTAGTTTAAAGTATGAAAAATATTTTTTATGTATATTTGAGATATTACATTGTTTAATTTTAACATGTTACCACATTATTTACTATTTATAAATTTTTATTTACTATTTATTCCGAAAATTATATATTTTTTAATTAATTTTTAATATTTGTTAAGTATATATATGTAAATATGTTTTGCTAAAATGTATTTAATAACTTTGTCTAAAATAAAAAAAATTTAATTTTACATACTAAATAATAATTCAAGTTAATATGTTTATAAATTTTTTTAATTTATATTATTATTTAATTAGAAAATTATATATATTTGTAATCTTTATTAACATTTAAGTAGGTTATTTATATATAGTTATATTTTTTTTTATTGATTTACTAATCTCTTATTATTTAATTAATAACATAGTGCGCGCATTGTAAAAGTGAAGTAAATTTGCTAGCAAGGACTATTAATTGCAAGAGGTAATTACATTATCTTATTTCTTGTTTCAGTATTATTAAACTTTTGTTAGAAGAGTTTGAATATCTTAAATATTCATCCATAGTGAAGTAGGTTCCGAGATTAAAATTGTGTATTGCAGTGATAACAGAAGGTTGAGAATTGTGTGTTTTAGTGAAGTAGGTTCTGGAAAATATGTTTATGTGCTGCGGAGCTATAAGGAAGAAACTTATTGTGTGTTGTTTGATTTGTTTGGCTTATTGTTCATAGATGGTTAGATCACTATTATAGGGGAAATGCTGCTCAATTTTGTCTAGAATTATGTATTCTATTATTATATTTGTATTGTGTTGTGCTTATTTGATTAGATTGACAGATGTTTAGGTTACTAATATAAGGGAAATGCTGGATAATTTTTCGTATGCTTATATAGTTTTTTTGTTTAATTTTTCATATACATAGGAAAAGATATGGATAGACCTAGACGTTACTTGAAGAAAGAGGTATGTATATATATAAATTTATAAAAAGTTTACGGTTTATTTATTATTAAAGTAGATATAATCAAATAATAATAATTAAATAATATATTGTACTTCATATTTTTTGTAGTTAAACACTCCACCATATACACCAGCATAGATTAATGAAATGCGACAACAGCGAGCGAACGATATGGTGCCGATAGTTCAAAGTCATCGTCCCAAAAAATAGGTTTTTATTGTTTATTTTTTCTATCTTACTATATGTCTAGCTAACTACTGTAATATTTGTTAATTTTGTATGTTTAACAACAAATATTACAATTGTGTATATTTAGCTAGCAAAAACATATTAGATACATATTTGAGTTTTATTAATGAAAATTCAAAATTTAAATTTGCATATAATTTAGATTTTTTAATTAATATATTTAATTCTATTTAAAAAAAATTAATATATTTAATTATATTAATTAATATACTGAAAATAATTATTTAATTTAAAAAAAATACAAAAACCAATGATGACTCGTTATATGAGTCATTGAATGTCTACAAAGTCTCCCCATGGGAGACGTCATAGGTACCTACAACGTCTCCCATGGCGAGACTTTATAGACATCCAACGTCTCCCATGGGGAGACTTTGTCGACATCCAACGTCTCCCAGAGGGAGACGTTAGATGTCTACAAAGTCTCCCCATGGGAGACGTCATAGGGCCACTTTAGATGGCTCCTGCAACAACGTCTCCCCTAGGGGGAGACATTAAATGTCTACAATGTCTCCCCCATATAGCCATTAAATGCCTATTTTGTTGTAGTGTCATATATGTTTATATATATATAAACAACTTGTAGCAGAAAATAAGGAACTCCCCGCAACTCCCCTACTGATAAAAATATATGACTTATAACTAATCCACATACCAAAATATAAGGAACACCCCTACTGATAAAATTTTTTGCACTCTCCTATCACAAAGTTTTACTATACGACAATTCTCCCGTGTTTTCTATGAAAAGGGGAGCACCATTGTACCCTCCTTGTGTTTTTGACACTTGAATAGTTATAATCCTATTTTCTTTATATGATTGTATATATTGTAGTTATAGGAAGCATTCTATTAATATTTAAGAAATTCTGAATAATTATAGTGTCGAAATCAGGGTTCAAACATTTTGTGTAAATGCTCGTATAAAGAAAAAGACACGAATGTAACATAATGTTTGAACTATATTTTTGGTATCGTAAATTATTCAAAATTTCTAAAAAATTTGTGAGGTGTCTATTATATATAACTACAATATGCATAATTCTATATAAATTAATATTATTATAGTTATCCAGAAGCCAAAAACTACACGAGGAGTACACCAATGCTCCTCTTTTGAGGGGAGTACTCGAGACACTTCTAACTATATTAGATAATTTATTAGTTAATATTTCTACTTTTACTTTTGAGAAACTTAGTATTTGTTTTCGCATATTGTTTTTATTAATTTTTTAAATTACATTCAAATTTTAGAATTGATTTTCTAAAAAAAGTTACTATCTGGTATCTTAATGTGTTTAATATAAAGTAAAATGACTTTTCATGTTTTGTTAATGATACTCATTATTAATTATTAAATTAAATTATATGAATATCAATATAAAATTATCCTAATAGCAATATTTCACTTTTTAACTCGGTGTCCTAATGCCTCGTAGCATTTCTCTACATGAAAAGAAACTATGTCTTTAATGGTAGTAATCACAAAACATGATAATTAATATTGTTGTGTCCATTTAGACATTATTATTATATTACTCTGTCAGAAAAACAAAAAGACATTAATATTATTATATATTAATAGTACGTCTCGAGACAATTAAGATGTATGGTAAATTATATAACATGAATCAAAATCCTCTAACCAATAATATTCAGACATATTGTTTGAAACAGTAACTAAAAAAAAAAAAAAAAATTAAGATGGAACTTAAGATAAGTTTCTTTAGGAAAACACCTTTAATCGTCACGGTGCCTATTTTTACACCACTGATAGAAGAGGTGACGTTGTGAGAGATATTCAAACTGTCATCACTCTCCCGACGTGGGTTTTCCTGCTTGGGTCCCTCCTTTGTCTCCCCTCTCTCTCTCTCACATCCTTTGCTTTTATATATACTCACATCTCTCCTCCTCATTCTTCCATCTCATTTCTCTCTCTCTCCACCATTTTCCATCTTCACTCCCACACCATCACACTCCACCATGTCAGCAGCCGCGGCAGCTGCGGTTCTCAGCCGTTGCAGCCCAACCAACAGCACCACCTCAAGCTCCGACGTCGTTTTGCTAATCAACCACCAACACCAACAACAGCAGCAGCAGCAACAACCACTACCGTCGTCTGGTCCGGCTTCGGCTTCTCTGAGCCGCTACGAGTCGCAGAAACGGCGGGACTGGAACACCTTCGGGCAGTACCTCAAGAACCACCGCCCTCCCCTCACGCTCTCCCGGTGCAGCGGAGCCCACGTGCTGGAGTTCCTCCGCTACCTCGACCAGTTCGGGAAGACAAAGGTTCACACCGACACGTGTCCTTTCTACGGCCAGCCACACCCGCCGGCGCCCTGCTCTTGTCCCCTCAAGCAGGCCTGGGGAAGCCTGGACGCGCTCATAGGAAGGCTCCGGGCAGCCTTCGAGGAGAACGGAGGGCAGCCGGAGACCAATCCGTTTGGTGCACGCGCCGTCAGACTCTACCTCCGTGAGGTGAGGGACTCTCAGGCCAAAGCCAGAGGAATAGCTTATGAGAAGAAGAAGAGGAAGAAACCAATGCAACATCACAGTATCATCAGTACGACACCGTTTCAGTCAATGCCCTCAACGCTGACCACGGCAGATCATCGTCATGGTTATGATCATCATCAACAACAACAACCACAGCAGCAACAACATCATAATCTGGTAGTTGACCAATCTCAGACCAATAGCATTGTTGGATCGGGTTCATCAAATGGTAGAAGCTCTTTGAGCTCAATGATACCTCTGTCAGTGTTAAACTAGCTAGCTTATTAGAACAAATATAATACATGTGCTTGTTAGCTATGTTTATATATCTATCTATATATAACCATATATGTACTTTCTTCTTTTTTCTTTTTTGTTGTTTTTGGACTTATTGGTAGTGTTTAATATGGGTAGCTAGCAAGATCTTTAGATAGATGTATTTTGGGCAGTTTTTTACCATTTGGGGGTTAGATGGGATGATGATTTGAACACTACCTGCCTTAAATGTTATGATAATTAAGCAATGTTATGTGTTTCTTGATGTGCTAGAATATATTATAATAACTTCATTTTGGCTTAAATAATGTCTTTTTTCTTTGCCCAAATTAAGGTATAGGGTTGTTATATGTTGCTTCTAATTTCTCTTTAGATTTAGTTTTGCATATATGGGTTGTTGGCTTAATTGTTTTCCTCATATGGGATTATTATTTTCGGGTACTTGAAAATTATTGTTCAATTTCAATTTTTTTTATTTAGAAATTTCAAATCAATTTCCTCATTTGGATACATAGAAGTTAGGGAAAAAGAAAAAGAATATGTCCTTCCTAAGTTCTAACAAGTGGTAGAGGGTGTTATGTATCATCGGTTGATGATGTCTTTATTTTATATTATTTAAATTGAAAGGGAATATTGATAGTTAGGTCTTTTAACTTAACAACACTGTTTAGTTAAAGAGATGCTGTATACATGTTACGTTGCGGATCTTAACCAGTATTTCACTATTTAACTCATAGAGAAACAATATAAATATATATATTTTAAAATTCACTCGTATTTATTACGTAATAATGTTATACATTATCCGATTACTGTCGAAACTGCCCTGCCCGGACTATAATTTCTTTGGTAAACAAACGTTTAATTTTATATATTTTTTCGAATATATATATATTATAAATAAGTCTAGTTCCAAATGATAAGAATATAACACTAACTTCGATTATATTAAAATATATATAATTTTAAAATAGAGAGGGAATTGTATATAATATCTATAGTGAAAAGTCTCATTCTCATGATTAATTGATACTTTATTCAACACTACACAATTTATTTCATATAAAATATTTTGTATTCCTAGACCGTTATTATATGTAATTTTGGGATTTCGGTGCAGTTTAAATTATTTGTCATCTCCAGCGAAAAAAATAAAATTATATATTTATGTCATCAATCATGTAACTATATATATTTTTGAAATATCATGTATAACTATATTTTAATCACATCTCTTTGTTTGAATATATGTGTACATTCAGATTCTCTCAAAGAAAAAAGAAAAAGAAAAAAATAATATATTTGTTCATTAAAAACCAAACTGATTAATATAAATGTGACTGCTGTTAATTCTTGGTCGTTGTCGTTAAACTTTCTTTTAATATGATTGCACTGGTTTATCTATGTGTACATACAAAGGGAGACACGTTAATCTAATTATTATTTTTTACAATGAACAGAAAATTGATTTTTTTATTAGAAGTTTTGTGGAAATTAGTTCCACCGTAATGATGTAAAATTAACCGAGAAATCGGTGAGAATTTTTTATTCTTATGAATGAATAGAATTCTTTTAAATATTTTTTAGCGAGAAATGAAAATTTTAGGATTTTTTTTTTAGAGAAATTTTTTTTAGGGTTTATATTGGAATATGAATAAATAAATTTAGATTTTATTTAAATAACATACCAGTTTTTATTTTCAATTAATATGTTGTGATACTGTTATTAATTTTTATGTTTTGTGCTACTTTCTATTAGTTATTTTATTATTATTTGGCCAACATCATTCTAACTTCTTCTTCGTAAAGTTAAACCAACCCCAGAATTTTGTTGGCTCTAAGTCATGTTATATACTGTATGACAGTAACTCAAGTAAATTTGTTATCAACTAATAATCATCTCAAAATGATATGTTATTGTTTTCTTAGTTGTGCCAACTAACCAATATTCGTAAGGTAATTAATTCTTCCATTTGTAAACTCATATTTCTCGGGTGACAAACTAGTTTATAGTGAGATCCTAAGCCCTACTCATATATTCAGTATAGCCAAAGAAGCTCAACAATAACCTCTAATTGAAAACTAAATTAATTAAGGGAATGAAATTAAGAGGTTTGATTATATGAGAAAAAGAACTACACATATGATTAAACAAAAGTATACACTCCTAGAAATAATTGTAATGAATTAAGTAATAAAGAGTGTATATCTCTATATAATTGGATTGAGTAATTTATTCCAGTGATTGCTTTTACTTATAACCTCCTTTCAGTCATTGTACCTTCACCAAAAAAATTTATTAAAATATCAGTGTCATTACATGAGTTGTTAATAGGGACAAGCAGTTGAGACTTGAGAAAATAAACATATAGATTAAATTATGAGTTTTAAATATATATATATATATTTATATATATATATGTATATAGGTATTTTCGGTAGATTTAAATCCTGTATCTTATCTAGCCTTACTACTATTTATCTTTTATTATTATTTTTGTATTTAAATTGTAATTATTTTAGAAAGTATCAATTCATGAATAAAAAAGTGGTCATTTTTCTTTAAAAATTTATCTTTATACAACTAATAAATTAAAGAAACTACTATAATAAAACAAAATATTATAAGAAAAATTATAGTAAATGACCTAAAATAATGGCATCAAGAAGGTAATATCTTTTTTTTTTTTGAGAAATGACTATTTTACATTGTTGATTAACTAAATTACCATTTTCTATCATTTTATTTATTTATTTAAGAGCATATGACTTTAATATAGTTGTATATGTATATCCGTTTTGTTTAATTAGTTTTTATTTTAAAGTTATATTGATTTTTAAAGTTTTTTATGGGTTGTTGGTATATTATTTTCCAACTAGTATATGTGTTTTTTGTGGTATGGTATATCGTTTTTTTATGATATTTAATTTCTATCTTATTATACATAATGGTAATATATAATTTTGTATTATGCTATAGACATTTTAATGATAGTATATAATTTTTGTTAGCATAGTATATATATTTTTGAGTAATAATTTTGTAGGTTTTATTGGTATATCATTTTTCAACTCAATATATATATTTTGTGGTATGATATATCATTCAACAACTCATAAAAAATGAAAAAATCAAAATAACTTTAAAATAAAAAAATTAATATACGTATACCATAATATTAAAATATTTAGAATAAAATAGTAATTTGCCAAATGATATATTTAGTAATATGTAATATTAAAAATATAGTTAGACTATTTTACTACAAAATTAAAATTATAGACATTTAATTACTTTCACACACCATCGTTTTGACCCAATCCCCAATTATAATATTACATTATGAAATACAAATCATAACCCGATATATATATATATATATATAAATAAACTTTCTTCCATTAATATCACCAATCTTGCCAATTTCTATATATCACTTGATACCAATTAAATGTATAAATCAATATTAACCGTATTAATTACAAAATATTAAAAAATAATTGAAATATTAAACAGATTCGATTGGGTAATATAAATCTCACATCTCTTTAAACATAAAAATATCAAAACACAGTGCTAACAAAAATCAAAACAAAACCCTGTCAAAGTAAAAACTAAAATAAATAAACATCACATACAAAAATAACAAGGAAATTTACTCATTTGCTACCCTGTGTTTTTGCAAAGTATCATTTTAGTATCTTTTTTTCAATAGTGCTCATATGTTACCTCACATTTTAAAATCATACATATTTGGTACCATAGATTCAGATTTGATAAATAAATTTTTTTCAATGACCAAATTGTCATCAATTATATGTAATTAAGCAATTAAATTTGAATTTGGAACTCATATAATTGAGAGCAATTTAATTAAACTGACAAAATTTTATTAATTAAATTTGAGTTTAAGATACCAAATATGCACAATTTCAAAATACAGGGTACCAAATGAACATTATTGTAAACATAATGTACCGAAATAATACTTTACCAAAACACATAGTACCAAGTGGTTACCTATAAAACAAAAATATGTAAGTTTATATCTTATCACAAAAAAATTAACATAACAAACTAAAAAAAGATAAAAAAAAAATAATAAACATAACAAGCTTAAAAATGATAAAACATCCCAGTTTAGAATATATCACATAATAATAAACATATATAACAGACTTAATAAAAACATAAAAAAGTTTATAAAATACCACAAAAAAAAAACATAGCAGACTAAAGGAAACAAAAACATGCATGTAAGTTTATAAAATATCACAATAGCTTGTTGTTGTCTGTATTTTCTACCAAGGACATGTGACACTACTGAATGGACTTTGTTAACCTTCAGGGTAGCCCTAGACCCAACTTGGGTCCAATAAATAATGATTACTCGAAGTATGGTGAGAACCCAGACCTGAAGTGAAGGCCTGGACCAACATCGTGGCCATGAATGTCCTGTATCAACCTGGATAAAGGCCGTTATGGTGTATAGCCCAACTCAATGAACAGATCCCACCATTTGAGACTCGGATGGTATCTCCGGCTCCATCTGTGCATCCCAGTTTGTTACACGAGGATATATCCTGGACTCACCACCATGAAAGAATACCTACCTTCGGAAATGAATCCGAACTATCCATCTGGGAAGCGCAAGAAAGACACGCCATCCTGCTGACACCATCCTCGAGAAGTTCAACGGTTGGTCTCCTCAACCAAACTGCAAAAGGGGTGTGCACAAAAGGTACAATATTCTTAGGGATTGACATTACCACTACTCTGAAACATCCTGTCCCCTAAATCCCCATGGCGGCTCACGCACGCTAGTCACTGTCAACGTACAAAGGATAGCTGGAGTGTCCAACTAAACTTGGGTTGGCCCAATGGGCTTTAGATTAAACATATTGGAATAGCATTTTATACTTGAATCAAGCTCCATTAACGGGTTAATTGTAATTACATCCCTATTGGGCCCGGATTAGTCCGGCCCAAAATACATGGCCACCTATAAATAGGGTCCTCAGTTCATTGTAGAGGGGATCCCAATTTTTCATGGATGCAAAAATGTTGTTGAACTTGTTACTCAAACCCTCCATTGTTGAAACTCAAAGCTTAATACTGTTGAATCCTGGACTAAGGCTCATTAACGCCCCAACCACGTAAAAATCGTTGTCTTAATACTTTATTTCCTTTCTTGCTAGTTCTAAATCTTAATATATTTATAGTTTCCGAAAAAAACTCGGTAAAATTTTTGGTGCTTTCATTGAGAGCTAGAAGAAAGTTTGAACCACTCTTTTTCATCTACAAAGATGGTGAATACCATAAACACTGTGTTTGATCCCGCTCAACAAAAATGGTAACAAGACAATGGAGAATGATTGCAAGACCCACAACTCCCTCCTGATCGACGGGACCTAGCAGTTGAGGACTTACCTTATAACGGGCCCCTACCTGATGACTCCCAGAACTTTGAAGAAGGTGGTGACTATGAAGACGAGTACTATGAAGAAGATGGAGAGGGATATGAGGACAACAAGGTCGAGAATCCCATATACCTTGATGTAAATGATGTGGAAGATGAACAAAAGGATCCAGAAGTGGTTCGTTTGAGACAACAGGTCCTCGATCAAGAAGCAAAGATGGTGGAACAACAGGAGACCACCCGTCAAATGCAAGAGATGATATTGGCTCTTCAAGCATTCATTGCTACTCAGGGCTTCACCGTTGATCCCGTAGTAGTTCCTCCTGCGGGAACCATCCAGCTGTCCCACCTCCGGGGAACGGTGCTCCAAACAACACAACCACGACTTTTCCTCTGGGACGATCCAATCATCCTAGAGCCGGCCATTCAAACCTTGTTCAAGATAAAGGGAAAGCCAAAGCGCCCGACCCTATGGAAAAAACAAACCTACAAAAGAAGCCTCCTACAGCTCCTCCCGCTCCAAAGACCAGGGTAGACCCCAAACGTTTCCCCAGGAAAGAACGGGTGACTCCCGTTCCAGGACGGAATCACCCGAGAAATCTGCAGGGAAAATGCCCGTAGGGTAATAGGCCCTGGAGCGCTCTGGGGCAGGATGCCCAGGGAAGAAGGGCCTAACATGCATAACGTTGAATAGGGAACCGCCGAATACACCAGCTACGCCTCACATGTGAAATGGGTGCATAAGGATGTTGTGCTTAGCTTGGAATTCTATCATGAAATTGAAAGTACTAGAGATTCCTAAAGGTATACCATCAGAAAAGCTTCCTTGACTAATTGGGTCCCAGCGCATCTGTGAATAAGGGTCATGGGGGACATAAGGATAGGGAGCTAGAAGCTATAAGTTCAGGGGATGACACATCCCACTTGGACTTATGAGATGAGCTAAGAAATGATATAAACGATAAGAGAAGAGAGAGAGTTCCCATCAATGATGGAATGACCAGACAGTTCATGGAGCAGCTGGTCGATCTTAAGAAGGTAACAGACCGCTTTGTCCGGAAACAAGAGGGTGGGGGTTCCGATTCTGAAGATGAAGAGAATGAGCCCTGTGCAAATTTTTTTTCGATGTGGTATTACCCAAAGGGTTTAAAATTCCAGATATACCCGCTTATACGGGGAATACTGTAACGACCCAAATTTGCTAATAAGGCTTAAGGGCCTTGATTAGCGTGCCAGGAGGGCAGGATGGGAATTATGTGTGATTTTTATGAATTAAATGCATGATTATGATTTAAAGCATGTTATAAGACTATTTGTTTATCTGAGATGCATGACTATGTATATTAGTATGCATGTAGGCCCGGATCGTGTTAGAAGGGCATAACTGTAATTTTGGCCTTGTTGGGCATAACTGCATTGATATGTGATAATTGTATTCCGTGATTTGTACCACGTGAGTGTTGTGTTATTGTTGTGATGCACGTGCCGAGACGGTCCTAGAGAGCTAGTTAACTTAAGAGTCACAACGGGATTCCGTACCCGGCTCGGGAGGAGCCTAGGGGTACCTCGGGATTTTATGGTTAAGTTGAGATTTAGCGGGTAATGGTTATTGGAGATTTAGTAACCTGGGTAACCATTAGTTACTGCTGAGAGTAACAAGTTCTAGATAGAAAAATGGTAGAAATGAAATAGAAGTAAAAGGACTTAAGTGCCCTTGAGGTTTAGTTGGGAAAGGATAGGCAAGGAAGGGCAAAATGGTCATTTGGCAAGGTTAATAGACAAATTTGAGCTGTGTTGTAGGGGTACACGGTTTTGTCTTGGCATTGATTGGTTTTGATAAAAACTAAAGAGAAGAAAAAAAACCAAAGAGAAGGGAAGTTAGGGCAATGGGAAGAAGAAGAAGAAGAAGAGAAGTGAAGGAGCTGAAATTTGGAGACTTAGGAGATGAATCAAGGGAGCTTGGGATGGGATTCTCTACTTGAGGTAAGGAATTTATACACATTTAAGACTTGATTATGTTATGGGTTAAGAGATTTGAGCATGGTTTAAGTTTGAACTTTGAGTTTTTAATTTTCTGAAATTTAAATCAAGGATGTGGATTTTGGGGATTTGATTGTGTGTTTGATTGCTTTGATGATGTTTATGGGTTGTTAGATGGGTCATATGAAGTTTGGATTTGATTTTGGGGTTTGGGTATTGATTTGGTGTGATTTGGAAGGTTTAAGTTCGGGAAAAACGCAAGTGAAAACCCAGAAAATCTGGGTTCGCGTATGAGCGCCGCGGCCCTGTTCTTGGGCGCCGCGGTGCGAGGTTGCATCAGGAGGAGGCCAAGTCGCTGGGCGCTGCGGCCCTTGAATGGAGTGCCGCGGCCCTAGGCCAATTTTGACACCCAAAATTCTGGTTTTTAGGGCTTTTGCCCGGGGACTCGGGGGATGGGTCCGATACTTCGCTTTATGGATTTAGAGGTCCCGGGAGTGCGGAATTGGTCCCGGGAAGTGGTTCTAGGCTTGGTTAGTATTGAAAGTGTTTTATGTGTGTTGTGACTAGGATTTCGGAGGGGCTCGTGCTAGTGGACCGTGCTCGTGATCGTGGTGCATCGGGAAGCACGGAATACAGGTAAGAAAACTATAACACCCGAGGCTAGGGCATGGCCCCAGATTGTATTATGTGCAAATGTTTAACCTTAAATGAATCATGATGTGTGTGAATGATTATTTCAAATGTACTATATGTGTGATTATGATGAAATGAGCGGCAAGAGCCGAGTACGGCGTAAGCCGGGGCGGCAAGGGCCGAGTACGGCGTAAGCCGGGGCGGCCGTGGGCCGAGTACGGCGTAAGCCGGGGCGGCCGTGGGCCGAATGTAACACCTAGCACATGGGATGCTATAATCAGGGCGGGGCCCGGTGGATACATGTGTTATGCTATGTTCAGGGTGGGACCCAAGGGATACATGAGTTATCCTCGCGGTGAGAACCGATACCCCAGGCTTCGGTAAGGCTCTGGGGCGGCTTGGCCGTGTTTGCTTAGTCTAATGATTGACTTGTTTATTGTGGATTATCTGTTATGATAAACTGTATACATTGCATATGTTATGTTCTGCATGAGTTTTCTTGCTGGGCTTCGGCTCACGGGTGCTCTGTGTTGCAGGTAAGGGCAATGACTGAATCAACCAACCATGAGTATGGAGAGCGTGAAGCGGCGCGTACATGTTTGGCCTGCCCGACTGCTTTGGTTGGGGGTTTATTCGAAAATGGCTGTAATAATCTATAATGTTATAATTTCTCAACTGTAACCTTATTTCAAGATGTAATTAGTTTTCAAACCTTATTTTGGGATCCCAACTGTTTAATAATAGAAGTTTTGATGAAACGACGCATTTTCAAAGATTACAGCCTTAACTTTTAATTAGTCACACTTTTGTTTCAAAACCTCGGTTAGCGAGTTCATTGCACACTGTTTTACCTTAAAAACTCACTTCGTAATGGCTCTAAGGAAGTAGGGCGTTACAAATACATACCCTAGAGATCATCTATCCCGCTACTATCGCTTAATGACTGTGGCCCATGTCCACAACAACAACAAATGCCTGTGTTTTCCATTACCTTGGATGAATCTGTTGATGAATGGTGGAAAAGGATCAAGACGGGTTCAATCAAATCTTGGTCCAGATTACAGTTGACCTTCCATAGACAATTTGTGGCCACTAAGAAAATTGACATGGGGGTCAGTGCACTGGCCAATATCAAGCAACATCCCACCGAGACTCTCAGGGCTTAAATCCAACGCTTCATGGAGGAAGCCTCATAAACAAAAGTGGACGATGGGCAGCATCCCTCCAATCCGGGATCAGATCAGGATCCCCTCTCTGGGACGACATATAGCGAAAGAAAGTCGACACTTTGTAAGAGTTTATAAGAAGAGCTCAAGGCTTCATCAACTAGGAAGAAGCCTGAATTCAAGCTTTTGGATGGCCGACAGCACCACATGAGACAGCACAAACTATTCCGGAATATGGAATACAGTACCTGACCAACTCTTATCCGGCACCACCAGTAATTTCTGGAACCTCAGGAACTCTCGGAGTGCAGTTTATGACACCGACTGTCTATGCTCCCGCTTCATCAGGATATGCCCCTTCATCTTCAGCTTCTTTCTCTGGGTATGGAGTGGCACTAGCTGGATACAGTGCCGCTCCCGGAGCAGCTCAACAATCCCAGACAGAAGCAGCGGAGGCGAGCATAACTCATTCCAGAGGGAAGCATTCCAGTAAGAATCAAGCTGGACCGAGTCCGCGAAGAAGGGAAAGAATGGGTACAAGCCCTAGTATACGGAATACACCAACTTGGTGGATACCCAAGAAAATATCTACCTCGCAACAGGTAATGTAGTTCATTACCAGAAACCAAACCCCATGTTTAAAGGGGGAAAAATCCAAGGGACCTGAACAAGAGATGTGCCTGTCACAAGGAAATAGGCCACACAACCGAAGAGTGTCGTCAGTTGAAGAAAGAAATTGAGAACCTCAATAAATTAAGACACCTCCACCAATGGGTGAGGATGTTGGTCAGAATTATGAGAAAGTCTTTCTTCTTGAGAGCACAAGGATAGATCAGACCTCCTCAGGGAGGATATATGCCAGGACTAGGAGTATAGGCCCCTCAGGGGGCCCCAATAGTACGATCTTCTGGAGGCCCGTTAGTTCCTGGATTTGGAGCACCGTATCCACTAGGAACTGCACCACCTCTAGTACATGGACACGTAGCCACTATATCTAGCAGAACGCATCTGGGAGGACTGTCCCAGAACGATCAAAATAGGTACCTCAACAAACTTGATCACGATGGTGGGATGTGTGCTCTGGTCCAGACACTGGCCCAATGCCCAAAGCTCATGAATTTACTAATAATTTTGTAGAGGAAGATGCCCGAAAATTTCATTTCTCGCATCACGATCCCTTGGTCATCGATGCCTAGATTGCCAACAAGAGAGTATCCTAAGTGTTGGTGGACAATGGAAGTTTCGTCAACGTCCTATTTAAGCCGACCTTTACAGCAATCGACTTGACGGAGGCGAATCTGGCATTGTGTCCAACACAGATATATGGTTTTAATGGGGATTCATTGCTCCTAATGGGCAAGATACATCTCTCGGTTACATTAGGAGGTGACACTCAAAGCACTTTCAAGCACTGCATGTTTGTAGTAGTAGATTGTCCCACTGCGTATAATGTGATTTTTGGGTGCCCCGCTTTGGTTAATTTCTGTGTCGTCACTTCCATCCGTCACTTTTGTTTGAAGTTCCCACATGAAAATGGTGGAGTGGGGACAGTACAGGGAGATAATGCCTGGAAATGATATCATGTATCTGCCAGACCAGTCTTCATGGTTCATGAAGAAACCTTAAAGATGGGGGGTTCTGCTCCCATCCCACAACCATAACCAACTCAGGTGGTGGTCCAGGAGGACGATGAATTAGACCCCAGAACAGAGGTAGACAGAACACTAGAACTGATGGAAGAGATAGAGGAGGTGTGCGTCAGTGACACCGATCCAACTAGAATAATCTTGGTAGGGAGGAATTTGAATCCCGAAGTCAGAGCTGCCATAGTCGCCCAGGTAAAAGAAAATCAAGATGTTTTGGCCTGCTCCCACGCAGACATGACCGGGATTAATCGCAACATCATATGTCATGCCCTGAACATCGATGAGAATGCAACTTCGGTCTGACAAAAGTGAAGACCTTTAGATCCGGTATGGTCAGAGGCCCTAAAGTAAGAAATTGAAAAGTTATCCTCAATCAATTTTATTCAGGAAGCATTGTATCTGGTGTGGCTAGCAAATCCCGTGTTTGTGCCAAAGCCAAATGAGACATGGAGGACCTGCATTGATTTCACTGACCTCAACAAAGCATGTCCGAAAGATTGTTTCCTGTTGCTCCAGATCGACCAAATGGTAGACGCCACTTCTGGATATGAGTTGCTAAGCTTCGTGGATGTCTATTCCGACCACAATCAAATTTCCATACATGTAGTAGAACAGAAGCACACTAGCTTCCATACGGACAAGGGTGTATACTGCTACGTTGTTATGCCCTTTGGGCTGAAGAATGTCAGAGCCACATACCAGAGATTGGTTAATAGGATGTTCAGGAATTTACTCGGAAAGAATATGGAAGTATACATAGATAACATGTTGGTTAAGTCCAATACATCAGCCCAGCATGCAGATGACTTGACCAAAGCATTCGCCATTATCCAAAAGTACGGGATGAAGCTAAATCCGAAAAAGTGCACTTTTGGAGGGGCATCAGGGAAATTTCTTGGCTTTATCGTAAGCTCTAGAGGGATAGAGGCTAACCCGGAAAAGATCAGGGCTTCAATTGACATTCCATCACCACGGAAGCACAAAGATGTTCAAAGTTTGGCTGAGAGAATAGTCGCTTTAAGCCCCTTCATGTCAATGTCCACAGACAAATGCATCCCGATCTTCCACATACTTCGCAGAAATAAGAAGTTTGAATGGATAGGCAAATATGAAGAGGCTTTCAATAAAACTAAAGGAAAACTTGGCACAAGCACCAATCTTGTCGAAGCCGGTGGATGGGGAACCATTGTTCCTGTACTTTGCTGTGCAGAACATGCCATAAGTGCCGCCTTAGTGCTAGAAGAGGGAAAGGTCCAACTCACAGTCTATTATGTAAGAAAAATGTTGCTGGGCGTAGAGTCCAGATACATACAGATCGAGAAGCTGACATTTTTCTTGCTGACCGCTTCTAGGAAGTTGAGACCTTACTTTCAGGCTCATTCCATCAAGGTTTTAATGAACCATCACCTACGAAAAGTATTACAGAAACTAAAATCATCAGGGAGACTTTTGAAATGGGCTATGGAGTTGAGCCAATTTGACATCGCCTAAGTTCCCAGGATCTCCATCAAGGGACAGGCCATGGCGACATCATCACAGAATGTACCGGGATAACACATGACGAAGAGAAAATCTATCCTATAATGTCCGTTTGGAAATTTTTTGTTGACGAAGCTTCAAACGAGATTGGGTCTAGAGCCAGGATTATCCTAGTCTCTCCCCAAGGTCACCAATTACAAAGCGCACTACGCTTTCGCTTCAAAGCATCAAACAATGAAGCTGAGCATGAAGCTATGCTAGCTGGACTACGCCTGGCCTGGGAAGTGGAGGTAGATAGCATCGAAGTTCATAGTGATTCCTAGTTGGTGGTGAAACAAAATATCAAGAGAATACCAAACAAGGGGAGAAAAGATGGCTGGCTACATGGCACGCATACGAGAGTTGCTTAAGTTATTCAAAAGGTATATCATCTGCCAGATCCCCCAGGGAACAAAATGTGTTCGCGGACACTCTAGAAAAGTTGAGCATGGATGCTGAAGCTGAACTCTCAGGAGTAGTCCTGATCGACCATCTATCCGTACCCAGTATCCAAATCCCTATAACTATGAATACCATCGATTACACTACCTCATGGATGGGGCCTATCATCAAGTACCTAACCACTGGGGAATTGCCCACGGACAGAGCTACTGCAAGGAAGCTCTAGTACCAGGCCCCATAATATGTCAAGAAGATGGATATCTGTATCTCAGGGGGTTATCTATGCCCTATCTTAGATTTGTATCCGGGACCAAAATGAGCGTGATCATGCATGAGGCGCATGAAGGATTTTGTGGAGATCACACAGTCGGACTCAGCCTATCTAGGAAGATCCTAAGGCAATGATACTTTTGGCCAACAATGAAGAAGGACTGTGTGGATTATGTCTGCAAATGTGAACAATGCCAAAGATATGCAAAGGTCCCATGAGCTCCTCCCACAGAGATTACCATGATGACCAGTCTCTGGCCTTTTGCTGTTTGGGGAATTGATTTGGTAGGATCCCTCCTGACCGGGAATGGTGGGTTAAAATACGCCATCGTAGCTGTCAACTATTACACCAAGTGGGTTGAGGCAGAACCAATGAACACTATTACCTCCCAAAAGGTCTTATATTTTGTCATCAATAACATTGTATGCCGATGCGGTCTCTCGCATAAAATTGTTTATGACAACAGGAAGCAATTTGATAGCATCCATTTCATCGAATTCTGTGAAAGACAAGGAATCATCAAGAGCTTCTCCATAGTCACAAGGCCTCAAACAAACGAGTAGAAAAAGGCCATAAACAAAATTTTAAAAGGGATACTGAAGAAAAAACTCCAAGCTTGCAAGAGTAAGTGGCCGGAAGAGTTTCCCTGTGTACTATGGGCATACCGGACCATAGAAAGAACTTCAACCGGACATACTCCCTACTCAATGGTTTATGGATGTAAGTCCATCATCCAGTGGAAAACACAATCCCATCTCACAGATGAGACACATACGATCCAATCTAGAACCATGCTTCACTCTAGGAATCCCTAGATCTCGTTGAAGAGGAAGCATCACAAGTTCAATTGAAAATTTATCAAGGAAATATCGCAAGGCATTTTAACTCTAAAGTCAAAAGCCAAAGGTTCGGGATTGGTGATCTAGTCCTAAGAAGAGTTTTCCCTGCTTCACAAGACCTGGGAGTGGGGGTTCTGGGACCCAACTGAGAAGGACCTTACGAGATCCAAAACGAAGTGTATCAGAGAACATATCGACTAAGGCGACTAGATGGAATGGAGGTCCCAAGGGCATGGAACGCTGAACAACTTTGCTGGTACTAACAGTATTCGAAAGTGTTTAATCTTATCTCTTCTTTTTAATGTATTTATTTTCAGTTAATGTATGCCCCATGGGAATTTTTGATCAATTGAAAATGGTGTGAACAAAACACCATAAGAAGTATCTTAGAAAAGAAGAAGTTCAATGTCCATCTTTAATTTATTCCCAATTAAGTGACCTAAGACCGTACTCTTTGATCACTTGGGGGTTAAGTCCATCAATAGATTCGTCTGTGCAATATGGAGAAAAAGGATGCAAGGCCCGAGGCCCAGTCTTAGTCCATATTCATATGGACTGGGGGTCCAAAAGCCCCAAAAACTGAAAGTTGGTTCAGACCTAACATGATCTAGGATAACATAATTGGTTTCTATCTAATGTTTCCCTTAACGGTCCTGGCTGTTGGAACCAAGATCTTAGGTCTAGGATAATTTAATTAATTTTTATCTAATTTATCCCCTAATGGTCTTGGCCATTGGAACTGAGAACCCACAAATAAAAAGTTCATGCATAGTGGTAATACAATTAATGAATTTCTAAAGAGACAAATAAATATAAAATGGGAAGTAAAATATTGAAAAGATGGAGGTCATTATAAAAACTGTATAACAAAAAACTGTCTGAAGCGCATTCGCGCTCATTCAAGAAATTACAAAAATGTCAACAAAAAAGTTATAGGCAAAATAACTACAAAAACCCTTAAGCTTGGGCCTCGTCCTGGTCCGGGATAAGGGGCGACACCATCTTCATTGCCGCATCTTCAAGGGGCTCCACATCATCTTTCTCCTTGGCCATAAACTCGGCCCTCTTGATAGTTGGATCGAGATAGAGCTGAAGGTTCATATTCTTGTCCTGGAGCCAGGCAATGTAGATGGCTTCATCGAAGGTGGCCACAAGTAGAGCACCCGCTTGCTCCTTCTCCTTCTAGGCCTTCTCACATCGCTCTCGCTCCAGTTGAACTTGAGCCTCCAGTGCCTGGACTTGAACCCCAAAGGACTCCACCTTCTCCCGCTCTTACCATAGATGGGTCTCGATTGTCTCCATAAGCACCTTAAGTGAGGCCTCCGAGTTACGAGCACCAGACACCTTTGCCCGCAAATTTTTCAGCTTCGAAGTCAAATTGTCCACCACCTTTTTGTGGTCATCATCCTTCCAGGACAAAGGCCTCCTGGTGTTCAATTTGAAACCAGGTCGTTTCCTTAGCAAGAGCTTCCTTGGTGAATTCTCGATGGTTGATGGCCGCCTCTAACTCCATCTGGGCTGTCTCCAGCTTCATGGCCAACTCAGGTACCAAGTTCGCATTCTGATGAGCCAATAGTGCATCCTGGAACAAAGTAGAGTTAGAAACACACAAGGAAACGATGGAAACAAACTAAACAAACAAAGCTTACCGTTGTGTCCGGGTGTCAGATGGCCAGGGAGATGATGAGGGCATTGTTGCTGGCCAAGGTGGCATAACGTTTGAGCCAGAGGTGAGACATGGAGGTCTCCACCTGAGCCAGAAGGTCCACGAAAAATGGAGCTAGGTCCTTCCCCAACTTGGGAAGAAATCCTGTCTCAGCTCCCATTCAGTCCACAATTTATTGTGGAGAGGTGAATGTTTCGGGGCGGCTGAAGAGCTCCACATTGTGCTGAGTGTTCAGGGCCTGGGCCACCTCATCACGACGATCTCTACCTTCATCCCAGGCCCTCACCACCATCATTCACCTCTCCTCCATTGTTACTGACTCGACCTCTCCCAGAAGGGCATGGTTAATGGGAAGCACGTGGGCATCCAAGAGCATTGATGAAACAGTGAAGCCGTCCTTGGGAGAGTGTGTGTCACTGAAAGCACAGGCCCCCACCATCTTGGCCTTCTTTGCACGCTCCCCTTGAACTCTCCCAGCAGTGTGCGCCTTTCTCTTCCGAGCAAAACCCTCCGTCGGCAGCTCATGCTCCAGATTGATGATCTATAAGGGAGCAGCTGGGGGTAGTCATGGCTCCGTCGAAGTCGTACTGACTGGGAAAACTCCTGTTGACCTCTCCAAGGCCTTGGCAGCCAGCTCCGTGGACTGGGCCAGCGAGATTATTGTGTTGGTCTTGGCCGAGCTCTTGGCAGCCTTCTTTGCACTTGCCTTGGCCTTGGAGGCCCTGGCCTCGAAGAGCTCCTTCATTTTTGCCACCTGGTCCTTCTCACCTAAGATATAAAAAGAATTTGGGTTTTAGCAACAAAGCTTGATAAAATGAAGTATATAAAATAAAATACGATAAAAAAAGAGAAAAAAGAACATGCAAATATGCGAGTCTAAGTTCCTTCGGGACGGACCCTTATCAGTAGATCTTGCATGACTTAATTATCCAAGGGCAAAGGAATGAATCTAATCCCCCATGTCGTCCAGGCTCAGGAAGCTATCGTATTGAAGAAACTAGGACGAATTCATGAGGGTAAGCATGTCCACAACAATAGGATAATGAGGGGCCTTTTGTTTCTAGGACTCCCAACTAAGTGGTCAAGGTTTCGCTGCCTAATCCTAAGATAGTCCCCAATATGTGGAGCGTAAGTTAAAGATGGTGGCGATTTACCATGCCTTGAAATGTTGGTTTTGGGAGCTCCAGTGTTGGGCTGCCTCCCCTCGAGAAAGTCATCCAGCTCATCGAACTCCACCCTCTCTGCAAGGCGCTTACATTCAGCCTTTGACTTCTTTGCGTCGGTTTTCACCATGGCCTCTACTGCCTCAATATAAAAAAGGGTCAACTTTTCCCTTAATTCAGGATCCCTCTCGCATTGTAGTGCTCAAAGGTTGGGGGCATTTATCGATTGATGCCCGACAAGCAACCCGACCTCCTGAAGATTGACTGTGTTCACTAACCCCCCCCCACGTCAAGATCATCAGCACTGAAGGTGGCATATTTTTTCTTTCGGTCCAGGATGAACTTAGTCATCTAGGTTTGGACGTATGGATCTTTTCTAAGGGACATGAGTATGCGATGAAAGATAAAGAAAGAGGAAAGAAGAAGCATAAAGTGGGAAAGGGAAACTTATCCACACGCTGGAAGTCCAAAACAAGAGTTGGGTTTTTGTCAAGAAGGAACCCATATGTCATGAACCAGTAGTGTATGACATCAGGGGGATGCTTCCAGGTACTGGAAGGTGCCAGACCAATGTTATAGGTTTTCAACCGATAAAACCCGTCCCACTTCTTGTCCTTCGAGTTTAATTGCGGTTGGAGCCGAAGGATTCCTCGAGCTCATTCAACATCTGATAGTTCCGAAACTTGTTTACTTTTGTCTCTGTCTCCCAAGTATTGTTGGTAAGGAGTTTGTGCCCCTCCAGGATCACAGGAGCCGCGTTAACTTCATCTTTAGGAAAAATAGTAATACCAGCAATGATCAGGGACCTCGAAGTGAAGGAAGAAGCAAGAACCAAGCAGTTAGCACCGAAATCGAACAAAATGGTTAAGGTATGAGAACTCTCCTAAATTGCTTGGAGAAGTTCCCTCCGAACAGAGCACCAGGAACAACTTAGGCCCCGGAAGCATATGTCGGGAACTAAAAGATTTTTTTTTTTTTGCAGAGACGAATAAATTCACCCGAACGATTTTATGGCGTCCGTGTTCGTTGATTCAAAGTGGCCTAGCCTGCTTCAATATCCATAGCATGCGTTCTGATATCACCTGAAAAGCTAATTTGTCTACTTATTATGCTACCCAGAACCACCCAATACGGTGGAAATTACCTTAACAACCAGAATCTTAACATAGACTACTAAGAAAATAAAGCAGAGAGGTTGCTGAAAACACTTACTTGAGAAACTTGAGTTTGAAGCCTAGTGATGAAAGAATGAAATCAACGGTAAAAACTCAACTCTGAATTTGAGAAGGCGGTAAAGCAGTTCGTCAACACTCTCAGAGGGGCTAGTTGAGGTGCAGGACTCCTCTTGATGAACGGAAGGAGGATTCGATGAGAATAAGTGGGCTCAGAGTTGTAATAAACGTTGGTGAAGTTTGTGGGCAAGTTCAGACATTTACAGGAAAAGCTCTTTGCTCTCTATTTTGGAAATTCAAATATGATAAAAGTGAAGATAGAAGTTTGCATGCATATTTATAGGAACAGAACCGTATTCCATGCCTTTCTAATCCAATGATTCACATTGATTATCCCAAGAAAAACTACATCCGGCGGCCCGGAGAACAAGCATACTTTAATTAAACCACTCGAGTGCTAAAACGTCGGTTTACCATGATGGGATGCCTCGAGAAATGCACTGACAACCATCAGTCACCCAGGACAATGAAGGGGGTTCCACATGTATTTAGGGCGCGAATGGCGTCAACTTGCCACCCACCTAGAGAAACATGCCCAAGGCCTTTGGAATTCAAAAGGTTGGGATTCTTTGAAATTTGAAAGGTTGGGGTTCTTTGGAATTCGAAAGGTTGGGGTTGGTCAGTTGGCCCCCAATGGATTGCACCGGAATGAAGCAGCAAGTCTCCACCACGCGAACACGGATGAAGACTTGGGGGGTTAATGTTGTCCGTATTTTCTACCAAGGACACATGGCACCACCGAATAGGCTTTGTTAGCCCTCAGGGTAGGCCAAGGCTCAACTTGGGTCCAATAGATAATGATTACCCAAAGTATGGCGAGAATCCGGACCTGAAGTGAAGGCCCAGACCAACATCGTGACCACGAATTTCCCGTATCAACCTGGATAAAGGCCATTACAACGTATAGTCTAGCTCAATGAACAAATCCCACCATTTGAGACCCGGATGGTATCTCCGGCTCCATCTGTGCAACCCAATTTGTTACACAAGGATATATCATGTACTCACCATCACGAAAGAATACCTACCTTCGGAAATGAATCCGAACTCTCCGTTCTGGAAGTGCAAGACAGACACGTCATCCTGCTGACGCCATCATCGAGAAGTTCGGCGATTGTTCTCTTAACCAACCTGCAAAAGGGGTGCGCACAAAAGGTAAAATATTCTTAGGGATTGGCACTACCACTACTCTAACACATCCTGTCCCCTGAATCCCTATGACGGCTCATGCACATCAGTCACTGTTAAAGTACAAAGGACAACTGAAGTGTCCAACTAAACTTGGGCTGACCCAATGGGCTTTAGATTAAACATATTGGAATAGCATTTTATACTTGAATCAAGCTACATTAGATGATTAATTGTAATTAAATCCCTATTGGGCCCGGATTAGTCCGACCCAAAATACATGGCCACCGATAAATTGGGCCATCAGTTCACTGTAGATGCAACACCCTGCGTTTCGGGTACCTTTAAACGACTCGGGTCGAGTTTTTTTTCCCCGAGTTAAGAATATTATTTTAAATAATATTATATTTTTTTTGGAATTTATTTCCATGAGATATTGCTAGCCAAATTATGAAGTTTGTGATTAAAAGTCAAGATAAGATTTTCGGTCTTGGACCGACACAAAAACCCTAATCGGGTAAAAATCTCGGAAAATAAAATGAAAAACTATGGAAAATATATTTTGGGCATAAAATAAATACATAAAAATTAAAGTTTGACCAAAAATAATAAACCTAAGAGGAAATGGAAATTTTAGGGCATTTTGTGTTAAATGCTTAATTTTATCGAATTGGGGAATTTTATTTTATAAATGAACTTTAGTTTAAATTGTATTGTGTGATTTATTAAATTAAATGTGAGAGACATTTAATTTAATTATTATGTATTAAATTTTATTTTTAAAACATTATATGAGTGAAAAAGGTTATAGAAAGTCAATTTGGATTTTTCTTCTTAGGAAATATTTATTAACCTTTATAAAAAAAATAAATTACATATATAGAAAAGAGGTGGCCGACCATGTGAGGATGTTAGTTGTGTGGACCAAATTGATTAAGTTTTAATCACATTTAAATAAAGGTTAATGAGACAAAGTGATAAAGGTAAAACACTCAAGTGTTTAGATATTATTTAGTTGTTATGCTCATCCAAACCCTCACCCAACTGACCCATTCTCTCTACTCTCACTCTCATCACTTCAAAAATTTTCTCTAAAGTGTTCTCTCCCTTTTCAACCATCAAGAACACTAAGAAATCTTGGAAGCTTAAGCATTGGTCTAGGAAGAGTTCCCTAAGGTAAAGTTTCAAAAAACTTGACTTTTGTAAAGTTTTTAACCATAGGTCTTTCAATAGCTAACTATCTATGTTGTTGGGGGAGTTGGTTAAGGTTTGGAAAGAGTTTTGAAGGATTCAAAGCTAGTAGAAACATCAAAACCTAAAGCAAGAACAACAAGAGGTAAACTGTTTACTTTTTATGGTTGTTATTGTATGGTTTTTATTTTTAAGCATTATTTTGTATATTTAATGCCTAAAGTTTCTTATTGGTGATGTAATAAGGCTATGGTAGTTACTTTATAATTTTTATGATGCTTTTGTGTTGATTTTTGAAAATAGGGACCAAAATCCCTAAGGGGTATTGTTGAAAACCCTAAAACAAAAATACAAGTTTTGAGCTGTGACTTCCAAGGGGTCAAGCATCCACTATATATTTATTTTGTAAAATTAATTTGTACTGTGATGTTTTTGAGATGGAGTACATAAAATTGAGCTTTTGAAACACTAAAAACGTTTAAAAATGAGTGAGTTATGCTATTTCAAAGTTTAGGTAAAAAAACTGATTTTTTTCGTATTCTTAAATTCGGGACCAAGTTTGGACAGCCAATGTATAGGAAAAATGAACCTAGTTTTTTCTAAAATTTGGTGGAAATATTCTTGGCATAACCTAGTATTCCACTGTAAAATTTGGTAACAAAATAATGAACGGTTTGATAGTTATTTTTTTTGAGTGAAGGCTTGATAGTTATTAAGTGCCAAAATTTGGAAAAAATAAGGACTTGAAAATAAGGTCATTTTTACCTCAATGTTTGGAAAATATTTTTACCAATAAAAAATACTCATTTTGACCTAAGATTTCACAAAGACCTAAATGGCATACAAAATATGGAATTTAGAAATTTTGGTAGCAATTGGGTGAATACATTTCAAGTTATGACATAACAAAGTATGTAGTTAAAAATGTGAAAAATGAGGTTTTCACACTTAGTGCAAAAATGAGATTTTGGAACTTAAGATAAATAGTACATTTTTGTATATTACAAGATAAAAACATGGTAAGTCTTAAAAACATTTTGACCTAAAATACCACTTTGAGATTAGTGACAATTATTTTTATTAAAGAATTTTTATTCTTTCTAAAAAATAAAAGATTTAATTTATTATTAAGTTGATAAATTAAAAGAGGGTTTAAAAGCCCTATATTTTGAGAAAATAATTAAGTAAATTATTTTTCTAGTAAGAAAACTTGATTAATTGACTTAGGAGAATTAACTAGTCAAGATAAGAAATTATTAACAATTTCTCCTAATTAAGTTAAAATTAGGCGATTTTCTTCAAACGGTTTTTAGAGATTAAAACTTTAAGAAAAATAAAAGGAAAATTAAGATGTTATTTTCTTGAAAAATAATTGAGGAATTTAATTAGTATTTTCTGGATATAATACTAGCTAAAATCTTCTATATATTTAACCGACTTGTTGAAAGTACGGGTTAACAGCGATACTTTTAAAGAATAAGGTTTTTAGGGGATTATGGGAAAATACTATTGCGATACCTGAGCCTAAGTATCGAGACCATAGGATAGGTCTCCCCAAGACTTAGGGTTTAGTCTCAAATTTTTGAGTATGAATTTCTTGAATGCGTTTAAAACCAAATAAGGATTATTAATCCTTACAAATGATTTTTAAAATGACTAAACTACCCAAAATAATAATAATGAATTATGAAGTGTCATAATTAATCCGAGTATACTGTATGGATAATTACAGTATTGGCTAAGCATAACTGGACTATACATTGGAGGGTGAAATCTTGCTGAGAGCAAAGGACTCCAAATAAGTCAACTTCTATTGTGTGGCTACAACATGAAACAACTATTGTATTGTATGTTAGTATAGAGACACATGCACATGCACATATATACACTGTCGTAGAAAGTTTGCATAGAGACGTTATTCTAGTGGGTGCTGATTCAGAAAATATGACCGGTAGATATCTGTCATATTCAAGACGGCTGATCCCTGTCACATTGTTTGATTTTATTATGTCTGGTTCACTACTGCGACGAGTGGTCAAGAGGTGAGGATTGCTAGTTTAAACCTATGGGTGCCAAAATGAATGGGACCTAGGGGCCTTCATGCTTACTTAATCAGTGAATGGTTAGAACCCGAGCAAGTACTCTAATAAGTTATTCCCGTATAATAACCGTGAATATTGGCCATTCAATAAGAGTTCCTAGAGATACTAGGAGTTGCCAAGTTTGAGTGAGGTTGAACACCCTAGGGAAAACTGCTCCCCAACACCACTAATTAACATAGAAGTCTCTGTAAACCCGTGTAACTTCGATTACACTCTTGAATAGTAGCAATGCCCTAGGTAACTTGATGATTACCCTTGCGAGGGATTTACTATTGGATAAGTAGCAATGCCCTAGGTAACTTGATAGTTACCCTTGATGGGGATATTCATTGGCTAGATCTTAGTGTTGAGACTTGGTTCTCTCTTACAGATTAACATTTATGCCCGAGGGCGTGATACGCCCAAATTGTTAGAAATTGTCGAGCGTTGGTCTCGAATTATATTGTGATATATTATATCTGCATGCTATGGGTATTTCTAAGTGCAGTGATTTATTTGTTTATATGAAATAGTTTGTCATTGGTTATCAGGCATAACCATAAGTTTGCCAGGACGCTTTTGCGTTCTTGAAATTGATTGCGTAGGGTCCGGATGGATCCGGAACCCTAATATTTTTGAGCTATTGTTATTTGGGGATAGTAACTTGGTCAGTAACCACCTGTCTTCTCTGAATGCTTTTATTTTAAAGTTGAACTTACTAAGCGTTTTCACTTACCTAGTTGTTTCCTGTTGTAGGTAAGAACAAGGGCAAGGCAGAACAGTGAACTCTGGAGTCTACCTTGTGAATGTGCATGTGGACCGACCTTTTGGGAAGTCGTTTTGTTTTTTTTGGAAATGTTCTATTATTTTCATAAACTAGGCTCACTCTACTCTTCATAAACTATGTTTGTATTAAATGTTAAGTATGGCCATACGACTTTTAAAAAGTTTTTTTTATATGGGTTTTCGAGACATTTAGTTAAATGAAAACATTTATATTTCCGCATTATCGAGTCTTGAAAATCCGGGTCGTTATAGTAGAGGGGATCCCAATTTTTCATGCATGCACAAATGCTGTTGAACTTGTTACTCAAACCCTACATTGTTAAAACTCAAAGCTTAATACAATTGACTCATGAACTAAGGCTCATTAACTCCCCAACCACGTAAAAATTCTAGTCTTAATAGTTTATTTCCTTTCTTGCTAGTTCTAAATCTTAATATATTTATAGTTTCTGAAAAACTCGGTAAATACTTGTTAATACCCATAACATTACAATATTGTATATTATTTCAAAAATAAACAAAAAAAAATTATTTAAGTTACATTTTAAACATTTCAAATCAGAAAAAAAACTAACAATGAAATAAACTATACTTTAAACTTGAAAATAAATAAACCAGACAAAAAAATGATACAACAATATTAAACATAAATGTTAATACTTCCATCATAAACAAACTAGTATATTACAACACATGAACTATAAAAATAAACAAGACGAAAAGAAAAACATAAAATAAACACAAAATTAAGAATAATATATATATTTGAAGCATAATCATAAAAAAAAAATTATTGTGGCAGAATCAAACTCAACATGCACATGAAAACCCTAACCCCAAAAAATCCAAACGAATTTATAAAATCCAACAATATGGTATTTCAAAACAAAAACATGTACAAAGATAAACAAAAACATTGAACCCTGTTGACGCAGTTTTTCGTCAATTAAAATAAAGAGCAATTAAGCAGAATAAATGATTTAAAAAATAAAAAGAACAATAGAGATTTTTTATGTGGTTCAGTAGTTAACTCTACCTAGTCCACGAGTCATTTTTACTATTTTTTTTGTGTGAAAGCTGAAAGAAATTTCACAGAGTTTCAGTACAATAATTTGTTCGTGTCCAACAAATGACTAGGGTCCTGGTATTTATAGACCTACTTACAAATACTCTCATTCACGATTTAAGGAAGGAGTAATACAAATTTCTCTATTTGAATTTAAATTACAAAAGACTAAGTCAACAACATAATATCTATACTAATCCCTAAAAAATAGGAATAATTTACTGAAATACTACTTTTTGACACTTTTAAGCACAATATCGAGCTGGCATTGATATTCTTCAAGCTGACAAATATCATTTATTCCTTTGAGCTAAATTCCTTGCTTCGAGTTGAAATAATCTATTGCTTCTTAATTACAAAAACATTATTGATGGTAATAATATTTAATTTCAAGCTTATGGAGATGTCTCTGAAACATGGTATAACATTTGCCCCCTCAAAAGTGTTTGCTCGGATCTTAGTAGGATAGAGTTTTAAATTTCCCTCATCAAAAAATGAGCCCACCTACCACACTCGATTGCGTATACATGTCATGCTCAGATTGGTTACTCAATGGTACTTGATGTACTGCTGTTTAGTATTCCCTTGCACCTATTTTGTTGCCATTTCCCTTAAACCCCACCCATTGGATTTCAATCCTACGGTCGAATTACTCTTGCTTTTCTTTCTATATATACTTCATTCTTCTCTTAAATACTATACTTTATCATCTTCTTCCCCCAAAACTCAAAGTTTTCTCTCAAGAACCAGCAAAACCGAAGCCTCCAATATCCTCACCACTCATATATTCTTCAAGATTTCTACACCTAATCATCTTTGTACACACCTCCAAATAAACTTTTTCAAGTAAGTTTTCCAACTTTTCTTAGTGTACGTTATTTCCATGCGTGCATTTTTTTTTTTTTTTGTATCGGTTCTCGGTTCTTGATGGTCTTGAGATTTTATGGAAAAAGTGGGAGTTTGATCTTTTTTGGGGTATAAAAGTACATAAAAAATTGTTTTTTGGTCTAAATATTGTGGGAATAGGCTTAATTTCAGTAGCGTATCAGGTGAATTTTTAGATTAGGTTTTTTGGAGAATTTCAATAGCCTACAATTTGGGTAATCGTGCCCAGTTTTATAGGGATCTATAGCTTAACCTCCACTACACTCTAATCATCCTTCGAGCCTTAGGATAGCTCAAGCTCAAAATGCGAGATGTTTATTCTTCTCATACCACCTCTGCTTTCGAGCTATATTCCTTCCCGAGAGGACCCTCACCATTATTCTTTCTCTTTATAGATGTCAGGTCTCGATTTCAAGAAGGAATGGTGGGGGTTCTCAGCTCGGGCGATTCCGTATTAGAAAACTACCCCTAACTAGAATCTCCCTTTTCATGAAATCAAAGGTTAATCCATGAGTACAACAAAAAGGTTGAGAAGGAAAATATTAGCAGATTGTTTAGGCGTCAAATTAAGGAAATCCAAGAAGTCAAAAGAAAAAGACTTTGCCTCACTGCCCATCCCGAGCCTTCAGCTACTAGCAAAATTCCTTTAGCTCGCCCTCTTGACCTAGTTCTAACAATTTTCATCACCTTTCTCCCAGGTGAGCTTGAATTTGAGATAATGGTAGTTGAATCTTCAACCTCCATAGGAAGATCCAAGCAACCTGAAGCAGAGTCACCCATTCATGAGTTTAACCCCTTAGTTAGCAAAAATGTCGTTGTCCCTAAAGCCACCTACTTCGAGGCCTAGCACTACGAGTCCTCAATTAAACTTGTCAGAAAAGTGTCTAACATTTTATCTACTCGTAGAATTAAGTTTTCTGGTACACTCATGTGTTGAGCTCCATACGAAGATGTGCAGAGCTGTTTCACACCAAGAGAGAACGATCCTGATGTTTGCGTTTGGCTCGAAGCCTGGAGCGATGAGCACATGAAGGAGGGAGCTCTTTCCCTATTATGCAATATTTTAAGAGTGTCACCGACTGGATCGGGATAGCCAACTTCGAGCTCCATACCAACTTATACTGAATCCTCGCGACCCTCAAATCACTCTACCATGAGCTGAAGTGGGTCGAGCCGTCTTCGCTGGATATTATTTATTTATCTTGTAAAGAGCAATCCACCTCAAAAGAAGGGAGGTGATGGGTTCTATTACCTATCGAGCTACCCTAAAGACAAGAAGCTGATTGAAGACATCCCAAACCACCCTTCGAACATCAAAACCCAATTTTTCTAGACTGGTGGCCTCCAGACATCAAAATTTTATTCTTTCCTACTAATTTGTAAGTTTCACACTTAGAAATTTTTGTGAATTTTCCTCCTTTTCAAATGGTTTCTCTTCTAACCCACTCTCCCATTTCCTTTGTTTTATAGCTGTCTATGACCGACCTGATGCATCTCCCACAATGCAAAAATGTCAGGAGGAGTTAGGAAAACTCTCTTATGGAAAAAGGTATTTTAGTTACCTTTTAAATGAAACTACGCTCGAGAATGTGGCCTTCTTGGTGATGGTGAGTCTATGACCGACCATATTTAACCCAAGTACGAGTTGTGGTACAACGTTTCCGTCCAAGTCCAAAAAGAGATCCCTTAATCGACCAGGCTCCTCCTCCAAGAGAAAAATAACTAACTTGGATGAGGAGGACACTCCTCAAGATGAGTCCATGGGGAAGCAGACAGACGAAACCCCCTCAACCTCGGGTGAAGGTAATTTAAATAGTCGAGCAGGATGGTCTCCAACCCTGCTTGAATATTCCCCTAACCTTCTAGTATCCTTTAGAGATTTTAACTATAATTTTCTTGTTTGGCCGGGGCTAGATCATAGAGTCCATAGGTACAATAGTGGGCTTGTACAGAGATAAGTAAAGTACACCTCAGAGGACATTTGGGAATGGCCATGTTATCAATTTGGGTCGAATGATTGGAAAGATTTTTTTGAGCTCTCTCCTATTCGAATAGAAGAGGAATTGAGTGACCCTAGTATTCTTCCATTATTTCAGAAACTGAAACCCATTCCCCTTATAACCACTAATGTAAGTCCGAGCACTATTGAAAAGGGTAGGCCTTTTTTAACAATCCAAGAGGCTTTTACTAATAGTTTTAATGACTTATTGGGTTTCATCCTCTAACTTGATCACTGTTTATTGTGATTGCAGGGGCCCAAATGCAGTCGATGGCACCCTCCATGGCCAACTTACTCAACAATCCTCCCCGAGTTAAAAGTGGAAAAAGAGGTGGAAGCAGAGAAGGTGTCGTGATTTAATTTAATAAATAATGTCCAAGTGTACACTGTCAATAAGTTGAGTATCGTCTCCATAGGGATTGAAATAGCAAATAATTGTGTGCAAATCAATTACCAAATAATTTAATAGTGGTGAATTTTTTTTTGAAAATGCGTGAAATAAACTAAGATGACAATCTAAAAGCAAGAGAAATTCAATTCGGTGAAATGGACTTGAATTATTAAATTCATCTATGTGTAGTGACCTGTACGTTTTGCTACAACAAGACCTCAGCAAAATTACCCAGAGTTAACAAGAATTCCAAATTAGCTGATAGAACTTTTCCAAATCCTATGGTATTAATTCTTTCTCCTAATTTAACATATTCCTATGCCAATCAAGTTTAAGAACCTAGAATTTAAGCATCAATTCATAATGGTTACACAAGGTAAATAACACATTCCTATGCTATTCACAAAATATAATCTAACAAGATTATCTACTTGTGTCATTCATGTTCATCCATTATATTCAAACTTTCTAGCACAAATATAACTCAACATCTTGCTATTGATGGCCAAAAAACAACAAGAATTCATCCTTAAGCATACTTGAATGAACAATGGGTATATTTGCTAAAATAAAGTGTTAGAAATTCAAACACTAAGTGATAGAGTTAATTAATAATTCAAGCCTCAAAAGATTTTGTTCATGGATAAATTCAAGAGCACAAATCCAAAATCAAAACAGCCCATGGGTATTTAAATAGAAAAAGCTAAAGAAATTACAAACTTAAATGAGAATATAGAGGAAAAAAAAGCCAAAGATGATGAATCAATAATCTTGTCTTCCTCCTCTTCCATTTCTTCCTTGGATTCTCCTTTTCAAGCTTGGAATTTCTTCTTCTTCAACTTAGAGCCAATTCACTTTTCATTTTTTCTTTGGAAAATTCATGCATAAATTCATTAATTTCCTACTTTCATCTCTAAAACACTAACAAGACACTATAACCCACAACAACACAGAAAGGGAAAAAAATTAACTAAAAAAAATAACAAACAAGCACGCATCACACTTCTTAATTATATATTTATAAGCTTAAAAATATAAAAATAACTCTTTATTCCAGAGTTATCAGAAGGCACAAGAAAAATGCCTCCACCTCCTTCCAAGACCTTTCATATTTCCTGCTCTGGTACCGAGAAGACTACTCCCAAGTTGGAGGAAACTCCCAGCTCCCAAAAGGGTAAGGTTCCTGAGGCTGCCCCTTCGACTCATGTCCTCAAAGGGACGAATTCCCCTGTTCCTGAGAGGGTCATAGAAACTCCTCGCTAAAAGGAGTTTTTCCTTTCCCACATTTCTGGCGACTTCGGAGGTCATCTCCCAAGTTGGCAAACCTTAAGTGGCCTGACCCTTCGGGGCTGGGACTTCCTTAGGAATGAGGCCTCCTCTTTGGTTCAATGCCGAACCTTGGACTTCATTTGTGTGGTAAAGTCTATGTGTATACATACCACTTACATTTTTTACATTCATGTTTTATAACTACATGTCTTGACATATATTATTTTCCACATGTAGGGTCTGCTCGAGGTCCTCTGATTTTCGGAGCAAATCAATGACCTCGCAACTGCGAGTGAAAATGGCATGACCGAGGCTAAGGAAGCCCATGTCAAGGACGAGTTGGAGGTCGACTCACTAAAGAAGACATTGGAAGGTGCTTAGAGCCACGTTGCCGCACATACCTAGAAGAATAACCAGCTCGAGGAAGAGAAGAAGACATCCTTCAACCTAATGGAGAAGGAGAGGGCTCAATTCGAAAAATACCTATAGGCTAAAGAAGTTGAATTCTCCAAGTTAGCCTGTTACCGAGTCTGGTGATTTAATATTGATGTGGACTTCTCTTTCCTGGGCGAAGCTCGCGATGTCTTTACTGAAAAATTGAAGGTCTAGCTCACTGCAGAAGAGGTTGCCCATACTACAACTCCGGAGGGTAACCTTGATGACGATATTAGAGATGAAGTTATGTTAGAAGGAGGAGCTACATGTAAAGGAGGAGCTGCCTGAGGGATTCTTCGTCAACATCCTTTGTTTGCTTGCTTATTATTTTTCTTCTTTTTTGTTTAAGGCCCCTGGATCATTCTGTAATTAAGGCCCTAGGGGCCGAGACAATCTTATTATCGAGTTTTCTGAGCATTCAAATTTTTGAAAGGGTTTAAGGACCTCTGGTCAAAGATGATCATATGCTTGATTTCACAAGAATTTATGTATCTTTATATATTGCTGCTTTTACAATAGTTTGCTCAAATTTACTGAGTATTTAAATTATTCGAGGTCTTTATCATTTATGACAGATGTTGTACTTGTTTAATTGATAAAAGTATTGTTGAGTTTTTATGCCATTCTACACTTATTTTTCATGTAGTTTATATGCATAATTTTGGTCGAATTTCATGCTTGTTAAAACAACCATGCCAAACTTAAAAAAATGACTACTCACTACAACAAAATAGATGTTTTATGACTTTAATTGGGAGACATTGGAAGTCTACAATGTCTCCCAATTGGGGAGACGTTGTTGCTAGGGTCATTGTAGGTATATAACCCACGTCTCCCATTGGGAGACGTGCCTCACTTCCCACGTCTCCCAGTGGGAGAGGTGGAAAGTCAAACGTTGACTTTCCACCTCTCCCACTGGGAGACGTGGGAAGTGACTCACCTCTCCCAATGGGAGACGTGGGAAGTCCCTAGGAGACATCCCACGTCTCCCAGTGGGAGAGGTGGAAAGTCAATGTTTGACTTTCCACCTCTCCCATTGGGAGACGTGGGAAGTCTCCCACCTCTCCCAGTGGGAGACATTGAAAGTCTCCCACATTTAAAAAAAATATATTAAATAAATTTATAATTAATATTATTTTAATTTGATTTAATAATTAATTAAATTGAAATAATATTAATTTAAAATGAAATTATTTTAATCTAAATTTAAATTGAAATTATTTTAATAATCAATTAAATTGAAAGAAAAAAATATATTTGTTAGAAATATTCAAAATGAACAAATATTGCATTGTGTATGAAGAAAGAGTTAAAAAAAAAAAAAAAAAACCTATCAACGAGGTCGGTAACTTTGGATTATCGGCAACATATATGTCGCCCATTCTTGTCGCAACTCATCAATTTGTGCCTCTGTATATGATGTGCTTGTTAGCTGCAAGAAATATAAAGTAAAATATATTAATTAATTATTTGATTACATTTATAGTTTCAAAAATAATTTGTAAATTTGAATTAATAATACCGTTCTCAAGTAATGCCCGGGACTCGCATGTTCAATCAAGTCCTTCAACATCCTCATTAAGTAGTATCCACATGCCACATTGTTCGGTTGGTGTGGACACTAATTATTTAAAAATATGAGTAATTTATTATTAAATTGAAACTTTTTAAAAAATGCATACATATTATTCTACTTAATTATTATAAATGTTCAAAAATTTCTGCTGAAGTTACTTACCTGAGGTTGCTTAATGCGTAGAGTATCAGGGATCTCGACATCAGGAAGATTCATAGAGAAAAAAAGATTGAAAGCGCTAACGATCACTGATACAATCTCCTCACGGTTATTTAGCTCTGAATTCACCGGATCATAAACCTTAACCCCTTCATCCCACAAAGTTTTCAAGTCATCTATAAGAGGAGCTAGATAGACGTCAATATCATTACTAGGTTGTTTAGGTCCTGATATCAACAAGGTCAACATTTCAAACAAACAATGGTTAGGTCCTGATAGTGACCTAACCATCTGCATGTGAATATCAAAACAAACAATTCAAACAACATACAATAAGTTTCTTCCTTATAGAATGTCTATATAAAACTAATTGTTTATTATCCTAGATAAAATCGGGCAGCATTTCCCCTATAATAGTGACCTAACCATCTGCATGTGAATAGCAAAACAAACAATTCAAACAACATACAATAAGTTTCTTCCTTATAGCTCCGCAGCACACAGTCAAATTTCTCAGAACCTACTTCACTAATACACAAGTTCTCAACCTTCCGTTATCACCGCAGCACACAATTTTAATCTCAGAACCTACTTCACTATGGATGAATATTTAAGATATTCAAACTCCTCTAACATTTGTTTAATAATATTAAAAGTAGAAGTAAGAGAATATATATGTACCTCTTGCAATCTTTAATCCAAAAGCTAGGAAAATTACTTCACTTAGCAATCAAATTCGCTATTAAATCCACAAACCAATAAAATTAAATTAATAAATAATAAATAAAACATCACTAAATATCTAGCAATATATAACGTATTATTGTAATTTTAGAAACTTAATTACCTCAAATGTGTGATTGATATAGGAATTTTGATGCAAAATACTCTCTAAAATCTCACCACAAAAATCACAACCTATGAAATTAAATTAATTAATATGTTAAACATTACTAAAAAAATATCACTAAATATCTAATAATAGTAAATGATATTGGTAAACAAATAAAAAAAATCCCAATGTGCCACTAATTATAACCTCAACAAAAAATCAATATAAAATTTCATAACCTAAAAACTTAATAATAAACAAAAACATAAAAATTTTCATATATTTATATTTTATAAATTATTTAATAAATTTATTTTAACATAACTATATATATAACAAAATAGTTACAATTTAAAAAAGAAATTCAAATATAAAAAAATATATCTAAATTTCAAAATAAAAAATGATAAAAATTTAAAAAAATTATGAACATATATACTCTAATGAAATCTATACAATGTGATAGGTTAAATTAAAAAAAAACTAAAAAAAATCATAAATTCCTAAAAACTTCCATGGAAAAACCACAAAATCCTACAATGTATATAAAAAAATGCATAAAAATGTAAAACTAACACAAAATAATGTATATTACTCATCCTAATGCAAAACCTATGATTTATTTGCAAAATAATTAACTAAAAATCAATAAAATAAAAAAAAACTTACCTTAGAACCCTAAAATCGCAGCCCCAATTCGTCTCTCTGGTTTGTGCATGCTCTCGGGTTGGTGTATGTGAGGAAGAGGAAGAAGATGGGTTATATAAAAGGTAGACATCCAACGTCTCCCACTGGGAGACGTGCCACGTGTCCCACGTCTCCCAGTGGGAGACGTTGGATGTACCCATAAACACTACCCCAACCTATTTCCAACGTCTTCCACCATTTTTAATGTCTTCCAATTGTAGCCATTAATATACACTTTCAATGTCTTACACCATTAGACATTTAAAACCCCTGATAAGTTTTAATGTCTTACACCAATGGTGTAAGACATTGTAAGGAGTCATTGTATATCAAATTTGTTGTAGTGACTTAAATTTGTTTTGAAATTTTTTTTTCAGTACACATGAAATTGAAATTAGCTCGGTTTTAATATATATATAAATTTTCAGTTAGTAAACTTTTTATAAGTCTTACATTTGGTTTACACCTAAGGCTTTCCGAGTCGGTACTCTTCAAGTTCTTAAACTCGATATGTATTGGTGTTATTTTTTCCGAGCTTGTGAGGTTATTCCCTTGCACTATTTTACCTTTTTCTTCTATTTTTTTGAGCCCATGGTATGGTTATATTTTGTACCATATATGCCCCCTATATCTCCTAAGACTGTGATCTTAGGTTGTTTTGTAATGAGGTGCGAACAAAAAGTTAAAGAAAATATAAAAAAAATGGTGCAAGAGATAATTTTATTAATTATAATCAAATAATTACATCACTTGGTTACAACTAATAAACATTAACCCAATATTTTATTGATAGTAAGGTCGTAGATATTCACTATTCTAAGCTAATGGGATTAGTTCTCTATTTAGTCGAGCTAATTTGTAGACGCCTGGTCGAATGACTAAGTTAATGACATATGGCCCTTCCCAATTTGGCTCAAGTACTCCTACTGATGGATCCCTTATTGCCAAAAATACTTTCCTTAGTACTAAATCTCCAACTCCAAATTGCCTGTCCCGAACTCGCTTCTTAAAATATCTTGTAGCACATTGCTGATACGAGGCATTCCTTTGCTAGGAATATTCTCGTTTCTCTTCAAGCAAGTCTAAGGCTTATTCAAGCTGCTTGTGATTTTCACTTTAGTTTTAGGTCTTGCACCGTAATGTCGAGATTTCCACCTCGATAGGCAACATTTCCTCGCTTCCATAGGCAAGAGAAAAGGTGTATGCCTTGTCGATGTCTGAGCTGTTATTTTGTATGTCCATAGGACTTGTTCATCATGACATTTTCCTTTTGCTTCATCTAGCAATTTTTAATAGAACTATTCCGAGTTCTGTTTATAGCTTCGACCTGCCCATTTTCCTGTGGGTGTGCTACAGATGAAAAACTTTTTATTATTCCATTCTTTTCACATAATCGTGTGAACATTTCGCTATCAAACTTAGTTACATTGTCAGAAACTAGATTTCTTGGGATTTTGTATCGACATACAATGTTTTTCACCACTAAGTCTACAACCTTTTTTGAGATAATCGTAGCTAGTGGTTCGACTTCAGTACATTTTGTAAAGTAATCAACTGCGACCCCATCATATATGACTCCTCCTCGTCCCATTGGTAATGAGCCTATCAAATCTATCCCCCTACCACAAATGGCCATGGGGCAGTCATCATAGTTAGCTCGGTTGGAGGAGCTCCTGTTATTGATGAAAATCTATGACATTTATCACAATGTTTTACATAAGTGAAGGCATCAACTTTTAGAGTTGGTCAAAAGTATCCTTGTCGAATGATATTATTTAAAAGGCTATGCCCCCCAGCATGATCTCCACAAAATCCTTCATGGATTTCTTCAAGTATTTTTTTTTACTCGAGAGGTTTGCCACATCGCAATAATGGCATGGACTAACTTCCCCGATACAATTTCCCATCAAGAGTTGTATATCTTAGGATTTTATATAATAATTTTTGTGCCTCGTTCCATTCTTCTGGTAGGGCTCCAGTTATGAGTCAATCGAGTATTGGGGTCATCCAGGTCAATTGTGCATCAATCATTTCAACATTAGATGTTTCTTGCTCGGCAATACTAGGTTGCAGTAAGAATTCTACCAGAACCATGTTAAGTACATTAACTTCCGTAGTTGTTGTGAGTTGAGCTAATGCATCAACTTTCAAGTTTTGTTCTCTTAGAACTTGTTCGATCGTATAGTATTCAAACAGTTTGAATTATACTTTGATTTTGTCTAGATATGCTGCCATATTTATTCCTTGAGCTTGATATTCCCCTCATACTTGATTAACTACGAGTTGAGAATCACCATAGCAATGTATTGCTTTGGCTTTCAATTCTCGAACTACTCAAAGCCCTGCTAGTAAATCTTTGTATTTTGCTTCATTATTAGAAGAATCAAATCCAAATCTCAACGCATAATGGAACATATGTCCTCCGGGGGTTATGAGTATAATTCTTGTGCCCTAGCCATTCTCATTCGACGATCTGTCAACATAGAGTTTCCACAGCTCATGATCTGGGGTTGTATCTCCTCGTCGGATATCCCTGTGCACTCAGCTATGAAATCGACTAGCGCTTGGCCCTTAATTATTCTATGATGATATGTGATCTCGAACTGTCCGAGCTCTATCACCCACTTCAGTAGTCGTCTCGATGTTTATAGTTTTGCCTGCACTTGTCTCAAGGGTTGATCAATGATAACATGTATGTGGTGAGCTTTGAATTATGGTCAGAACTTCCTCAATGCATGCACTAAGCATAATGCAAGCTTTTCCAACATTGGATATCAACATTCTACTCATAGTAATATTTTGCTGACATATTAAACTGGTCGTTGTACCTTTTTATCTTCCTGAACTAAGGCAACACTAATTGCATGCTCGGTTATTGCGAGATATAAGTACAGGACCTCGCCCATGAAATGTTTGGACAAAATGGGTGGTTCTGCGAGATGTTTCTTTAAAGCTTGGAAGGCTTACTCGCATTCGTCTATTCACTCAAACTTATTTCCCCCTCTCATAAGGTTGAAAAATAGGAGGTACTTATCGGTAGACTTCAAGAAGAATCTATTTGAAGCTGCCATTCATCTAGTCAAACTCTGAATATCCTTGTGTTTTCGAGGTTAGGGCATATCTATTAGGGCCTTTATTTTTTCAGGATTCGGCTCGATTCCTCGAGCAGTCATAATGAATTCGAGGAATTTTTCTGAGGATACTCCAAAGGAGCACTTCTACATGTTCAACCTTATATTGTATTTCCTTAGTATAGTGAAACATTTTGCCTAGTCAGCAACATGGTTTGTGGTGTCTTAGGATTTCACTAATATGCCATCCACATACACCTTCATGTTCCTTCCTATCTACTCGACGAACATTCAGTTTACTAATCTTTGATATGTAGATCCAGCATTTTTTAATCCAAAGGGCATTATGTTGTAGCAATATAACCCTTTATCAGTTGTAAAGCTCGTGTGTTCTTGGTCCAGGGCACGCATGACTATCTGGTTATATCCAGAATATGCATCTATAATGGACATAAGATCGTGGCCTGAGGTAGCTGTTGGAGTTTTATGCCCTAATTAAAACCTAATTTCTTAGTAATCTCATTTTATTATCAATAAAAGAATAGAAATCATTTTTGACTTGGTCAATCACTTTGCTCACATGTTTTATTTTCATGATTATGATTTTAATATAAACTTCTATTAAATCCCGAGCATTTAGCTAATCATATTTATAGTGACATAATCACAGTGGAATATAATTATGATTATATGTTAAAAAATAAGTTAGTCCTAAGATTAGTCAGTGCACAGGATTTACACTGACTTGCCAATTTATGATATGGTCTACTTACACATTGTAGTGTTATGTTTTTTCCAGAACATTAGCAAAGTAGATAAGATCAGATGTATTTGTTACATCGGACTGTACTGATATTGACTTTAGATAGATAAGTAAATGTATCGTTATTATCTCATATAGTCATATCATAAAGTTGACCATAGGTCAATTCAATCTCAATTCTGAATGGTTAGTAATCTAACTGATTATATTATTCAAGTCCTTTGATTTGTTCGTTACCAGCTTACCCTATGAACTAGCCCATACTTACATCTTGGGGACTCGGTAGTATTATTGAGTGGGAGTGTTAATTATAGATATAAACATCTATAGCTTCTAGCAAGAAGTGAAATGATGATCACCTTATAGCTTGGTCAACGAGTTAAATGATTGAGTTCTCAATTCTGTGATTAAAGTTCATGGAAATATCATTTACAAGGAACTTAGTGGTATTTAAGGATAAAATACAATGAGGGGTAACATAGTAATTTGTACCTGACTCAGTTGCAGATCATCTATAAAGGATTGAATGAAAAATTATGGTTGTAACAATGGATAACGTATTTACTTTAAGTGTAAAGCGTTATATGAGTTCAAGAGTGCGATTCCAAGTCTTTAGTGGAGTTATGAGGAATTAATAAGGTAGTGAAATTAGTCGATAATAATTTTACGGTAAATTATTGGAGCTTGAATTCATGGGTCCATGGTCCCCACAATACCTTTGATTAAATAATCTATACAGTCTCAATTATTTGATTTAATTATCAATTAGGATTGTCAAAATTGTTTTGTGTCAATTTTGGACAATTTTACAAAGATGTGGAATTTAGAGAAGAAAAGAGAAATTTGGGCAAATTTATTAATTATGACAAACTAGTGTCAAATTGATAAATAGTATTAAATCAAGGTTAAAATTATAATTAGTTAATTTGAATAAATGATTTAATTAATTAATTATTGTTTAAATATAATTATAATTATATATATAAAGTTTTAATCAAAATTTTATAAGATTTCGTTAAACAAAATCAGTTTATATATATATTATATTATATTTATTTAATTAATAAAGTATTTGAATTTGAAGATTTTTAAACTTTATATTTAAAAATTAAAAAATCCCAAGCCTTGGCAAAATATCTAGTATTTATCCATATAAGGATTTTTAAGCAATTATTTTAGTTATTTAATTGAATTGAATTAACCCTAAAGTGTTGCTATAAATAGGTACTTAAGTCTAGGGTTTTGTGATCTGAAAAAGCAAAAACATAAACTCAAGAGACCTATTGTGTAATGCCCTACTAATCAGGGACCGTTACAACGTGTGATTAAAATAGTAGTCGACTCGCTAAACGAGTCGTTTGGACTAAAACACATGATTAAGTAACTAATAGATCAAGTATTAACGATTTTGGTCAAAGGAATAAACATTTCCATAAAAAATTTTAGTCTTTACATGGGATCCCAAAAATATAAGTTGTTTACAACTTAGGGATTACAAAATAAGCCGACCGAAGCGGCAAAACGGGGTCCAACCCTAGTTCCCCTACCATATCTCGGCCGTGGCGGTCGAGCAGAATGTATATGTACACACCGCCCCTAATGCTCTCCAACTCATGGCTGGCCAAGCTTCTCCTTACCCTTACATGCACCACATAGCACCCGTGAGCCAAGGCCCAGCAAGAAAATTATTTAAACAGATTCAGATAATAAACAACATGCTTAACAGTAATAACTGTATCCCGACATACACATTGTACAAGTATGCAACCAAAGAGTCACACAATTGCTGTAACACCCTACTACCCTAGGGCCGTTACCATGTGATTTTAAAATGTGCCACTAGCTCGCTAATCGAGGTTTTAGACAAAAAAGCCTGATTAAATTAAAGTAAAGACTCATTTAATGAAATTTAAATATAAATTTAGGACATTAATTTAAATCATAAAAGTGTTACATTGGGATGCCCAAATATTGTTTTAAAACATATTTACAACTCAAAATTCTTTATACAGTCAACGTAGGCGACAAAATTGGTCATTTATAACACGTTCCTCAAAACTACCCTAGCCGTGGCGGCCACGTAACGCCATACTACCCAAGAACCGTTACGGTGTGCATTTTAAACAGTGCTAAACTCGCTAATCGAGTCATTAGGCCATAATCGTGTAACTAGGTATGATTAACGGTTTAGGGTTAAAATTTTTGGTTAAGATACAACGTTTCACTAAAATGTTTATTGTATACATGGGATGCCAAAAATATAATTTAAAGGTTAATTACAATAAAATATTTACAACCAGGCGACCTAAGTGGAAAAATAGGGTTTAACCCTAGTGTTGGAAATGTGCCCTGAAAGCATATGTAGAAGACATTGTTTTATGAAATAAATAAATGAATTGAATTTGTTATGCATATATTTTATGGACTGTATTATTCTATGATAATATTATGTAAATATCAGGAAAATTACGTAATCTCAAACACGTATTGGTACGGGAGGATTGTGTTTGAGATAAATGAACTTGAATAGTTCACAGTAAAATAAAGTTATGGAATCTTTAGATTAATTACTGCAAGTACGGTCCACTAGTATTATGAATACATGTGATCTAGATCCGGATCACTAGTGTGGTAGGACACTTTAGTGGAGGTGCTTTATATATTAGAGAATATATAGAACTGGACCAGATATGTTTATTAATACTTAGTTAAATACCGTTTCGAAGTATTAATTAAATATATCAACTGATGATCATATACAAATAGATCTTAATCCTGAAGTTACTATGAACTCCTGTTTATGTTATATGAGTTCTTTGATTCACTTGTTAGGGTCTGTCAGAATGATCAGGCTAGAAACTTTTGTTTTGGGAACTCATTAATATAGATGGCTGGGGACATAGTATACAGATATGGAATCTATGCCTTCTCGCAAGAGATTGAATGATGGTTCTCTTAAGGGTTGACTTTTGGGACTGAAAGGTTATTGAGCTCAAATTCATAATTTAGTTATGAATTAACCTTCACTAGTAGAGTCAATGGTACTTAAGGAAACAAGAGATAATTAAAAGGGTAAAACGGTAATTTTATTCCCGATTAATTATGAACCATTATTAGAGGGTCAAGTTGTATGCAATGATTATATCAATGGACGCTTTATGAATATAAAGTACTCAGTAAATGAAATGTCTATAATTACAAGAGTGCAGTCTCATATTTATAGTGGAATAATCACGAGATTAATAAATTAAGATTATTTAATTAAAGAGTTTAATTAATAATCTCAAATTTATTGGAGCTTGGAATTATAGGTCCATAGGTCCCCATAGCGGCTTTATCAACACTGTTCAAGGTAAGAGTTGATATGAAGGGAAAATAGTTTAATGACATATTTAAGAAGAAATTTGTTCTTCATGCCAAATATGCAATTATATGATAATAGTGATTAATTAATTAATTACAAATTAGTTGTAGTTAACAAAATTAATTAATATTTAGTTATTGTATAATTTTCGAAATTATATTAAATAATTAAATTAATTTTCTAAATTTAATTAAATAATTAATTAATTATAATTTTCGAAATTATAATAAATTAAATATTTATTTTCGAAAATTTTGGATTTAATTAATTGGTAGAATTAATTAAATATCTTTATTTGAGTGGGAGATAATGATCTGATAAGTTCAAATTGGATTTGAATTTAAAAGATTAATATTTATTCAAATAATTAATTATATTTGATAATTAATTTGAATTAGTTATCAGGTTGTTAGATCTTATCTGACAAAGTAATTTGAATAAATAATTAAATAAAATTTGAAAAACCAATATCCCTAGAAATTAGGAAGCTACACGTTCACACATAGTTCAGGATTGTGTGTGGCGTGTAGGGCCAGTATTTTTCAGGGATGGGATTTTCAATTTTATTTAATTAATTAATGGATAATTCAAAAAATTGGTTTTTGGATTTTTTCATTAATAGAATAATTAATTAATTAAAAAGTAAATTGTAAAATGGTTACAGATTTTTTTTAAAATTTTGAATATTTTCTGTTAAGTATGACTGATCAGAAAATTATTCAGATAAGTGAAGAGAGTGAGACTACTCAGAACATTCGCTCTGTGAAAAATAGAACGATAGTTTTTTCGCCCTGAAAATAAAGAACCAATTCTCAGGCCTATTCTCTTGATCTCATGAGTTGAGTACATCAAGTAGAATCACAAATAAACTATCCTTCATTCTCTAAGTGCCCACACATTTCTTGAGGTGTAGAGAACGCTTTGGAAGATCTTGGTGTGAGTACGTAGGAGCGGCTTGGATAGGAAGATCGTTCTAAATACGAAAAGATAGCAAGGACACTTGATAGGCTTCAAGAGGTATGAATTCTATCCTTACCTTGTTTATGATTAATGTATGTATATTAATGGATCCGCATATTTAAAGGTAGTTTAAATATGTTTCAAAATTTTTGTTGTACACTGGGCCAACCACACCACCTTTCTGCTGCATATTAGGAAACTCGTTCCTAACACCTAGTTCCTCTTTAAATCCTCGGCCGTGGCGGTCGAGCAGTCGCTTATGTACACATCGTCACCTAAGCTCTCCAACATAAGGATGGTCCAACTTTCTTTTGCCTTTACCTGCACCACATAGCACCCATGAGCCGAAGCTCAGCAAGAAAACTCAATATGCTCATGAACAGGTAATAACATGTTACAAAATCATAATAGGCATGCCTAGCAATAATAGCCCTATTCATGCATGCAAATAAGTCCAAATAATGATTGTGGGCCCTGCCATATGTATAGGCGACTTATGGGCCCTGCCCTTTGTGTAGCTGACTTATGGGCCCTGCTCTTTTGTATGAATGACTTATGGGCCCTGCCCTTTGTATAGATGACTTATCAAGTCATAATGAGAATAGCTGGCTAATGTGTCCATCTTAGAATACGTGACTCAGATAAGTGACAATTAAGTCACACACTTGGGCTTTGCACCCTAATAAGATGAGTGAATAACACTTTATGATTTTGGTAATCATATTGGGGCTTGTAGCCCTAATCAGATGAGTGAGTCACACTATGGGCTCTGCACCCTAATTAGATTGGTGACTAAATAGTCACACTTTGGGCTCCACACCCTAATCAGATAAGTGACTGATGAGTGAGTCACGAACTTGGGCTCAACACCAATAGCCATGTGATGTTGCAGTCACCTGAGCCTTTTGGCCCTGGCTCTAAGTAATTAGCCTTTAGACTAGGCAAGCGCTTTTAATTTTCATCGAACTTAAGGTCGGTCAAGCATTAATGTTCATGATGATTCATTCAATGCTTATATCGATTAGATCTAATCATTTCGGCTTGTGTTAAACACATCAATGCCGTTCTTGACTCTTAAGACAATACCATACGACTCGTGCCGATTTGTGACTCATGGGTTAGTGCCATATACAAGTAAGTAATGCGCAACTGTTCATATATCATATGTCAAATATCCAAATGTAGGGCATTCAACATGCTTACTTAACAATCACTAGCATAAATATGATCATGTTCATTTACAGAGACTCAAGCTCTGATCAATCTCATATTCAATATTCATGTCATGCCCTAATCACATGTATCTCATGCATCACATACTGGGTGTTGTTTTCTTACCTCTGGTTCGAGCGAGAAATAATAAAAGAACGACCCTTGAGAACGATCGGTCCTTAAGTTCCTTAGCAGTTACCTAGTCATAACCAATATGGAATTCCATCGATAAAATAAATCATAAAAAGGTTTATAATCTAAAATCTCACTCCCGGTACCAATCCCGTGCTCTTGGGACTTCTAATCCACCGAAACGGGGTAGTGGAACCATCCCCCGAGCCCTAAAAATAGGTCTTGCTGAATATGACCTAGCGCTAGGGCGCTGCTGGGTAGCGTTGGGGCGCTGCCCCAAGTCAGAGAGAACCCCATTCTCTCCTCTGCCCAGCGCTGGGGCGCCACTGACAGACCAGAAAATTTTGGTTTTTCTCCCCTACGATTTCCTCTGAATACCAAGCTTCAAAATCAACCCAAACATCATCCAAACCTATAATTTAACCCCAAAACCTCAACAACATCTCAACCTCATCAAAACCCAAGTCCAAACACAATCAAAACAGCAACACAAACCCAAATCCAAGACCAAAACCTCAAGCTAAGAACTAACTAAAAAACAGAGAAAGAACCAGAAACTTGAACTCAAACCTTACCTCAATCATAAATTAAACCCCTTATAGATGCTCATCACAAGCCTAAACTCTCAAGCTTGAATCCTCAAATTGATCTTCAAAATTTCAAAGGGAAGGAGAAGGAAAAGGATGATCATGGGAGAGGGGAAGGACTCTGGTTTTGGCTGTCTAAAGCTTCCTTCTATAGCCATCTATTTTAAACATATCCTAAGGTTAAATGACCTAAATGCCCCTAGGCTTAACTCACTTCCTTAAGAGCCCCAAGGACAAAATCGTCCTTTCTCGCCTATCTCATTAATTATAACTAACGTCCTCCGATTCCCGTTATTCCAAATATTCTCAAATACTAATAAATCATATCCAATTCCCGGTAATAAACTAATCATAAAATTACCCCGAGACTCACCTCGAGCCCGGTAAATAACCCCGTTATAACCAAACTGCTAACTTGCATACAAAGATCATCTCATCCCGAATAGCTCTAAAAAATCCACATTATAACCTAGCCTCATTCATAATTCACTAACATGCATGAAAATATAGAAATATGCCCTCAACGGGCTAAATTACCAAAATGCCCTTAAAATGAAAAGCGGACCCATATGCATGCATTTATCATCATATAATAATATAATTCACGTAATCATGCATAAAATCATTTAATTGCATATTAGATCAATTATGGCCCTCCTGGCCTCTTAATTAAGGCCCTAAGCCTTATTAGGAAATTTGGGTCATTACATGTAGAGTCCCAGAGTATTTACTTAACTAGCTAGATAGTAGTAGTAGTTGTAGTAGTACTTAGTATTAGATTGTAGTATGTTAGAATCCGTGGATTTTGGTTCAAGTTGGGACTTAGTTGGAAACTCATAGCAATAGTTATGAATTTTATAAGTTTAACCTATAGTTTAAGAATATTAATTATAACATAAGTTTTGATTAATATTGCTGGTCCTAGGTGTATTATTTATTATAACCTAAGGTTTAGATAGAGCCAATAAGAATACGACACTTGTCATAAGCATGATTATTAGGGAATTAGAGTTTGTTATTTTATGGTTAGTTAAGAAATTTGTGGATTTAATTAAATAGATTTTCCCGTAACTTTAGGGTATTGCAACTTCCGACCTATTTTTGACCTAGTTACATTATGAATTTCGAAAAATAGTATATCTTTAAAGTTGTAGATAATTGAATTAGATTTCTAACAGTATAAGGATGGTCTAAATAGAAGTCGTACTACTCCAGTTATGTTGATTTTACTACAGGTGAGTTTAGAGTTACGAGATTTAGGAAGTTAGAAGTTAGGATTCAGTTTCTTTTATTTTTATTTTTATTTTTAATTTTTAAAAACAAGCTTTGACTCCTTAGACCTACCTCTGAATGATTTGACCGAGTCCTAAGCCTTTGACTGATGAATATTCAAATATTTTTAATTAAATTCATTATTTTTATTAAAAGCCAAAAAGAAGATTTTTATTCCTACAACACTATAAATAGGACTTATAACCCAACCCTTCTCCTCACTCTTTAGCTGTGATCAGACTCCAAGGTGCTAGTACTACCATAGAGTGATAAACACTTGGGTTGGAAAAAAGCTTTGCCATTCTTAAGTTTTATAAATACTTGGGAAGTGAGGTTTAGTGTATTTCGGTATTGGAGTTAGACCAATCCATAAGGTCAATTAAGGTACTCCTATTCTTTAAAATTCTTTAGTTTTCTTTATTTCCTTTTATTTAGATCCTAACTTTCGTTATTGGTTCTTGATTAGGTTCTTGAAACTTAAGTTCTTTCGTGGTAAGTTTCTTCTTGATGGTTGGGTTCAACATTCATTCTTTATTCCTTAGAAATACTCACCATATGTATTGTTGGTTTTAGGAGTGTTTCAAATCCCGTCCTTGTTCTCATATCCCGGTGTTGGTAAGGAAAATAGGATAGATTTTATATGTTTATGTTTATGTTTATGTTTATGTTTATGTTATGTTATGTTCATGTTATGTTATGTTATGTTATGATATGTTATGTTATATGTTTATGCTATGATATGTTTTAGTTCTTGGGTATATGCTTGTTTAGATAACAAGCATATAATTTATTTAGATAACAAATAACTTGTTTAGATAACAAGTCCCAATAGTATATTCCTTGGGCATATGATTTGTTTAGATAACAAGCCCCATAAATTTATATGACTTGTTTAGATAACTAGCCCTGTAGAATTATGGGCATATGATTGCCTAGCTAGCAAGCCCCAAGATGTATGATGGCCATTGTAATAGATATTTTGTAGCCATATGTTTTATAGTGTATGCTTATGATATATGATTTATGTTTTAGATAGTCTTATGTTCTTTTATAGTATTTGAAGTAGTCTTATGCTTATGTTTAAGATGTATGTTTTGTTTTTTAGTAGATTTTCCTTGCTGGGCATTAGGCTCATTCCTTTATTTTAGTGTGATGCAGGAAAATGATTATGGAGGCGGAAGGATTCTTGATAGCATGGCATGTGTGTTGAGGATAAATGGAATGGATGGGCTGCGTGTCGATCGAGGATGACGTTTATTTTAGTCTTTTGAAATATGTCTCTTTTGTAATTCCGCATTCAACTTTTTTTGAACTTGTTTATAAAGCTATATTTTATGTTTTGTAAACAATGGGATACCATACCATATCACATTTTATTTTACATTTTTAATAAAGACATGTTATTTCTTATATTTTGGGTTTTCAATAAAGACATGTTATTTCTTATATTTGTATCGAAATAGTAGCTATGTCTAGTAGTTTTAATGGTCCAAGGTCTTAGAAATAGTTGGGTCATTACATTACAGGCCACGTAGGCCAAACACGTACCCGCCATTCCATGCCTTCCAACTCATGCTTGGTCGGCTATTCCTTTGCCCTTACCGGCACCATAGAGCACCCGTGAGTCAAGGCCCAGCAAGAAAACTTCACAACACAACATATAATAATTTATTTCAACCATTGCATAATTAATCAAACACGACAAATAATCAACAAGTTCCTATTAGAATTCACAACAGCGGCCTACGCCAGTTAGGGTGCGCTACCAGGCACCAAGTTCACGATCTTTACTGAGCGGGTGTGTACAACACCCTTAGAAGGAATCGCCCTGTCGGCCTGCATTCAACATGCTTAATGTCGATCTCAGCCTTTGCCATTCCCAGCATTCGCCGTTCTCGGTCTTTTCCGCTCCCAACCTTTGCCTTTCCGTCACAAACACATGTTAGTCTTTTTCCTAGGATTCCCGTTGTTGACGGTGAAATCTCATCAACGAAATTAGATCAAAAAACTCAAAGATAAGTCAAGTGATATTCAGATGAGAACTTAGAATGGACTTATGGAAGGATAAACACAGATCAATAATGGAGTAAAAACTGTATATTGCTTAATAGCTTCAACTTACAATGAATTTTCCAACCCCTTATTCTGAGGGGTCAAGCTATATTTATAGCTGGGCTCTAATGGCCCTCTTATACATGGTGGTGCCCTAGGACCAATTAGTACATGAGTACACTGCTAAAGGTAAAAACACAGGTGGTAGTGGTGCTGGAAGAGTGGTGGTCTGCTCCATTATGTGTAAGAGGTCTGTAAAAGTGCTCCTGTCTTGGTATCTTAATATGCCTCCACTACTTGTCTGGTATGGACCTCATAAGCGTGCTGAAGGAGTTCGTACCATGTACCATTCTTGTACCGCCGTTAATTGTCTGGCATGGACATCATGTCTGTACTCTAATTCTTCTTGGTTCGTAGGTGGATATTGTACCTATACGGCCTCCTCGAGCCACAAGTTTTTATCCTCACAGGTATCTTATTCCCATGGACTTCAAGTGTTGACACCCTTAAATTATTCCAAGGTACTTGGCAATTATGTACCTTGTGGGATAGCACCATGAAAATGAACTAAGAGGTGTCTTGTGATGCCTCCATCGAACCACCCCCAACAATCCTTGCGGTGCGTGGTCATGCGAGGCGAGGCCCCTAGGCCCGCGAGATGGTCACTAGGGCGAGACCCCCTAGGTGCATGAGACGGCATCTGGGCGAGGCCCCTAGGCGCGCAAGAAAGTCACCTGGGAAAGGCCACTAGGCGCGCGAGACGGTCACCTGGGCGAGGCCCCTAGGCACCCGAGACAGCACCTGAGTGAGTCCCCTAGGCGCGCGAGACGCCACTTGGCGAGGCCCATAGGCACGCGAGACGGTACCTATACTAGGTGAGGGTCATGGCTGCGTGAGGCCGTGGCAGAGTGAGGCGCGAGGCCATGGCTACATGAGGCGTGAGATGACACCTGGGCGAGGACCCTTGGAGCGAGACCATGATGCATGACCCTTAGCGTGGGGTGCTTGGTGGTGTCACGGGGCGAGGCACACGTGCCCCTGGTTGTGTCGCGAGGCCATGCGTGCGAGCCCCTGGTGGTGTCGCGAGGCCATGCGTGTGGGCCCCAGGTGGTATCGCGAGGCCATGTGTGCGGGTCCCTGTTGGTGTCGCGAGGCCATGCGCGCGGGTCCTTGGTGGTGTCTCGAGGCATATGACTCGGGTGCCCTCGACATATATGGCTCTGACGCCCCTTGCACGTTGGTAGGCGCAAGCCTTAGGTGCCTTTGTCAACTCTCATGTATGTGAGTACATCTTGACCTATGAGCATGTCAACCTCGCTCGACACCCCGGACCTCATTATGCGAGGGCCTTGTGCCCCTATCCTTTTGCAATGTTTATTTTGGCCTCTTAACTTAGCAGGGCCAAACCACATGACTCATAACGTGTTGCTTCCCCTGAGACAACCTCCCGTTTTTGAAAGGCCTACATGCTTAAGCCCGATAACATGACTAAGCGACCTTTATCCCTGTGTTCCAACCAGGGACTAGAGAGTTTTTCTTTAGTGGATTTTTGGCATCCACACTTGCCCCCAGTCTATAGGGAGGCCTTTAGGTGTTCTTGTAGACTCTTCTCTTCCTTATCATCCTTTTTTTTATAATTTTTCTTTTGTATTTATCAAGCTTGAGGTCCTTTGGAACCCACGAGGAAGGGAGTTCGATCGGGCTCTCTTTGGTGTACCTTGATTGTATCTATAAGGATATGTTGACCCCTTGGGTACTTGTTATCCTTTTATATATTTTTGCGCGCGCTTATTATTTTTTGTGAGAAGCGTCCTTCTTGTCATTAAGAATAGTACTATTTTTGCAAGCGTCTTCTTTGAGACCCTTTTTGCAAGCGTCTACTTTGAGACCCTTTTTGCCAGCGTCTACATTGAGACTTTTTTTGCAGGCGTCTACTTTTGAGGCCCTTTTTGATGGCGTCTACTTTTGAGACCCTTTTTGCAAGCATCTACTTTGGAGACCCTTTTTGCAAGCGTCTACTTTGGAGACCCTTTTTGAAATTTTTGAGGTGATCTCCCCTCGGGTCGAGACTTTCATGGCTAGATGGTCTTCGCTCAATCTCCAACTTGGTCAGCGACCCCTCTAGCACGACGCCCCCTTCTATATGGAATCTTTAGATGTACTGGTAGTAGGGCGACTGGAAGAAGGTTCGCGTTCTTCAACATGCGAGTTCTCATGGCCCTCTTCCACCCATATGTACATCTGTGCTCTCTCGAAGAAGTCATCCAAACTCAAAACTTCTCTTTTGAGCATGTTACCCCATAACTTGCTTCCTGGTCGTACTCTGGTTGTAATAGCCATCCTGAGCTCTACTTTGGTTAAACTTCCCACCTTCGTTGCTTCCATATTGAACCTATGGATATAGTTCTTCAGACTTTCATTCTCGCCTTGTTTTATGTTAGCGAGGCTGGTAATTGGCATGACGTAATCACAGGCCGCATGGTGTTGCTGAAGGAATTCATCGGAGAATTGCTGCCATGATTTGATTCTTCCTGGCCTGAACCTCCTAAACCACTTGTAGGCCACTCCTTTAAGCTTAATGACAAAGCAATGGCACTTTGCCCTATTGTTGACCCCTCTTAACCTCATCAAGTTGTTGAAGGAGTCTAAGTGATATTTTGGGTCTGTAGTACCCTCGTACGGTGTCATGCGAGGCTCTCTGAAGCCAGTGGGCATTTGCTTAGCTTGGATGTCCCTCGTGAAGGGCGAATCACAGTCACATTCTTCGTCATCTGTGCGCCCCCCAAGCGCAGTCGTAATCTTGCCTCGAGGGCTTCACATCTTGGTGTTTAGTCCCCTCCTCTTTTTGCTTGAGGTGTCTCGTGAGTCCTTAGACTGGACCCCTTTCTTTGGTTGTGCTCCTCGGGGGAACCATGAGAGGCGCTTCTTGTGAGGGGACTTCTGCTTCGTTCTTGCCACCATCGTCTTCTTTATGTCTTTGCTCCTGGGGGAATTTCGTAGGCCTAGGTCCCCCATGGGACTTTGTCGGGGGAGTTTTACTGGTGGAAAGTCGGGTTCCCTCATCGTCTATGGGGACAGTGTTTTCCCCCTTTTCACGCTCCTTCTTTTTATGCTTATGAAAGGGTATGCTCAGATTTCCTTGGAGTAGGTCGTTTAAGATCTCTTGCATGCTTTTTATCATGGGTTCCAGCTTCCGAATCTTTTTATGTAACTCTCGAATCTCATCCTTGTAGAAACGAGTCCTTGAGCTGGAACTTATCGAGTGCACCCTAGAACCCTTGCCTGGCCCATGCATTGATGGACCTGGGTCTTGGTGGCCTGAGCGCAGTGCCACCATGGGTCGGTGAAGTGGATACACTGGTGGCTTTAAATGACCTCCGTCGGGTTGGATAGCCAAGGACGGTGCTTCCTTCTCCTCCCTTGGGGTAAGATGTTCCTCCGGCCTACCTCCACGCTTAGGCGGTGGGGGGTCTTCCTTTCAAGCCCTCCTCTCTACTCTGTCCCGGTGAAACTCATCATCTTGTAGTTCTCGTAGGCGTTTTGAACGCCTTAGCATCCTTCTTTGTTAGAAGTAATGAAAGAACGTTGGCTTGATGCTTGTTCTTCCCATAGACGGCGCCTAACTGTTGACGGTGAAATCTCGTCAACGAAATTATATCGAAATACTCAAAGATAAGTCAAGTGATATTCAGATGAGAACTTAGAATGGACTTATGGAAGGATAAACATAGATCAACAATGGAGTAAAAACTGTATATTGCTTAATAGCTTCAACTTACAATGAATTTTCCAACCCCTTATTCTGAGGGGTCAAGCTATATTTATAGCTGGGCTCTAATGGCCCTCTTATACATGGTGGTCCCCTAGGACCAATTAGTACATGAGTACACTGCTAAAGGTAACAACACAGGTGGTAGTGGTGCTGGAAGAGTGGTGGTTTGCTCCAGTACATGTCAGAGGTCTGCAAAAGCGCTCCTGTCTTGGTGCCTTATTATGCCTCCACTACTTGTCTAGTACGGTCCTCATAAGCGTGCTAAAGGAGTTCGTACGATGTACCATTCTGGTACTGCCATTACTTGTCTGGCATGGACATCATGTCCGTACTCTAATTCTTATTGGTTCGTAGGCGCATATTGTACCTATACGGCCTCCTCGAGCCACAAGTTTTTATCCTCACAAGGTATCTTATTCCCATGGACTTCAAGTGTTGACACCCTGAAATTATTCCAAGGTGCTTTGCAATTATGTACCTTGCGGGATGGCACCATGAAAATGAGCCGAGAGGTGTCTCGTGATGCCTCCGTCGAGCCACCCCCAACAATCCTTACGGTGCATGGTCATCCGAGGCGAGGCCTCTAGGTGCGCGAGACGGTCACCTGGGCGAGACTCCCTAGGCGCGCGAGACAGCATCTGGTGAGGCCCCTAGGCGCACGAGACGGTCACCTGGGCGAGGGCCCTAGGCGAGCGAGACGGTCACCTGGGCGAGGCCTACTAGGCGCATGAGACGACACCTGAGCGAGGCCCCTAGGCGCGCGAGATGCCACCTAGTGAGGCCCCTAGGCATGCGAGACGGTACCTAGACTAGGTGAGGGTAATGGCTACGCGAGGTGCGAGGCCGTGGCTACGTGAGGCGCGAGATGGCACCTGGGCGAGGCCCCTTGGAGCTAGACCATGATGCACGACCCTTGGCGTGGGATGCTCGGTGGTGTCACAGGGCGAGGCGCGCGAGCCCCTGGTGGTGTCGCGAGGCCATGCGCGCGAGCCCCTGGTGGTGTCGTGAGGCCGTACGCGCGGACCCCAGATGGTATCACGAGGCCATGCGCGTGGGTCCCTATTGGTGTCGCGAGGCCATGTGCGCGGGTCATTTGTGGTGTCTCGAGGCGTTTGACTCGGGTGCCCTCGACATATATGGCTCTGACGCCCGTTGCACGTTGGTAGGCGCAAGCCTTAGGTGCCTTTGTCAACTCTCATGTATGTGAGTACATCTTGACCTATGAGCATGTCATCCTCGCTCGACACCCCGGACCTCATTATGTGAGGGCCTTGTGCACCTATCCTTTTGCAATGTTTATTTTTGCCTCTTAGCTTAGGAGGGCCAAACCCCATGGCTCATAACGTGTTGCTTCCCCTGAGACAACCTCCCATTTTCGAAAGGCCTACAGGCTTAAGCCCGATAACATGACTAAGCGACCTTTATCCCTGTGTTCTGACCAGTGCTTAAGCTCATGGCTCTGGAACATAAGGTGTACCGTCCTTTGTTTTTAACTTCGGCACATACCTCTTTTGGGCATTCATGCTCATTTTGGCTATATGTGGTCCTCCAGAGATGGTTATCACATCTCCTCCCTTTATCGAAGGTGTCCAGTTATCTTCCCGAACTGGGGGTGCCGCGAGTTGAGATGGTGCTACCATTTGTTTTTGTGGGGCCTGTCCTGTTGAGTTTTATGCCCTTATAAAACCATGTAGGACATGTAACACGATTTTATATTGTCAATAAAAGTAGGAGAAATCATTTAGTTTGACAACCGTGTTGTTTTCTTGTTTTATTACATGATTATTGATATAATACAAACATTTATAAAATCTCGAACATATGTATAGTTACAAGTATAGTGACTAGGTGACAGTGGATTATAGGTGTAATTATATGTTCAAAAGAACGAGTCCTAAGATTAGATCAGTGCATTAGATTTTCACTAATTAGGCAATCTACTATATGATCTACTTACACATTCGAGGTGTGATGTCTTGTCCATGGCATTGACCAAGTAGATAAGATCGGATGTATTTGGTTACATGAGACAATGACCGATATTAATTATTGATAGATAAATAAATATTGTTCTTATCTAATCTAATCAATGTCACAATGTTGACCATTGATCAAGTCAATCTTAATTCTACCCTAGCCCTTAACTTAGCCCCAAAGCATTCCCAAGGGCATTTTATTCTTTTTCTGAAGATTCCCGTTAATCCCAAATAAATCTATCAATCAAAATATTCATCAATTAATTCCCGTAACTCAAAATATCCCAGTAATTGATCAAATTAAAAAAAATATCCCAAAGGTCACCCCGAGCGGGGTATTTTACCCTGTTATCCAATAAATTAGCATTGGTGACGTGGCAAATAATCTCTTGACACGTGGCTGATACCTGGAAGCGTCTGCTAGAGTATCGACCAGGAGACACGGTAGAAGCAGGGCAAGCCTGTCTTACCCGCGACCAGTCTGGTCGGTAGTTCCGCATACAAGGCAACATTTATGGGAAGATCTTTATGAATCCCGAATTTATCTCATACAATCTTCTGGATACCCGATTATTCAGGGAATAATATCTGTAACAATCTCTTGTAACCCTCCTTGAGCCTATAAATAAAAAGAGATAGCTCAAGGGAAGGGGGATCTTTTTCTTTTTACTTTGGAATCATAGGAAGCAATAGTAATTCTCCAAGTAAATCTGTATTGTTCTTGAGAAGAGTGTGAAACTCATTGAACCCTGGTTCTTTGATCACCCTTCGGATTTTATATCAATATTATTTTAAGTGGACGTAGGTCATTACCAGATCCTGGGGCCGAACCACTATAAATTACTGTGTTTTCTTTACTTTTGTCATTGCGTTCTTCTCTATACATTCGTCCATATCAATCACGTTTTGACTCCGTGTCAGTTGGCCAAATCTTGGGTCAACATTCTGGTGCTTTCATTGGGAGATTGATTTATTGCTGTTAAAAAAACCAATGGCGAAAGCAGGAAGGAAAACTGGGCAGGCAACCGCCGCTGCACCGTCGAATCCACCACCTCCTCCCCCTGCAAGCATGGCGGAAGATGAGCCACAGTTAGATTTTGAAGAGGAGGAAATGGATGATGCGACGCTGAAGAGCACCCTGGGCGCGTTGCAGGAAGAATTGACTAGTTTGAGGGCCAATCAAGAGACTGCCGCAGAAGTTATGGCGCGGCAGCAGCAGGAGATTGATCGGTAGCGTGCGGAATTGAGCGAGAGACAGGCGGAGGTGGATCGCCGCCATACCGAAGCCATGGCCGCACTCGAAGCAGCCTTGTTGTTGGCTAGAAGTCAGGCCGCACCTGCCTTGCAGCCTGACCAACCCGCGAATGGGCAACCCCAGAGGGGTCCCAATCCTAGCCCACCAATTCAGCCTTCGAGTCCGCAAAGGCCCGAGCAGCCTCAGACACCCCATGACGATGTCTCGTTGGACCTTGAGGCAAATCCACCATCCCAAGCTGCTCGGGGTAATCCCCCGCAGCAAAGGCAGAATAGGGCCGAGCGTCAGCCTCGTAGTCCTAGACGCCATGAGAATGATGGGCAAAACCCAGCGAATAGAGGTCACTACCCTCCTGGTAATAGGAGGGACTCGGAGCTAGGCTCTGCGGCCCGTGGACCCCCACGACATGATGATGCACGGGGACACCGCGACCAGCGCAGGCCACCGTCTAACGCTCGGGGCGTTTCTGCCAGAGACGGGAATAGAGGGAACAGTCAGTCTCGCCACAGCCAGTCAAGGTTCAGAGATGGCCACGGGTACAATGAGGCCGACTCAGGCAAGGGAAATGCTGGTGGGAGGAATGCAGAAAGAGGTAAAGGCAGGAGCCAAGTACCTCAAGGTGACCAGCCAAATAGACAAGATGCTGGGGGACAGCCCAGACAAAATAATGTCTTCAACCGGCTCGGAGGTAGCGAGCAGCGAAGAAGAGAAGAGGACCTGAGAGATGTACTCAACGATCGTCGCGAGAGGCATGGCGAGAACATCCCCCCAGCCACAGAGGCCACCGCAATTCCTGCCGCTGTGCAGGCCCAGATAGACGCACTTAATCAAGTTGTGCAGCAGTTGGTCGGAGGAAGAACTTCTTATATCGACCATGACAGGAGAAAAGGTACTGCTTTCGTCCAGAGGATAGCTAACGCCGAAACTCCCAGCAAGTTCAAAATGCCTACGCTCCCGAACTTTGATGGATATGGGGACCCAGTCTCGCATGTGAATAAATTTGAGATTCAGATGGACATTCAGAAAGTGTCCGAAGACGCTCGGTGCAGGATCTTCCCTGCAACACTTTCTGAAGCAGCGCAGGAGTGGTTTTTTAAGTTACCGCCTGCAAGCATAGTTTCCTGGGAAATGTTCGTAAGGGAGTTCTACGGACAGTTCTATGCGGGTCGTGTGCACCCAACCGAAGCAAACCAGCGCTTTATGCGAGCGGCAGCTGGAGCAAAAACAGTAGGAGACGAAGGCAAGATGATGGCCATTACCACAGGGGTAAAGTGTTGCTCTCCCCTCTGGAAGAGTCTCCGAAAGGAAGGAGTTAAAACAACCAGGAGTTCCTGGACCGAGCTGATCGTTACATAAAGCTTGAGGAAGCCATTGCTGATGATGGAAAACCCTCGAACAAGGGTAAGAAGGCCGCCGAACCTGCCAAAGCCGCCAATGGTTCCAAACCTAATGGAAAAGACAAAGGCCACGAAAACGGCAACAGTAATGGCAAAAATGGTGGGAAACGGCCGTATAACGAGCCTTCCACCTCCGAGAACAAACGAGCCAAGGGTAATCGTTATGAACCTAGGTTCACTAACTACACTGCCCTCGTCGAGTCTCGGGGAGAGGTTTATCAGGCCACGAGCTCTAGTGTGCCTTACAAGAAACCGGGACCCATTCGAAAAGACATTTCGAAAAGAGACACCACCAAGTTCTGTCGTTACCATAACGACTACGAACATGACACTAACGAATGCAACCAGTTAAAAGACGAAATCGAGTTCCTTATTAGACAAGGACACTTGAGAAGGTACGTACGGGCCTCGGGAACTTCCCAACGAGAAGCTCCAGGTGGCAACGAGCAGGCGTCTACATCCCAACGCTCGCCACCATTACAGCCTGCCCCTGTGGCCGGAACACTCTTAACCATCTGTGGAGGCCCGCACCTCGCGGGAAATAGCGGAAAGGCCAGAGAACGATACGCTCGGACTCTACGTCACGACCAGGACATCGAGATGATGACTGTGGAGGACCGTGCACAAAAAAAGGCTCGCTCAGAGAAGGGTGAGATAACCTTCTCTGATGGCGATTCCCAACACATTCGGTTCCCACATTCTGATCCGCTGGTCGTGGACGTCCAGATGGCCAATATGATGGTAAAAAGGGTATTGGTCGATACAGGAAGTTCAGTGAACATCCTGTATAAGTCAACACTGGAACGCATGAAGTTGTCCGTAAAAGACTTGGAGCCCTGCAATCAAACCATATACGGGATCTCTGGAGAAGGACTCGCCCCTGCCGGAATGATCAAGATTCCAGTAACGACGGGTACAGTGCCCGCAACAAGGACATTACTCACCACTTTTGTAGTGGTCGATTGCCCTTCGGCATACAACGCCGTTATTGGAAGGCCCATACTGGTTGATCTACGGGCCGTCATCTCTATGTGGCACCTAGCCATGAAATTCCCGACGGACGCAGGGGTAGGACGCGTCTTAGGAAACCAAAGGGAAGCCAGGGAGTGCTACAACGCCTTGATCACAAAGGCGAAAAGTGGGACATCGAGGAGCACCACCCCAGATCGATTGCAGGTGGCAATAGACATGCAAGCCCAATCCGGTGGTGAAGTCACCAAATAGGGTGTTGCCCAAAGTGAGGATGGAGATTTGGATCCTCGCTTTGGGGATTTTGAAGAAAATGTTGGACCCGTCGAGGACCTGGAGGAGGTCCAACTCGACAAAAAAGACCCGACCAGAGTCGTAAAGGTTGGGAAGAACTTAGAGCCTACTATAAAGCAAGCACTGGTGGAATTCTTGCAAAAGAACCAGGAGGTTTTCGCCTGGACGCACAAAGACATGGTTGGGATAGATCCTGCAGTAATCAGCCATGTCCTAAACATAGATAAAACCTTTCCACCCGTGCAACAAAAGAGAAGGCTGCTCGATAAAGAAAGATCAAGGGCCTTGAAAGAAGAAGTCGAAAGGCTTAAGGAGAAAGGGTTTATCAGGGTGGCATTTTATCCGTCGTGGGTCTCCAATCCGGTGCTGGTCCCCAAGCCTAACGGCAAATGGCGGACCTGTGTGGATTTTACGGACCTCAATAAAGCCTGCCCAAAGGACTGCTTCCCGCTCCCAAGGATCGACCATCTGGTCGATGCAACTGCAGGACATGAGATCCTCTCGTTCATGGATGCATATTCAGGCTACAACCAGATCAGCATGCATCCCCCTGATGAGGATCACACCAGCTTTCGGACCGATACGGGCTTATACTGTTACAGAGTGATGCCCTTCGGGCTGAAAAACGCAGGTGCGACTTACCAACGGCTAGTCAACCACATGTTTAAGGAGCTGATCGGTGCAAACATGGAGGTATATGTGGATGACATGCTGGTAAAGTCTAAGAAGGCAGAAGGACATGTGAGGGATCTACAAGAATGCTTCAATGTGCTAAGCAAGTTCCGGATGAAGTTGAATCCCCTCAAGTGTTCCTTCGGAGTCGGATCAGGGAAGTTTTTGGGTTTTATAGTAAATTCAAGAGGAATCGAGGCCAACCCCGACAAGAAAAGAGCCCTGATCGACATGAAGTTGCCAGAGAGGATTAAGGATGTACAAAGTTTAACTGGGAGGATCGCAGCCCTGAGTAGATTTATCTCGAAATCAACTGACAAGTGCGTCCCATTCTTCAATCTACTAAGGGGGAATAAGAAGTTTGAATGGACGGGAGACTGCGAACAAGCATTCCAGGCCTTAAAAACTCATATGGCGCAACCTCCCATCTTATCAAAACCAATCGAAGGAGAAACTTTGTATATTTATCTGGCGATTACCGAAGTGGCTGCTAGTGCGGTACTAGTACGGGAGGAAGAAGGCATACAGAAAGTAGTCTATTATGTCAGCAAAAGGTTGATCGGTGCAGAATTAAGATATCCGCCAATCGAAAGGTTAGCATATTGCTTAATTCTGGCCTCCAGGAAGTTGCGTCCTTACTTCCAAGCCCATCCTATCACAGTTCTAACCAACCAGCCCCTTCGGCAAGTCCTCCAAAAACCTGAGGCGGCTGGAAGATTGTTAAAATGGGCAGTTGAACTAGGGCAGTTCGATGTAACTTATTCACCGCAGGCAGCAATACAAGGACAAGTTTTGGCCGATCTTGTCGCGGAGTTCACCGAACTCCCAAGCAGTGAGCAGTGCGAACAGCCTGAAGCACCCATGCCTCAAGACAAAACTCCTTCGTGGAAGCTATTCATGGATGGTTCATCCAATGAATCCCATACTGGAGCGGGAGTGATATTGATAACGCCGGAAGGGCATCGATTTCACTGCGCAATCAGGTTCGACTTCGCGGCGTCAAACAATGAAGCAGAATATGAAGCACTCCTAGCTGGATTGAGAATGGCCAAAGATATGAGCATAAAGACGCTTGATATTTACAGTGACTCTCAGCTAGTCGTAAATCAAGTCCTGGGAGAATATCAAGCGCGAGGCTTAAAGATGATGGCCTACCTGAATAAAACGAAGGATTTGCTAGCCCAGTTTACAAAGTACACCCTCCAGCAAATCCCGCGAGACCAGAATTCGAATGCAGACGCCTTAGCTAAACTCGCGAGCGCGAAGGACGCTGACACTTTGAACATTGTGCCAGTGGAAAGATTGAGCAAGCCAAGTATACAAGATACTGAGTCCAATATGGAAATTCGAATGGAAGATACATGGATGGCGCCTTACTTGGAGTATCTGACAAATGGTGCACTACCAACAGAAAGAAACAAAGCCAGGACTCTGCAAAGGCGAGCCGCTAGGTACATACTGGTCGATGGCGTTATGTATTGAAGAGGATATTCAATGCCACTGCTCAGGTGCGTTACACCAGAAAAAGCTAAGGAGCTCATGAGGGAGGTGCATGAAGGCTTCTGCGGAGATCATGCTGGGGGGCAGAGTTTGGCAAAAAAGGTTCTAAGACAAGGTTACTTCTGGCCAATAATGAATGAGGATTCAATGGAGTATGTAAGAAGATGCGACAAATGTCAGAGGTTCTCCAAGATCCCACGAGCAACTCCGAATGAACTAAAACAGATGCAGAGCCCATGGCCCTTCGCAGTATGGGGGATAGATTTGATTGGATCCCTGCCAACAGGCAAAGGAGGAGTAAAGTACGCAGTTGTGGCAGTCGATTACTTCACAAAATGGGCCGAAGCTGAACCACTCGCAACCATCACGACCAAAAAAGTTCTTGACTTCGTCATCAAGAACATTGTATGCCGGTATGGATTGCCCAGGAAGATAGTTTCAGACAACGGAACCCAATTTGACAGTGATTTATTCACCAATTTCTGCGAAAGGCATGGAGTCATTAAAAGTTTTTCTTCAGTCGCACATCCCCAAGAAAATGGGCAAGTCGAAGCCGTGAACAAAACTCTTAAGGACACCCTGAAGAAAAGACTTGAAGAAGCCAAAGGAGCATGGCTAGAACAACTCCCTGAAGTCCTCTAGTCGTATAGAACATCCCACCGAACAGCAACAGGGCATACCCCATTTTCCCTAGCCTACGGATATGAGGCCATGTTACCTGTCGAGTTAAATCCCCCCTCACATCGGCGTTTGACTTACTACCATGACGTGAACAGCCAGCTGATGATGGAGTCCCTAGACTCGATCGACGAGATGCGAGAAAAATCTCAACTCCGAGTTGCTGCTTACCAGCAAAAATTCGCCCGGTACTTTAACTCCAAAGTTAAAGAAAGAAAATTCAACGTCGGAGATTTGGTGCTACGACGAGTTTTCTTAAATACCCGCGACCCCACTGCTGGAGTGCTCGGACCTAACTGGGAAGGACCTTACCAGATTGAAGAAGTCCTTCACCCAGGCACCTACAAACTTGCACGCTTAAACAGAGATCTCGTTCCGCGTTATTGGAATGGAGAACACCTGCGCAAGTATTATCAATGAACAACCCTTCTTAAAGGACTGGCTTGTTTAAATTTCTCTTTTTAATTTTTACAAGTTTTGCAAAGAGGGTTAGCCACGTTGTATGGCTAACTGCTCGTATATGTAAGATTCTATTTCAGAATCACTCGTAAAGACATGTTTAGTCCATTTTTAATACGAGATTATAAGGGACTGTGCTCAGCCAGTCATTCTTGCCAACCTTTGTGAATTTATATTTACAAGTATTTGTTCATTACGTGTGTTGTTTTGCTGTATTACAAGTATCAGTTTTACTACGAACAGGAATGTTCGAGCAGGTTATGGTCAAGGCAAGTGACCAAGGACCTAAAGCTCCTCGATCACTTGGGGGGCATATAAGGCACATCGATAGCAAAGCATACTTCTCAAGGTATGTAAACACATGAACAAAATAAGTGAAAGCATGCTACAGTACTTAGAGTATTTTTCAAAATTTGTGTTTGTTAAATCATGGCAAAGTACTATGCTATGTTCGGTCATACGGACAAATGTTATAATAAGTAAAGATATTATAGCATCAAGATTTAAGCTTTTACACCGCAAGCATCACAACTTGGATGTAACTGTTCAAGAAAATAGATTTGCTGCCCGTGCAACAAAGTTTAAAAAAGAAACTACTGTCTTTACATCACGACCCTTGGGTCGTGTATCCAAAAAGAAGAAAAAACAAATGAGAAGAATTCAAGAGGCATTCGGAGCCGGAGGGTCCTGGGCAGCATCCTGGTTAGTCACGTCCTCAACAGCATCTTCTTCTTCCAAACCAGCGACGCTTGGAGTGGCAGGGGTCGCGGCTCTTGCCTCTTCTTTGGCCAATTGGGCAGCACATCGGGCCAGCTCCGCAGTTCTGACTTCCTCTGAAAGGTAGCTAAAGTTAGCATCCTGATTGTGTTTCCAGAAATTGTAGAAACATCGGAGTGTTGTCCTCTTGTACTTTTCCAGATTCTTGGAGTTGTCAAGCTCCAACTGCTTCACTTTGCCCTCGAGGGAGAGAATAACCTCATCCTTGGTCTTGAGTACCTCCCCCATATGCTTGATTTTGCGGAGATGGGTTTTGTTGAACTCCCGGTACTCTTGCCTCAACTTGACCACTGCCTCCTTTGCAGCTTCAGCCTCGGACAGCTTAGTCACCGCTACATCCCTCTCTCGGATCACTGCCTCCAACTCCTTAGCATGCTTAGCCTCAGCAGCCGAAAGCTCCTCGGCCGCCTTCACCTGATACCTCTCGATGGCTTTTGCCTCGACCTGCTCGAGGTAAGCCTGGGCTCGGGTACGAGCAGTAATGGCAGAAAGTAAGGCCTGTGCACAAAGAAAAAGGAGTTAGAACTTATCATGAGGACTAAAAAACTAAAGACTCGAAGAATAAAGAAACACTTACGCTGGAGATTTCGTTCAAAGCCCTGTTCATGATCTGGTCGACTGGCAGCTCTTCAGCTTGGACCATTGCGACCCTAACACGCTCGCCTTTGCCAATGCGATCGAGGCGGTCCCTGGCAGATCGAATGGCACGGCTCATGAGTCTGGCCCCATGAGCCTCTTCACGAGAAAGCTGCTCCCTGGCAGGCGTAGTTGGAGGATTCGGCCGAACGGGAGTAGTTTGCTGTTCAGAAGGAGCTGGAGGAGGAGTAGGAGTTCGCCCAGTTGGTGCAGGACTTTGCCCAGTAGGCGTACCCTGAGGAGGATCTTCTGATCGACCCTTCTTGGCTGGAGGGCCTCGACTGGATTCACCAGTTCTCTTCTTAGGCTTCCGTTGGAGTTGAGGAACTTCCTCTTCCTCCTCGGCCTGGTACATGTCAAAAATGTTGGGAGTTGACATATCTGCATGAAGGTAAACATAGCAAGTTTATAAAAAGGAGGCAGGTGAAAGTAAGTTAGACAATTGAAAGGAGGTAACAAAGTAAATACCCGAGCTACAACTACTGGTCGCTACACTATTGACTCTATTAGTCATATACTCATTATCTAGCATGAAGAAGTCTGACCCTAAGTTTGGAGCATATGTAAAGTTACCATCCCCGTCAAACAAGTGACAGGGAATCGACAAACCATTTAAAAGCGAAATAACTTTACCATTATCATCGGAAGATTCTCCCAAGTCAACAATAGGCTCTTTGACCTTTTCTTTCCCCTTGCCTTGGAAAGCAGAAGGCCTTTCTGCGGAAGGGCTACCCGTGGGTTCCCTGATCGTAACTCCTGTTGGCCTCCTCCTAGGAGGAGGCACAGGAGGTTGCTGCTCGGGAACCCCCTCGACAGTGGCTTCGTCCACCACAGACCCTCTATTTTCATGGCGAGGAGCCAGGAGGCCAGACGACCTCAAGTTCTTTTCGAGTGTCAGCGTCTTGACACATTTTGCTGCATCAGACATCCTGGCCAGAGTGTTAGACCTCAACACCATGTCTGGTGTTGGGGTTGGACGTAACCAAGGGCCTGAAAAATAGATTAAGTTTGAGAAAAAATGAAAGGAAACACTCTATGTTAAAGTATCAACCAGATGAAGACAAGTTTATACCTCCTCTCGCGAAGGCCAAGTTGTTACTGGTTATGTTCGGAGTAAAGAAATACTCCTTGTTGTAGTGCCCCACATTTGATATATGGGTAGTACCACTCAAGAACGTCCGGCCGGTCTCCTGGTGGCAGAAGTGGAAAAAGCCCGTCCCGTTGTGCTGTGGGTTGGACTTGAGGTCAAAAAGGTAGTTGACCTCGTGGGGTGTAGGTTCTGGCCATTTTTTAAGTTTGTACAGGACATAGAGTGCGACCAGCATCCTATATCCGTTTGGAGTTATTTGGAAGGGAGCGATGCCGAAATAATTCGCCACCCCCACAAAGAAGGGATGAAGAGGGAGATAAGCTCCCGCCTCAATGTGATACCGGGACCAGGCGCTGTTCGCCCCTCCTGGACGGTTAGCCCTCTGGTCCGCGGTGGGACGTATAATGGTTACCCCCGTAAGGGGGAATTTCCTGAAGCAGTTGACAACCATTCGAAGGGTCACCGAACTGGCTGGGGGAGTATACCACTCGACATCAGGCGGATTCCGATGACGAGGACGAGCCCTAGTTTGGATATTAGGGTCAGGAACAAGATTTTCTCGACTGCTGGTCGTGGGAACCCTAGCCTGCGAATCAGGCTGGGCAGGAGGAGTAGGGTTGCTTTCAGACTCGGGCCTTTTCTTGCCAGAAGACTTGGAGCGGGCCATTGGAGAGGAAGGATGGGGTCTGGAAGAGGATCGCGAGAAAGGAATCTCGTGGACACGTGCAGCTGGTTGTTCTTCTCCCTCGAGTAGCTGGGCGAGAAGGTCGTCGTCGATGGGTCTTTCACCTCCCCACAAATCTGGCATTAAAGTCTGCAAACAGAAGAATGGGGAGGTGAGGAAATAGAACTCTAAAAAGCTTTTTCGAATAACGCTGGTCGAGTATAAAAGTTAAGCTTTTATACAACAGCATTCTATCAAAAAGCTAGTTTTTCTACACGAACAGTTTGAAAAGTGGATCAAAGGGTGAAAGTAAAAAGTTTTTCTGTGAAAGCTTTTTCAACTCCCCTTAGGGTGGGAAAAATTTATTTTTCAACTGGCTTAAAAATCGAAATGTTACTTCGGTTTTACGTCCTAAAAAGCATGATCTTGGATTTTTAAACTAACTCGTAACTCTACTACGCCTACAAAACATTCTGTCTACAAGCATTTTAAACCAGAAACAGAAAGACTTAAACAGTATACCACCAGAAGCATGCTTCACGAGAAATTAGAAGCATGGGATTTCGAAAACTTACCAAGAAAAGTGATCGTGAAGGTGGAAGAAAGGTTTTCGGAGATTAAAGAGTCCGCGATCTGAGTCTTGGAAGTGCAGGGAAACGGTCTCCAGAGAAGATTAAAGCTCTGGTTTTTAGGGTTTTCTGCAAAGATAATGGCGTGCGTAAAAAGAAAGAAGAGGCTCCGACGGTCTTATATAAGTTTGTCTCTGATATTAAAAAGTGTAATCATTAGTTTTCCTTTTTCAAAGTATGGGGAAACATGATGGCCGTCGAAATCGTTTCTGGGGAACTGAAAAGGCATGATTAGACAGTAGTGGGTTGCTTTTTTCAAGAACACACGAAGGGTTCTGACACGTCAGGAGGGGTTACCGAAGAGTCGTTCGTTCAAAGTTTATTTTCTGTTCGTAGTAAATAAACTTTGGGGGGCAAATGTTATCCAATAAATTAGCATTGGTGACGTGGCAAATAATCTCTTGACACGTGGCTGATACCTGGAAGCGTCTGCTAGAGTATCGACCAGGAGACACGGTAGAAGCAGGGCAAGCCTGTCTTACCCGCGACCAGTCTGGTCAGAAGTTCCGCATACAAGGCAACATTTATGGGAAGATCTTTATGAATCCTGAATTTATCTCATACAATCTTCTGGATACCCGATTATTCAGGGAATAATATCTGTAACAATCTCTTGTAACCCTCCTTGAGCCTATAAATAAAAAGAGATAGCTCAAGGGAAGGGGGATCTTTTTCTTTTTACTTTGGAATCATAGGAAGCAATAGTAATTCTCCAAGTAAATCTGTATTGTTCTTGAGAAGAGTGTGAAACTCATTGAACCCTGGTTCTTTGATCACCCTTATGATTTTATATCAATATTATTCTAAGTGGACGTAGGTCATTACCAGATCCTGGGGCCAAACCACTATAAATTACTGTGTTTTCTTTACTTTTGTCATTGCGTTCTTCTCTATACATTCGTCCATATCAATCACGTTTTGACTCCGTGTCAGTTGGCCAAATCTTGGGTCAACATACCCCAATGTGACTTTTCTGCTAACTTTCTCACTAGGATTGCGTCGTGCCAGGTAGCTCAAATATATCCACATAATAATGTGGTCACAATTATAAATCACAGATATTTACACTTATACCCTCAACATGTCAAAATTACGAAAATGCCATTCTAATAAGAAACGAGCCCACATGCTTGTTTAATACACTTAAACATGAAAGCATAATCATATCATATTAAAATTCACACAATTTTGCATAATAATATGCTCATAACACATAAAGACATAATTAACTCAATTATTGCTCTCCTGCCCCCTAATCAAGGCATTAAGCCATATTAGGGAAGTCGGGCCGTTACATATTGTAGCTGCTCATATTTTCTCTGCTCTATAATTTTCCTATCTCATATGTTGAGAATTTCTTACTCTAGTCCAGGTGATCAAAGGTAATTGTGGAAGACTGTGTAGTTTGAAGATCCAGTTCACTCTCTTGTCATTACTCTGTGACAGAAAGGAACAAGGGTTAGTGAGAGTGAAGGAAGGAGTCTCAATATCCACTGTGTAAAAGTAAGATTCTTAAACTCTGTTATTTGAATTACTTATTGAAATTCATTAGAAACATGTTTCTAGGTTGCTTTATAGGTTAATTTGTTTAATGTATGAAAAACACATGAAAATATTTATGATCCTATACAATGTATTCCCAATAGTAACATCTACGAGCTGATCAATTCGAGGCAAGGGAAAACAATTGTTTAGGAAAGACTTATTAGGATCTGAATAATGAATGCAATTCCTCCACTTCCCATTCAGTTTGAGAACAAAACTGGATTTGCTATCCACTCCGGATAAAATGCTTCCTTTATATAAGGATTGGAATTTAACCTGTCAACCTTTTCCTTTACTGCTTGCCTCCTTTCATCATCGAGCAATCTCTTTTTTTGTTGCTTCGGAAGGTAATTCTTATCTACGTTGAGGGTATGAGTTATTGTGTTCGGACTAATTCCAATCACGTTCGAGTGGGACCAGGCAAAACTTCCTGATAATCTTGCAAAAATCGATTTAATTGTTATTTTACATCTTTGGTAAGATTTTTCCCAATCTATAGAACTTTGGTCGGTTATTTATGATCAAGCTTGGTCAATCTCACTTTTGATCTGAAAAACCATTTCCTCAGTTATTTCTTCATTTATGACCAATGCTTGTGCATTGGATTAACCTCTTCCTCTCATGGAAATATTGTAGCACTCTCGAGCAGCTAATTGGTCTCCATTCAGTGTCCCAACAACACTAGGTGTTGGGAATTTTGTTTCTAAGAGCCTTACAGATGCCACTGCCCCCAACTCAATTAAAGCTGGTCTCCCTAGTAGGATAATGTGGGCAGATGGTGTATCCACTACTATAAACTCAAACATTTTTTTTCACTTAGATCGGATCTTCCCCTAAAGTTTTAGGGAGCTCAATATCCCCTGTGCTCACAGATCCTTCCCCTCAGAGTCCATACAGGGTTGTTGTACTTGCCTTGAGGTCCCGAACCAGCAGACCCATTTTTTCTTGTGTTGTTTTGTAAAATATATTCACCGAGCTCCCATTAGCGATCAATACCTTGTGAACTCTGTTGTTGAAAAGATGGAATGGGTCATTATGTGGGAACTGAACATGTGAGGCATCATCCTTGGAGAAAGTTATTAGTTGGAACTCAATCCTTTGCTGATTTGGAGCGCATGGCTTCTAAAGATAAGGTGTATCATCCTTTTTTTTTTTAACTTCGACACATACCTCTTTTGGGCATTCATGCTCGTTCCGGATATATGTGGTCCTACATAGATGGTTATCACTTCTTCTCCATTTACCGGAGGTGGCTAGTTATCTTCCCGAACTGGGGGTGCCACGAGTTGAGATGGTGCTGTAGGATCAGGTGGTGCTACCCTTTGATTTTGTGTGGCCTATCCTATTGGGTTTTATGCCCTTATAAAACCATGTCGGACATGTAACACGATTTTATATTGTCAATAAAAGTAGGAGAAATTATTTAGTTTGACAACCGTGTTGCTTTCTTATTTTATTACATGATTATTGAAATAATACTAACATTTATAAAATCTAAAAAATATGGATAGTTACAATTATATTGACTAGGTGACAATGGATTATAGTTGTAATTATATGTTCAAAAGAACGAGTCGTAAGATTTGATCAACACATTAAATTTTCACTAATTTGGCAATCTACGATGTGATCTACTTACACATTTGGGGTGTGATATCTTGTCCAAGGCATTGACTAAGTAGATAAGAACAGATGTATTTGGTTACATTTGACAAGGACCGATATTGATTATTGATAGATAAATAAGTATCGTTGTTATCGAATCTAATCAATGTCACAATGTTGACCATAGGTTAAGTCAATCTTAATTTTGCCCCTAGCCCTTAACTTAGCCCTAAAGCATTCCCAAGGGCATTTTAGTATTTCTCCTAGGATTCCCGTTAATCCGAAATAAATCTATCAAACCAAATATTCATCAATTAATTCCCGTTACTCAAGAAATCTCGGTAATTGACCATATTACCAAAATACCCCTAAGCTCATCCCAAGTGGGGTATTTGACCCCAATGTGACTTTTCTGCTAACTCGCTCACTAGGATTGCCTCGTGCCGGGTAGCTCAAATATATCCACATAATAATGTGGTCACAATTATAAATCACAATTATTTACACTTATACCCTGAACGGGTCAAAATTACAAAAATGCCATTCTAATAAGAAATGGGCCCACATCCATATTTAATACACTTAAACATGCAAGCATAATCATATCATAATACAATTCACACAATTTACATAATAATATGCTCATAACACATAAAGAAATAATTAACTCAATTATTGCCCTCCTGGCCCCCTAATCAAGACATTAAGCCATATTAGGGAAGTTGGGGCGTTACAATTATCCCATCCTTACAGAAATTGCATCCTCGAAATTTTACCTAAACAGCTCGGGATACTGATCCCGCATATTTGACTCCAATTCCTAGGTTGCCTCCTCGACCTTGATTGTGACAGTCAGAATCCCGTGATCCGTAAGGGGAAAGACCGGGTAAGCTGTGCAATCCCACACCGCCTGGGGAAGGTCAAGTGTAATTATTCTAAGACTGTGTAGGTATGGGACTACACAGTTGAAGAGGGCTTAAATGGATTGATGGGTACTACCTATATCAGGTAGTGTGCGAGTGAGGACAAAGCACGCTGGAAAGACTTGTCTTGGTTTGTAGGGCTAGTCGTCATTCCAGAAAGCAGCCATAGTGATGTGGGGCGTCACATTGATGTTCCTACATTATACCTTAACCAAAGGTATGGTTTTATTCCTCAAGAACTTGTTCTTCTTGTCTAATATCTGGATTGGTTGCTCCTCATAGGATAGGTCTTCCTACAGCTCCAGATCCTCATAACTTAGTACATGAGCCTCGCCAGACACATACTTCCGCATCATTGAAATATGAAATACATTATGCACGACCGACAACGTCGGAGGTAAGGCCAACCTATAGGCCACCTGAACAATCCTCTCTAGGATCTCAAATGGTTCTACAAATATAGGGCTCAACTTGCCCTTCTTCCCAAATCTTTTCACCCCTTTTAGTGGTGGAACTTTAAGGAAGACAATCTTTTGCTTGGACTTTGCATTCCTGCGCTTCAGATCTGAATAGCTTTTCTGTCTACTCTGTGATTCGAGCATCCGAGCTCTAATATTTTAGATGGTCTTAGTGGTCCTCTGAACTGCTTCAGGACCTAGGTGTTTCTATTCACCCATCTCATCCCAATGAATGGGCGCTCTACACTTTCTACCATACAACATCTCATAAGGATCCACTCCAATGGTCGCCTGATAGTTGATGTTGTAGGAAAACACTATCAGAGGCAAATACATACTCCAGGACCCTTCAAAGTCAAAGACACATGCTTGAAGCATGTCTTCCAGTATCTGAATCGTCTTCTCAGACTAACCATCTGTCTGAGGATGATGAGCTATACCCATAGCTTTCTCTAGACTTCCTCAAAACTTGGAAGTAAATGTGGGGTCTCGATCTGACATAATCGACTTTGATGCCCCATGAAGACGCACAATCTCTCTCACATAGAGGTCTGTATACTGGTCAACTGTATAAGTCATCTTAATTGGTAAAAAGTGAGCTAATTTGGTGTATCGGTCTACAATAACCCACACTGAATCATGTTGACCAACCGTCTTGGGAAAATTAACCACAAAATCCATAGTGATGTCCTCCCACTTCCACTCTGAGATATCCAAGGGTTGTAATAGCCCCACTGGTCTCTGATGTTCAACCTTTACCTGCTGACATGTCAAGCACTTAGCCACATACATGGTTACACCCCTCCTCATCCCAGACCACCAATATAAAGTCTTCAGTTCCTGATACGTATTCGTGGCACCTGGAAGCAAAGAGTACAAGGTAGTATGAGATTCATCTAGAATCTCCCTTATGATGATAGTATCCATTGGAACATTGATCTGACCCTTGTATCTCAGTAAACCCATATCTGATACTGTATAGTCCCTAGCTACTCCTGCTACGACATCCCCTCTAATCTTCATCAGTTGTGGCTCTTTCAACTGACTCTCATTTATCCTTTCTAGAAGAGTAGATTGCAAGGTAATGTTGGCTAACTAGCCCACCACTAACTCTATCCCTGCTCTAGTCATATCCTCTACCAACTCCTTGGATTTTTGCCTCGAACTGTACAATTGTCCCCCAACCCGATCAGAGCTGGTCTCCCGAGCAGAATATTGTAGGCAGATGGTGTATCCACTACCATAAACTCAAACATTTTTGTCACTTAGATTGGATATTCCCCTAAAGTTATAGCGAGCTTAATAGCCCCTATGCTCGCAGATCCTTCCTCTGAGAATCCATACAGGGTTGTTGTACATGCCTTGAGGTCTCGAACCAACAGACCCATTTTTTCTTGTGTTGTTTTGTAAAATATGTTCACCGAGCTCCCATTATCGATCAATACCTTGTGAACTCTTTTGTTGGAAAGATGGATAGTAATGACTAATGGGTCATTATGAGGGAATTGAACATGTGAGGCATCATCCTTGGTGAAATTTATTAGTTGGGACTCAACCCTTTGCTATTTTGGAGCTCGTGGCTCTGGAACATAAGGTGTACCACCCTTTGTTTTTAACTTCTGCACATACCTCTTTTTGGCATTCATGCTCGTTCTAGCTATATGTGGTCCTCCAGAGATGGTTATCACATCTTCTCCATCTATCGGAGGTGGCCAATTATCTTCCCAATCTAGGGGTGCTGCGAATGGAGATGTTGCTACCCTTTGATTTTGTGGGGCCTGTCCTGTTGGATTTTATGCCCTTATAAAACCATGTTGGACATGTAACACATTTTTATATTGTCAATAAAAGTAGCATAAATCATTTAGTTTGACAACCGTGTTGCTTCCTTATTTTATTACATGACTATTGAAATAAAACAAATATTTATAAAATCTCGAACATATGGATAGTTACAATTATGGTGACTAGGTCACAATGGACTATAGTTGTAATTATATGATCAAAAGAATGAGTCCTAAGATTAGAACAGTGCTTTATATTTTCACTTATTAGGAAATCTACAATATGATCTACTTACACATTCGGGGTGTGATCTCTTGTCCAAGGCATTGACCAAGCAGATAAGATCAGATGTATTTGGTTACATCAGACTAGGACCGATATTGATTATTGACAGATAAATGAGTATCATTGTTGTCGAATCTAATCAACGTCACAACGTTGACCATAGGTTAAGTCGATCTTAATTCTGAGTGATAATATTCTGTTAATTATATTATTTGAATCTTTTGACTTGTTCGTTACCAGCTTACCCTACAGTTTAGCCCATACTTACATATTGGAGATTTAGTAGTGTAATTGAGTGAGAGTATTATTCATAGATATGAAATCTATAACATCTGTATGAGAAGTGAAAAGATGATTTCGTTAATTGCTTTGTTCAAAAGGTTAAATGATTGTGATCTCATTTCTGTGATTAAGTTCATGAAAATATCATATATAAGGAACTTAGTTGGAGTTAAGGATAAAATAATTATGAGGGGTAAAACGGTAATTTGCACCCAGCTCGTTAGTAAGTCATCGATAGAGGATTAACTGACTGTAATGGTTATAATAATGGATAATGGATAATGTATTTATTATTTGGAATATACATTCTATGGATTCAAGAGTTCGATTCCGAGTCTATAGTGGATTCATGAGGAATTAATAAAGTTGTGAAATTATTCGTAAATAAATTGTAATGGCCCAACTACTCTAGACTTTTGGACCATTAACGAAACTATACATACAAATCCTTAATAAAGCTTACATTGCGAAAATACCATAATTTTATTAGGAAACATGTAAAAATAAGAGTTACTTACAAAAATATCAAGAAGGATATGGGATCCCATTGTTTGAAAAACAAAACATAACATGATTTATAATAAAAAAGGATTACATAATAAGTGCGGAAAATACATATAAAGACCATAAAAACAAGAATATATCCTCGAAAATCGAACTCTCGACTCCTTGAATCCATTCACCACCGATACACATTCCCCAAGCATCCACAAACCTTACCGCCACTAAAGCTATTTTCCTGCAAAAATAAACAAAAAGGAATCAGCCTAATGCCCAGCAAGGAAAATCTAACACATAGTTCATATACATAAATTTCATAAGAAACATAAAGACATAACATAACACTTTATCATACACATACTATAATGGCCATTATTACTTGGGGTCCCATAGACTAAACAAGTCATATGCCCATTAGATTGGTGGGGTCCTACTAGCTAAGTAGGTCATATGCCCATAATCTATTTGGGGTCTTGTTAGTCATATGGGTCATATGCCCAAGCCTACAAACATACATATCATAACACTTATTATAACATAAGAAACATAAGATAACATATAAGACAATAACATATGAATTTCTATCCTATTTTCCTTACCAAAGTCACCAGGATGTGAGGAAAGAGTTGGGACTTTTGGAACACTCCTAAAAACATATATAACATATGAATGGCTGAATGAAAAACGATTTCAAAATGTTTCAAAATATACTGAAGGAGGCGATATATCGCCCCCTATAGGCGATATATCGCCTGGGCCAGTATGCCCGAGGTTGTCGTGCATCGTCTCGTGTTTTCCGTATCTACGTGCTGCGATATATCGCCCCCTATAGCTGCGATATATCGGCACACGCTAATTATTTAAACACGAAATTACACATTTTTAGCTAAATTTGAATGGGGTAAACAGCCTTGACTAAGCCCTCAACGTATTCAAAGCTGTTGACTGACCTTATAGCATTCAAACTTTTCCTTTATTAAATTTAATCCTCAAAATACTTAATCCTTAATCACCCATTCATAACATGTGCTTAAAATCCTATTGGTCCTTATCTAAACCTTATAGTATAATAAATATTATCCTTAATATCAGTCATATAATCAAACCTTAGGTTAACATTAATATTCTTAAACTATAGGTTAAAATTAGAAAATCTACAAGTACTACTATGAGTGTCCAAATAATTCCCGGTCTGAACCAAAAATCCACAGTCATAAAGATAATACTATAAATACTATAATACTACTATCTAACTAGCTAAGTAAAGTTCTTGGACTCTACATAAATTCACGGTAACTTTTTGGAGCTTGATTTCATGGATCCATGGTCCCCGCATCACCTTTTATTAAATCATCTAGAATGTCTCAATTAATTTATTTAATTATCAATTATGATTTTTAAAGTTGACTAGGTCAATTTTGGAAATTTATAGAGAAATATGAGATTTAGAGAATAAAAGAGAATATTTGGGAAAATTTATTAATATTGATAAATTGGTGTCAATATAAATAAATAATATTAAATCAAGTTTCAAATTAAAATTAGTTAATTTGAATAAAGATTTAATTAATTAATAAAAAGATAAATAAATAAAAATGTTTTGAATTCAGGCCCAATTGGGATTTAAATTTATAACAAAGAGATTGGGCCCAAGTCCATTTGTGGGTGCCCAAGACTTTTACTTTTTTTTTTATTAATTTTAATTAATTTAAATTTAAGTTTAAATAAGGCCTATTAAGTTGCCTATATAAGGAATATGATATCTAGGGTTTTAAGGAAGTTATTCTTAGTTAATTCATTGGGTAAGTGAAAACCTAGGAAGTCTAATCCTTTCTTAGCCACTGTCTCTTCTTCTCTTCTAGATCTCTATTTTATATGTTGCGAACCAGCCCACATTAATCCTAAGTTGATCAAAGGCTTGGTGAGGAAGAATGTGTTGCTGATCTAGTTCAATCTCTTGATAATACTCATCTACAAAAAGGAATCAAGGGTTTGAGAGATTGAAGGAATGAGTTGTTCCAGTTCCACTGCGTATATGTATGTTTCTGTACTTTACTCTATTTTGTATCAATTTCATAGGAGCATGTTCTAGGAGTTTACATGTGTGTTTGGTAATATGTAAATTACATGAAAATAAACAAAGAACTTGCTATATGCAATATCCTACATGTCCTTGGTTACTACCCCTATTTTAGACATATTGTCTGGGGTAACCGCGCGAGAATAGATTTTCAATCTCATCTTTTAGTTGCCTACATTCTTCTGTGAGGTGGCCAATGTCCCTATGGAACATGCAATACTTGTTTTGGTCATTTTTGGCGTGTAGATTGCGCATATGGTTAGGTCACCTAAACGGGACCTGATTTTCATTCGCCACATAGATATTTTACCGAGTCTTTGTCAGCTCAGTATACACGGTATGTATGGAGAAGTATTTATCTATTTTTTTCTTCTTCCTTCCTTCCGCATCAGGGCTATTCCCTTCAGTCTTCTTTGTCTTAGAAGAATTATCATTAGAAGGATGCACAACAGTTGGAGCTGCCAAGCTCGCAACTAGATTTGTATTCATGGTCGTAGTTATGGAAGCAGAGGTGCCAACTGTAATGCTGACTTGGTCTTCTCTACATTAATGAATTTGTGAGCTCACTCTATAAACTCCATTATTGTTCGAACTGGTTTTCATTGCAAGTCCACCCATAGAGCACTTCCTAGCATGATTCCAGCTTAAATGGCCATTAAGTGGCTACTGTCATCCACAACTCGGGCTCGCGCTTGATACTTTGGCAGCTCGAAACTACTTCTTAGAGTCTTTAGATAACTATTCCCATGATGAGATTGAGTGTCAGTGGAACTTATCAAACCAATGTTTTGCTGCTCTAGTGAGAGTACATGGGAACAACATATACCTAAGCTCGAACACCACAATGCTAGCTTTCATCACGATGTTAAATGTGCTTATATGGCTGCCTTGGTCGGTACTTCCATCATAGGGTGCCGCATGGCGTATTTTGAACCCTTTGGGGAATGGCATGCTCAAAATATAAGGAGTAAAAGACTTAAGTTTCCATCCAAGCCTAAGCCTTTTCTTTGTTTTATCCTTCGTGTTGGAGCCTGCACTGCTTCTCGAGCATATTAATTCTCTCCTGAAATAGATCGACGAGGGGTGGTACTTGTACCCTGGGGAGCTGGTTATTGTTCAAAGGAACTCCAACTCTCTGTTGCAGTATGGGGTTATAATTATTTCCATATACTGGTGGTAGAGGTTCTCCTTGTTGGAAATTTAGATGGGTCCTTAAGTCTGGGTTTCGCTGATTAAACTGCCCTTGGTTCTGAATTAAATGGTCTTAGAGACTAGAACCATTATTTGGATAGTTATCATAGTATCTCGACTTGGTGTCATACACACTCACCGACGTACTTACATCCTATTGTGTTGTTACTTAGCATTGTTTCAAGGTGGGTTCTCTACATGTATCTAGATTCTCGTAGCACAGGACCTGGATATGTGACTTCCGGATTGCTGGGGCTGCCTCGCCTGTCTTGCCCCTGGTTTGCTTTGGTTGAGACTTCATAATTATCTCTTTGTTTGGGTCTAGGCCTAGGATTTCTATCTCCACTGGCACTCCTCGTGCATCTAGCTAGCCACTGAGGTATTCCTTCGCTAGCTCAACTTTCTCCTGGGACATTGTGTGGAAAGTCCCAAGTTGGTGATGGGTGCCTGATTGGCAATGGAGGATGATGAATTTGAGATGGTGGGGTCCTCTAACAATTTTGGACCAGCCTTCCAAGTTCTGGGTTATTGCTCTGAGTTGCTTGTTGAGTAGCTCGATTATTCCAGTGTCTACAACGACTTCCCTAGCCTAATTACTGTTTGCCCGCGAGGGATTTTGAGATGAAACCCTCAGCTGGCTAACTCCAGGAATTGTTGTGGCTCCCCCTATCTGGGCCTGACGAGCCCTCTGCTCGGCCATTTGAGCAGCCGTACTTCCTTAAGGTCGCCCCCTGGTTCTCCTGGGGGCTGCTTGGGTTTCAAAAAAACTTATCGTCATTTTCTCATTTAGTCGAGTGGCCTCAACCAGCCTATCGCGTAATCGTTGATTTTCTAATTCTACCATTGGGACATATCTCATCGGATCATAATATTCATGATGAGGTGGTCTCGAACTCTGCCTAGGGTCACGTGGGGTCATGGAGGCACTCCCTTCATCTTGAGTATGATTGTGGTTCATGGGTCGTTTTCATCCCTTCAATGGTGTTCCTTGGCCTGTGGAGTGGTCTCTTCATATATTCTTGGTAGTGGTCTTCCATTTCTAGTTCCAAGGATGTTTTTGGCTGATTCAGCCATTGTTGAAATGAATAAGGAAATTTAAGATTTTGTAGGGAGGTATATCTGAATTGCTTAATGCTCTCAATGAAATCACCAAACTATTGACAAAGTTTTTTGTCAACATAAATAAAAGGCAAATAGGCAGAAGAAATGATTTAAAAAAATAAAACAAAGAGCAAGGATTTTTTTACGTGTTTCAATAGTTAACTCTACCTAGTCCACGAGTCACTTTTATTAATATTTATGTGTTAAAGCTGAAAGTAATTTCACAGAGTTTGAGTACAATAATTTCTGCATGTCCAACAAATGACTAGTGTCCTAGTATTTATAGACCCACTCACAAATACTCTCATCCATGATTTAAGGAAGGAGTTATACAAATATCTCTATTTGAATTTAAATTACAAATGACCCAGTCAACAACATAATATCTAAACTAATCCCTAAAAAATAGGAATAATTTACTTAAATATTTCTTTGTGACGCTTTTATGCATCGTATCGAGCTAGCATTGACATTCTTCGAAATGACATATATCACTTATTCCTTCGTGCTAAATTCCTTGCTTCGAGCTGAAATAATCTATTACTTCGTAAATATGAAAATATTTTTGATGGTGATAATATTTATTTATGAGCTTATGGAGATAGCTCCGAGCTCAGTCTTTAAGCATAATTATTCTGCTCTCGGAAACAGGGTATATCAAACTCTTACTTTTTACTTCAACATGTCAAAATCATTATTCTTTGTTCCTTCATCTTTAGTCTCTAATATAGACTAACTATTGGTAGACAATGAGATTACATGTTGTACCTGAAAAATATGAGCTGAATTATTCAGCATGGGGTATAGTTGGCAGTCAAGTAGACAAAGGGAATCCATCAGAAATATAATGTCCTCTTGAGTGATTAGCTCAGGTATCCTCAGTAGGTTGTCGTAGTCAGAAAGTATCCAGATCGCCTTATAGGCTAGGGTCCTAGTTCGTATTACATGTTGACAAGGTTGCCCAAATGCCTACTTGAAGCACCAGGGATGATTCTGAATAGTCTACGTTTTTCATACGACATCCAGCTCGAGGACGATGTCAAGCTTGTGTGCACGTGGTTTTAAAGTACGCTGGAGTATCCCATGGCACTAAAAAATTCCTTATACGCTGCTAAAATATTATTATGTATTTATCACTCGATATTGTGGGCATAGAATCAATAGGCATTAATGTATATATGTAAATGGGATGTTACCCAAAAATGTATGTTACGATATTCAAGTGGGGAGTAATAAGCAAAAGGGGAATAATGAGGGCGGGCAGAATGGCACTAAGATGAATAAGCTCGGAGAAAAGTACAATTCCATCTACACCGTCTATACCGACCTGACAGATACACGCGAGTGTATCTTCTTGGCAAACTCTAATCGCCTACCATGGAAGAAACTGGAGCCTTTGAGGCACTAGAAGGCGAAGAGACACCAGCCAAATTCTGCCGATATCACAATGACATCGACCACTACATTAATGATTACCGTCTGCTAAAAGATGAGATCTAGACTCTCATCCGAGCTCGATCGTTAGCCCAATATGTCCGAAACAGAGTAGTTCCAAATCATGCAGCGTGGAAAAATATTTAACTAGCTCTAGAAAATCTAATGAATCAACCCTAGGATCAACCAGACAAGGGGAATCAGATCTTCTCTCCTTCAATAGAAGGGAGGCACATAGCCACTTTTGATGGATGACCTCATCTGGTGGGCATGAGCAATGGGGCCCAAGAGAGGTACATACATGATCTGAAAACCCACAATGGTATTGAATTCGTTCCAGAGAAAAGGTTATCAAAACAAAAATGGTTGGAGAAACAACCAATCCTTTTCACAGAAGAGGACACTAGCCACATCTAGTTCCCGCATAATGATATGTTGGTGATAACCATTTAGTTCGCCATTCGAAGAGTACAGAAAATAGTGATTGTTAATGGGAGCTCTGTAAACGTGCTATTCAGGTCCACCCTAGAAAATATGGGGCTATCTGTAGCCTAACTGAAGGCGACCTCAATGACCCTATATGGATTTTTGGTAGGGAAGGAACTATAGCCATAAGGATGATCGATCTTGTTGTAACACTAGGAAATGATATGCGAGCTGTTGCTAAAATTCTCGAGTTCGTTGTAATAGATTGTCCAGCTACATACAATGCAATTTTGGATAGACACGTGGTGATGATTTTTGAAGCTATTACGTCAATCTGACATTTAGCAAAGAAGTTCCCCTCAACCTCAGGTATATGTATTGTAAGAGGAGATCAACTCAGTACAAGAGAATGCTATAAAATTGCTATGAAGGGAAAATCACAGCCCGCACAACAAGCGATGGTCATCATTGTAGAGAATGAGGAGCCTCGGGCAATGGAAACATTCCATGGGGCGGAAGAACCTCCGAAAGGATATAACAAGGTCGACCAACATGATGACATTGACCCTAGAATAAGTGAAGACAGGTTTGAGCTCCAAGCATTGTAGGAGCTCGAGGAAATCAATATCTATACAGAGGTACCTTTAAGGGTTGTAAAGATTGGAAATAATCTTGGAACTAAAAGGAAGAAGGAGCTGGTTGAGTTTTTGAGAAAGAACATGTACGTCTTCACTTGGTCACATGAAGATATGGTGGGAATTATTCCAAATGTTATGATGCATAGTTTGATATGGACAAGAATGTGCCTACAAAGGTAAAGAAACAAAAGTTGTTGGGGAAGAACGATCAGAAGCTTTAGAAGAAGAAGTAGGTCGCTTACTTAAGTGTGGGTTCATAAGGGAAACAAAATATCTGACCTAGATTGCAAACCCTGTCTTGGTCCCAAAGTCCAATGGAAAGTGAAGAACTTGCATTGACTTCTCTGACCTCAACAAGGCCAATCCTAAGGATTGTTTTCCACTACATAGAATTGATGAGTTGGTAGACATGACATTCGGTCACAAGATCATGTCTTTTATGGATGCATATTCTGGATATAACTAGATCGTGATGAACCCTGCAGACCAAGAGCACACTAGCTTCATGACTACGCATAATGTATAGTTCTACAAAGTTATGCCATTTAGGCTGAACAATGTTGGTGCAATGTACCAACGACTGGTCAACAAAATGTTCGTTAACCAGATCGGGAAAACATTGAAGTGTACGTCGATGATATGCTCGTTAAATAAAAAACTACCAACAACCATGTATCTAACCTGAAGAAATGTTTTGGCTTGCTAAAGAAGTATGACATGAAGCTAAATCCCCATAAATGCACCTTTGGGGTTTCTTCGGGAATTTTTTTAGGCTTCATAGTCAGCGCAAAGGGGATAGAGGAAAACCCAGAGAAGATCAAGTCGTTACTAGAAAAGCCTTTGCCTAGGTCACGAAAAGAATTACAAAGCTTAACTGGAAAGGTGGTAGCCCTAAACCACTTCGTTTTAGAATCCACTGAAAAATGTCTCCCATTTTACAACTTGCTCAGGGGAAAAAAGGTTTGAGTGGACAAAAGGTTGCAAGTAGGCGTTTCAGCATCTGAAAACTCACCTAATTGAACCACCCATATTATCAAAACCATTAGCTAGGGAATGTTTGTTCTTATACCTAGTTGTGATAGAAAACGCAGTCAGAGCCGTATTAGTCGGGGAAGAAAATCGAGCGCACAAACCGGTGTACTTCGTGAGTAAAAGGATTTTGGGTGCTGAATCCAGATACCCTTTAATAGAAAAACTTGTGTTTTACTTGACCTTAGCCTCGAGAAAACTTAGGCCATATTTCAAGTCCCACACCGTCCCGTCCTAACCAATCAACCTTTAAGGAAGGTCTTGCAAAAGCCTGAATCAGTCAGTCAGTCAGTTCGTCGAACTCAGTCAGTTCGAGATATTATATAAGCCACGAACAACAACAAAGGGTCAAGTGCTTGCTGATTTTGTGGTAGAATGCACATGTTTCCAGGACAAGCCAATGAGGGAACTAGTGTAAGAATTGTGGAAACTCTTCATTGATGGATGATCTAACGAGAACGGATCTGAAGCTGGAATAATTTTGATGTCACCTGAAGGACATCGATTCCATACAGCTCTGAGGTTCGGTTTTGAAGCATCCAACAACAAAGCAGTGTACGAGGCTCTATTGGCAGGAGTACGAGTGAAAAAATAACTGAATGAAAAGGTGAATCAATGTTACAGTGATTCCTAACTCGTGGTTAATCGTATATTTGGGGAGTATCAAGCTCGAGGTATCAAAATGGCGGCTTATCTTGCTAAGGTTAAAGATGAGTTTTTTGAGATTGAGTTTGTTGACCCTTGATTTGGTCAACAACACAGAGTCAAATAAAATGATAGAAATTAGATGAATTCAAGTCAAGAAGATAAATGACACAAGGATTTATAGTGGTTTGGCCCTAAGTGATGGTAATGACCTACATCCACTTAGTGTTCTTTTTTATGTAAGAAGAACCTGTGATCAGTAAACAAGGGTTTACTGAGTTTCACAAGCTCAGTAATAATTACAAAGAATTATGTAAGAACAATTATTTTCTCTCTCAGTCTCCAATGATCCCTCTCATGAGCCCTTTGAGTTTTATTTATAGGCTGAAGGATCTACCTATGGGCCGATGGGCCTTGATTACATTTAATACAAACATATTTGAATAATAATTGAAATTACACTTCTTACATCAGTGCAAGATCAAATATCTCTAGAAAATATCAGATATATCGCGACCAGCCCTGGTCTCCTAAGAAATATGCTCTCAACCATACAGATTATCTTCTGGTCGATAGTCGACCCGTGCATAACTACTTAAATAGTCATGCGCACCTCATGTGCGTACTAATCTTGCCACGTTATCAAGTGAATCTTTTTTGAATAAACATTTGCCCCCCAAGGTTATTTTAGTGTGATCAACATTTAATAAACTTACTTGACCAGCTATTCGTCTGACCTATCACATCTGTCAGCACCTTTTTGAAAAATTAAGCAATCATGGCTTATACAGTTTCCCAAAAATATTTCGACGGTTATTCTGATTTCCCACACATCGAAATCCCACTCTTATCATTACCTTTTCAACTGCACCACGACCAGTATAAATATATCACCTTTCCAATTTTTACTTTTCACCGAAGCTTTCTCTCTCCTCAAGAACTCAGAAAGATTTTCATGAAAAAAAAACCCAGAAAACCTCTGTGATCCGAGACGCCTTCGACTAGATTCGAGCAACAATCTTCGTGATTCCTCTGTAAACCGTAATCCATGTAAGTTTCAAACCCACCTTCTCTTTTTACGCATTCTAGAATAAATTTCGTGAGTTTTCTTATTGTGCCTCCATAGTTCTTGAGAAAAAACTATTCGGGTAATCGGGTTCATACAAATATATATAGAAACATGCTAGAATAGGGATTTTAGGTAATATAAAATACTAGGTGGAGTTTAGAAATTAATGTGGGATATAGGAGTACTGATTTAGGGCCCGAAATCGAAGGAAAAATTCGATTTTATTGTTTTAAGAAAAAAACTAGGTTTTTCCCGCCTGTATTCAGAGTCAAAAAGTTTTCTTGAATTTTTTTTACATTCGCTTTTTGATCTATTTTTTCAAACTGCTCGCATATTTGTAGTGTTTATATTAGGATGCTACTGGTCGTATAAAAGCTTAACTTTTATACACGAGTAAGATTATCCTTATATTTCTCTTATTCTATCTATAAGTCGTAGATTCTCACTTCCCCTTTGCTCTTCTGAGATATTCATGCATGATCCTTGGGGAGGTGAGAGACCAATAGACGACGTGTTAGGAACAAATTTCCTAATACGCAGCGGAATGGTGGTGTGGGTGGCCCAGTGTACAACAAAATTTTTTGTAACATATTTAAACTACCTTTAAATATGCGGATCCATTAATATACATACATTAATCATAAACAAGGTAAGGATAGAATTCATACCTCTTGAAGCCTATCAAGTTTCCTTGCTATCTTTTCGTATTTAGAACGATCTTCCTATCCAAGCCGCTCCCATATACTCACACCATGATCTTCCAAAGCATTCTCTACACCTCAAGAAATGTGTGGGCACTTAGAGAATGAAGGATAGTTTATTTGTGATTCTGCTTGATGTACTCAACTCATGAGATCAAGAGAATAGGCCTGAGAATTGGTTCTTTATTTTCAGGGAGAAAGAAAACTATCGTTCTATTTTTCACAGAGCGAATATTTCTTGAGTTGTCTCACACTCACTTCTCTTATTTCGAATAATAATCTGATCAGTCATACTTAACAGAAAAATATTCAAAATTTAAAAAATAAATCTGTAACCATTTTACAATTTACTTTTTAATTAATTAATTATTCCATTAATGAAAAAATCCAAAAACCAATTTTTGAATTATCCATTAATTAATTAATTAAATAAAATTGAAAATCCCATCCCTGAAAAAATACTGTCCTACACGCCACACACAGTCCTGGACTGTGTGTGAACATGTAGCTTCCTAATTTCTAGGGATATTGGTATTTCATATATTATTTAATTATTTATTCAAATTACTTTGTCAGATAAGTTCCAACAACCTCATAACTAATTCAAATTTGAATTCAAATTAATTATCTATTTAATTAATTATCAAATATAATTAATAATTTGAATAAATATTAATCTTTTAAATTCAAATCCAATTTGAACTTATCAGATCATTGTCTCCCACTCAAATAAAGATATTTAATTAATTCTACCAATTAATTAATTCCAAAATTTTCAAAAATAAATATTTAATTTATCATAATTTCAAAAATTATAATTAATTAATTATTTAATTAAATTTCGAAAATTAATTTAATTATTTAGTATAATTTCGAAAATTATACAATAATTAAATATTAATTAATTTTGTTAACTACAACTAATTTGTAATTAATTAATTAATCACTATTATCATATAATTGCATATTTGGCCCGAAGAACAAGTTTCTTCTTAAATATGTTTTTTAAACTATTTTCCTTTCATATCAACTCTTACCTTGAACAGTGTTGATAGAGCCGCTATGGGGATCTATGGACCTATAATTCCAAGCTCCAATAAATTTGAGATTATTAATTAAACTCTTTAATTAAATAATCTTAATTTATTAATCTCATGATTATTCCACTATAAATATGAGACTGCACTCTTGTAATTATAGACATTTCATTTACTGAGTACTTTATAATCATAAAGCGTCCATTGATATAATCATTGCATACAACTTGACCCTCTAATAATGGTTCATAATTAATCGGGAATAAAATTACCGTTTTACCCTTTTAATTATCTCTTGTTTCCTTAAGTACCATTGACTCTACTAGTGAAGGTTAATTCATAACTAAATTATGAATTTGAGCTCAATAACCTTTCAGTCCCAAAAGTCAACCCTTAAGAGAACCATCATTCAATCTCTTGCGAGAAGGCATAGATTCCATATCTGTATACTATGTCCCCAGCCATCTATATTAATGAGTTCCCAAAACAAAAGTTTCTAGCCTGATCAATCTGACAGACCCTAACAAATGAATCAAAGAACTCATATAATATAAACAGGAGTTCATAGTAACTTCAGGATTAAGATCAATTTGTATATGATCATTAGTTGATATATTTAATTAATACTTCAAAACGGTATTTAACTAAGTATTAATAAACATATCTGGTCCAGTTCTATATATTCTCTAATATATAAAGCACCTCCACTAAAGTGTCCTACCACACTAGTGATCCGGATCTAGATCATATGTATTCATAATACTAGTGGACCGTACTTGCAGTAATTAATCTAAAGATTCCCTTACTTTATTTTACTGTGAACTATTTAAGTTCATTTATCTCAAACACAATCCTCCCGTACCAATACGTGTTTGAGATCACATATATGAACTTAGGAATTTTCCTGATATTTACATAATATTATTATAGAATAATATAGTCCATAAAATATATGCATAAAAAATTCAATTCATTTATTTATTTCATAAAAAACAATGTCTACTACATATGCTTTCAGGGCACATTTCCAACACGACGATCTTCTCGCATTGCTTTTCGAGAATCAAGAACAACCTTCCTTTCCTTTACCTGAGCCTCCATTTTCACATCACAGTCCCACGACCAGTCCTTCGGACTGTCAACCACACATGGGTTGTGTCAAATACACAGCTCGTAAGAAAAATAAAAACACCAATTCTCCTTCTAACCAACTTGCAACCAATAATGAGGTTCCATCAAATGACCCTCAACCCCTAAATTTCGCATCACCAGACATTCACCCAAAATCTCGTCCTCGCGATGGCCCCTGAGCAGACACGGACTGGTACGTCACCCCTCCTAGTGTCATATCGACCATGACGGTGGCTAAGTATTCCAAGAAGTATGGGCTTCCTGGAGTTACTTTACACAAACCCACACCCGACCAAAGGGCAAATGTGCCTGGAGGTGCCTTTAAAGCTTGGTTGAGGTTTCATATCGAGGCAGGGGCGATCTTGCCCTTGCACGAATTTTGCCAAGGGGTGGCCAATTATTTCGAGGTCGCCCCTTTTCAAATAACTCCCAATGGATATAGAGTACTATCAACACTCTATATCCTTTACAACCATAAAAAGTGGCATGTGCCTACACCACATGAGATCAACTATCTGTTCAATCTCAAGTCCAACCCCAACCAAAACAACACGGGGTTTTTCCACTTCTGCCACCAGGAATCTGCTCGCATATTCCTGAGTGATGTTACTTACAAATTCAACTTAGAAAAATACTTCCAGGAGTACTTCCTTATGACAGACCTGGTCACCGACAACTTGGCCTTCACTTGAAGTGGTAAATTTTTCAATCTCTGGTCGGATATTTTTGTTGGGTTTTCCTTTCATTGTCCTTAACAAATTGGTGTTGTGCCTAGGTCCATGGCACCGACCATAACCCACTCCAGAAATGGAGATACGGGCCACAACCTTAGCCAACATGACGAACATAGAGAAAATCATCAAGGAGCTGGTTACTGAAAGCAATCTAAGGCTGGTTGGCCTTCTGGGACCTCATCAAGAAGTGAGGGAATCCACCGCGGGTAGTGCCACTGGAGAGGAAATCCCCGAGCAACAACAAGATGTGTCCCAACCCGAGAGGAGACGACCAACGGGAGTGACCATCTGAGAACCACCCTGCAGCCCCCGGGTTGCTGCTGCTCCTGCCCACCATCTGAGGGGAAAAAAAAAACTACTGAATTACACCGACCCTATATCTGAATCCTCTGACGAGAATGTATAGATCTCTCCATTTTAGATAATTTTCCTATCCTCTGTCACTTATTCAATAGGGATGGCAACATTAAATTTACGACCAGTAATTTTAATTCAGATTTCTTTGAGGCAGATAGTGAGTGTAGTTGTAGTTCATATAGATGATAGCTCAGGTATACTACTTAGAATTTCTCTTTGCCTTATCCCATTACTTCTCTACGCATTCGGCATGTACGCCTCGGTCGAAGCTCCATCGAGCAAGAAGAGGTCGAGTAGAAGGCAGTTGGGGGAGTGCAGTAGCAAGCCTTATAAGAAAATGGTTTGATCAAATATCCCCCCGGATCAAACTCCTTCCTGAAACACAACTTCCCCTCCTCCTCGCAATGGCCCTTCCTCCGAGCAGGCGGGGAGATCCCTGGCCATTGATTTGCTGAGTAGCGCCTACAACGCTACCCACGAGAAGCTGCAAAGACTGTCTAGGCACCGTCACAGCTAGGAAGCCTTTTCTCATCTTCCTCTGCTAAAGAACATCCAGGTCATGAGCCGCGGGCTGTTTGAAGTCCTTAGTGTAAGTGTGTTTCTCTTTTATTTTTTAGTTTTAGTCGAGCAACATTTTCTCTAATTGCCCCTAACCGGATCACTTTTTTTTTTCTATTCGCAGGGTATCCTTACCATGAGCCATAGTTGGTGTCGTGCTGAGGAGGCTGAGGCCAAAATGTCGAGCAGACCAAGGTGTGTGAGGAGAAGATTAAGGCAGCTGAAGACAAAGTCGCCAGTTTAACCAAGGAGTTGAAGAGGAGCCAACGAGAGTTGGCCAAAGCTCTTGTGGCCAAAGAAATATTCAAGGTGGCCTCAGAGAACAACTTCAAAGAAGCGACCAAACTCCAAGAGGACCTGGCAGCCAACTTGAAGGAGGCCACTGAGCTGGAGGGGCGGGTCAAGCTGCTCGAGGAGATCAACTCTCAAAACCTGGAAAGGTTCAAAGAAGAAACCTTCAACTGCTTCTACCTGTTCTGGAAGAACAACCCAGGGATGAACTTCAACTACCTAATTGAGAAGATGAGGCAAGTTGAACTTACGAAACGCACTGCTCACCTAAAAGAAGAGAAGAAAGCTCAGGAATATCTTGAAATTTCCTTGGCAATAGGCATTGATGGTGCCGAAGAAGATGCGGGGACAATAGTTGACTAGCAATCTCAGCACGATCCTCCCCCAGATGCACAATGATTTATTTATTTATTATATATATATTATTACTTTGTAAACATATGCGAACATTTGTTCATAATGTTGAGACAATTTTGTTGTGTAATGCAGCTTTTCTTTTAATTTTAATTACATCCGAGCAGAGCAGCAACTGCTCGTGTGTAATGACATTTCGTTATGATACTATAATATCTTTATTAATATTACAACATCTGTTCGTATGACCGAACTTAGCATAACACTTTGTCTAGATTTTACAAAAATTAACTAATTTTTTTGAAAAATACTCGAAAGTATCGTAATATGCTTTCCCTTATTTTGCTCGTGTGTTTACATATGCTTGTTGATATGCTTTGCTCACTTAGTATCTTGTATGCCCCCCAAGTGATCGAGGAGCTTAAGGTTCTCGGTCACTTTCCATGACCAAGTCTTGTTCAAAATTTATTGCTCGCGTTTTTATAAAAAATTAATGATAATATAGCAAAAAAACACATGTAATGAGAAAATACTTGTAATAAATACAATAATTGGCTAGAATAACTGGCTGTGTACAGTCCCTTTTATTTCTCGTAATAAAATGGACAAATTCGTGTTTGTACGAGTGATCAAGAATTGATCTTACACTTATAAGCGACCAGTCAATTAACTGACTAGCCCTTGTTCATAAACTTGTAAAAAGTTAAATTAATACAAGCCAATTCTTTAAAAAGAATCGTTTATTGATAATACTTGCGCATGCGTTCTCCATTCCAGTAGCAAGGAGTGAGATCTCCATTTAAGCGAGCAAGTTTATATGTGCCTGATTGAAGGATTTCTTCAATCTGATACGGTCCTTCCCAGTTTGGTCCGAGTACTCCAGCACCTTGGTCGCGAGTGTTGAGAAAGCTTCTATGTTAAACTTTCTTTTACATACTTTAGAGTTAAAATATCGAGCGACCTTTTGTTGGTAAGCTGCTACCTGGAGTTGGGCTTGCTTGCGTCTTTCGCTGACTAAGTCCAAAGACTCCATCAGTAATTGATCGTTAGTGCTATGGTCATATGTTATCCTTCTATGTGATGATGGATTTAGCTCAACAGGCAACATACCTTCATACCCATAAGCCAAGAAAAATGGTGTGTGACCTGTTGCCATTCGGTGGGATGTCCTATACGACCAGAGTACTTCTGGTAATTGTTCTGGCCACAACCCTTTTGCTTCTTTGAGCCTTTTCTTCAATGTGTCCTTTAGAGTCTTGTTAATGGCCCGAATTGTCCATTTTCCTGTTGATGAGCTACCGATGAAAAACTTTTTATAATTCCATGCCTTTCGCAGAAATCAATGAAAATATCACTGTAAAATTGTGTGCCATTATCTGAGACAATTTTCCATGGCAACCCATACCGACATATGATTTTTTTGACAACAAAGTCCAATACTTTCTTGGTCGTTATTGTTGCTAGTGGCTTAGCTTCGGCCCACTTTGTAAAGTATTCAACAACAACTACTGCATACTTGACATTCCCTTTTCTTGCAGGTAAAGACCCGATCAGATCAATTCCCCATACTGCGAATGGCCATGGGTTTTGCATCTGTTTGAGCTCATTTGGGGTGGCTCGCGGTATCTTGGAGAATCCTGGCACTTGTCACATTTTCTAATGAAATCCATAGAGTCCTCATTCATGGTAGGCCAGAAATACCCTTGCCTTAGAATCTTTTTCGACAAACTCTGCCCCTAGCGTGATCTCCACAGAAACCTTCGTGGACCTCTTGCATCAATTCCTTGGCCTTCTCCTTAGAAACATACCGCAACAAAGGCATTGAGTACCATCTTCTATACATAAATTTTGTCGACCAGAATAAATCGAGTTGATTGTCGTTGGAGCATCCTCGCTTTGTTCCTTTCTGCTGGCAGCAATCCCTGTTCGAGAAATTCGATAATGGGCGTCATCCACGTGTTTGTTGCTTGAATCACTTGTTCCATTTGAATGCTCGGTGCAAACAAATATTTACCTGAAACTATGCTTAAGGCGTCAACATCTTTCGCACTTGCTAACTTTTCCAAAGCATCAGCATTTGAATTCTGATAGGGAGGCACTTGTTAGAGAGTATACTTTTCAAATTGTGCCAACAAGTCCTTTGTGTTATTCAAATAAGCAACCATGCTGAGACCCCTAGCTTGGTACTCTCCCACAATTTGACTAACGACTAGTTGAGAATCGCTATGTATGTCTAGTGATTTTATACCCATATCCTTAGCTAGTCTTAATCCTGCGAGCAGAGCTTCGTACAAGCCTTCATTGTTGGACCTTGTAAAGTTAAATCTGATTGCACAATGGAACTGATGTCCTTCGGGTGTGATCAAAATCAAACCTTCTCCTGCATTGTGCTCATTGGAAGAGCCCTATACGAACAACTTCCAGGTAGAAGATTGATTTTGACTTTAAGTTTCTAATTTTGGTTTGCTAACTAGGATTTCCGTGAATTCTACGATGAAATCTGCTAGAACTTGTCCTTTCACAGCTGCTCGTGAAGAATAAGAAATTTTGAACTGCCCTAGTTCAACTGCCCATTTTAATAACTGACCAATGACTTCTGGTTTTTGCAAGACTTGTCGTAATGGATGGTCGGTGAGTACCACAATGGGGTGAGCTTGAAAGTAGGGTTGCATTTTCCCAGAGGCCAGAATCAAGCAATAGGCCAACTTTTCTATTGGTGGATACCGTAATTCTGCCCCCACTAGCCTCTTGCTTACATAGTATACTACTTTTTGAATGTTGTCTTCTACTCTGATCAAAACAGCGCTAGCAGAATACTCTGTGATTGCCAAGTAGATGGAAAACGTTTGTTTTTCGACCGGTTTGGACAAGATTGGTGGTTGTGTCATGTGGAATTTTAGCGCATGGAAGGCCTGCTCGCACTCTTCTGTCCATTCAAACATCTTGTTGCCTCTGAGTAGATTAAAAAATTGAACACACTTGTCCCTTGATTTAGATATGAATCTACTTAGGGCAGCAACTCTTCCAGTTAGGCTTTAAACATCTTTAATTTTGGCAAGAGACTGCATCTCGATCAGTGCCTAAATTTTTTTGGGATTAGCTTCAATTCCTCGTGAGTTGACTATGAATCCCAAAAATTTCCCTGATTAAACGCCAAAGGAACACTAGAGAGGGTTCAGCTTCCTTTGATATTTATTCAAGATGTTGAAACATTCTTGCAGGTCTTTGATGTGTTCTTCGGCCTTCTTTGACTTGACTAGCATGTCGTTGACATATACTTCCATGTTAACGTTGATCTGCTCTTTGAACATATGGTTGACTAGTCGCTGGTAAGTCGCACCAGTGTTTTTCAAACCGAAGGGCATTACTTTATAACAGTAAAGTCCCGTATCTGTTCGAAAGCTAGTGTGATCCTCATCAGGTGAGTGCGTATTGATTTAATTGTATCCAAAGTATGTATCCATGAACGATAAAATTTCATGCCCTGATGTAGCATCGACTAGTTGGTTGAGTATTGGAAGTGGGAAACAATCCTTCGGGCAAGCTTTATTAAGATCTGTGAAATCCACGCACGTCCTCCACCTGCCATTTGGCTTGGGAACTAGTACATGATTAGAGACCCAAGATGGATAAAATGCTACCCTGATGAATCCATTTTCCTTCAGCATCTTGACTTCTTCTTTTAGGGCGTTTGATCTGTCTTTGTCGAGCAACCTTCTTTTTTGTTGTATAGGTGGAAAGTTTTTGTTTATATTTAAGACATGCCTGATAATCGCTGGGTCTATCCCAACCATATCTTTATGAGACTAGGCAAACACCTCTTGGTGCGCCTTTAAAAATTCCACTAGTTTGTTTTTTGTTGTTGTCTCTAAGTTTTTATTGACTTTCACAACCCTGGTCGGATCTGATTCTTCTAATTGGACCTCCTTCAGGTCCTCCACAGGTCCTGCGTTTTCTTCAAAATTCCCAAAGAAAGGATCTAAATCTCTATCCTCACTTTGGGCAACACCCTATTTGGTGACCCATTCACCTGATTGGGCTTGTGCTTCATTTTCTACCAACAACCTTTTCTCAGTTTTTTCTCCCGATCCGCCTCTTTTTGCTTTTGTGATCGAAGAATTATAACATTCTCGTGCTTCTCGCTGGTTTACCAACACGCATCCAATTCTTGCGTCGGTTGGAAACTTCATGGCCAGAAGTCATACTAAGGTTACTGCTTGTAGATTGATGAGAATGAGCCTTCCAATCACAGCATTATATGCGGAAGGACAATCAGATACTATGAAAGTAGCAAGTAATTTCCTATTCACAGGTGCAGCCCCTGCTGTGACTAGAAGCCTGACTGACCTAGTTGGAGCGAATCCTTCGCTGGAAAAACCATAAATGGTCCGGTTGCATGGTTCCAAATCTTGCACCGATAATTTCATCATTTCCAGTGAAGATTTATACAAAATGTTGATCGAGCTTCCTGTATCCACCAACACCCGCTTGATCATCATGTTAGCGATCTGAACATCCACGACCAGAGGATCTGAATGGGGAAATCGAACATGCTGAGCGTCTAGCTTGGAGAAAGTGTTTGATTCTTCCTCTGTTCGAGCTTTTTTGGGAGTTTGCTCCTCGATGTTCAACATTTCAATATCCTGATCGTGACGTAAGGTTTTGGCATACCTTTCTCTTGCCTTCCCACAGTCACCTGCTATGTGTGGTCCTCCACAGATGGTCAATAATATACCAGCAACTGGAGCTGGCTGTAAAGAAGGCGAGCGTTGGCGTACAGGTGCCTGCTCGTTGCCTCCTTGTGCTTCTTGCTGAGAACCCTCAGCTACTTGCACATACCTCCTCATATGTTCTTGTCTGATAAGGGACTCAATTTCATCCTTGAGCTGGTTGCACTCGTTGGTGTCATGGCCATAGTCGTTATGAAAATGACAGAACTTGGTAGTATCTTTCTTGGATGTATCTTTCCTGATTGGGGCTGGTCGCCTAAAGGGAACAGTAGTATGACTGGCCTGGTATACCTCTGATCGGCTATCGACTAAGGCTGTGTAATTGGTGAACCTTGGCTCGTATCTATTACGTTTTGGGCGCTTATTATCAGATGTTGTTGGCTCATGGTTCGCTCTCTTTCCCCCATTCTTCCCATTATTTTTTCCATTGCCATTGGTTTTCCTAGACCCATTGGCGGCTTTGGTGGGGTCCTCTTTCTGGTCCTGGTTGTCTGTAGGGGACTTCCCTTCATTGGCGATAGCCTCCTCGAGCTTAATATACTTATATGATCGATCCAGAAATTACTGAGTGCTCTTGACCCCATTCTTTTATAAACTACTCCAGAGGGGTGAATGTCGTCGTACTCTAGCAGTGAGAGCCGTCATTTTTCCTTCGTCCCCCATTGTCTTGGCCCGAGCAGCTGCTCGCATGAATCATTGTATGTACCCCTTCAGGGCCTCTCCTTCCTTCTGGCGTATTTCGACCAACTGATTGGCCTCAGTCGGATGTATTCGACAAGCATATCCCAAGAAACTATACTGGCCAGAGGGAATTTGAAATACCACTCTTGAGCAGTTTCAGATAATGTGGCAGGAAAAATTCTGCATCGAGCATCGTCTGACACCTTTTTGGATTTCCATCTGTATCTCGAATTTATTAACGTGGGATACAGGATCCTCCAATCCAGTGAAGTTAGGCAAGACTGGCATTTTAAACTTCCTTGGAGTCTCAGCCACAATAATTCTATGCACGAATGGAGTGCCCTTTCTCTGATCAAATTCTATATGGGATGTCCTTTTCCCAACCAGTTGTTGGACGACCTGATTTAAGGCATCTAGCTGAGCCTATACAGCATCTGGTACTGCTGGAGCGACCGGTGCTGGGGGGAAGTACTCGTCATGCCTTTCCCTTTGATCAATGAGAACATCCCTCAGGTCTTCTTCCCTTCGATTTTCCTCGCTCACACTTAGTCAGTCAAAGACATTGGGCTGTTTAGGTTGCCCCCCCAGCACTCTGAATTATTGGTCGATTTTCCATTGGCGGAGGGTTTCATCCTTCAGCCCTCTCTTCTTACCATTGGCCAGAATTCCTCCTGCTATAGTCCGCCTCATTATAATCATGGCCATATCTAAATTGTGACCTATGATGGTGTGACCTGTTGTTTGCACTATTTCCCTCTCTCCCTGCTGGAATGTCCTGATAGGTAGGTGGAACCCTATGTTGGTCGGTAGGTCCCCTGACATTATTATATCATGGGGGACCCTGACGGCAGAGCCTGACTCCACCTGCCTTCTACTCCCTGAATGATGTTTTCCTTTGCTCTGAGGGTTTTGTTCCTCAGCCGCCTAGCATCTAGTATGCTGCTCGACCCTATTCTGCCTTTTCTGCTGGGTGTTATTTCGACCAGCACGAGAGGGTGGTTGCTACTCAGAATCCTGGAATGGCCTCTCCTGTTGAGCAGCAGGGGGTTGCTCTAGCCCTCGAGGACTCATTGGTTATGGCGGATTGTGGTGATGCTGGGGATATTCTCAATGTGGATCAGTGGGATCCCTTTGTCGGCGGTCCATCTCAGCTTGCCTCTCTCCAAAGATCCCTCTCATGAGCCCTTTGAGTTTTATTTATAGGCTCAAGGATCTACCTATGGGCCGATGGGTCTTGATTACATTTAATAAAAACATATTTGAATAATAATGGAAATTACACTTCTTACATAAATGCAAGATCAAATATCTCTAGAAAATATATGATATATCGCAACCAGCCCTGGTCGCCTAAGAAATATGCCCTAAATCGTACAAATTCTCTTCTGGTCGATAGTCGACCAGCGTATAACTACTTAAATAGTCACGCACACCTCATGTGCGTACTAATCTTGCCACATCATCAAGTGAATATTTTTTGGGTAAACAGAGTTCTATTCTGTAGAGCAGGTCCCCTGCGAGAAAAATTCGAATGCTGAAGCTTTAGCTCGACTTGCCATTACCAAAGAGATGGACACGTTAAATGTAGTCTCAGTGGATTTCTTAGAATAACAAAGCATAATGGAAGAATTAGTTGAGGTCGGAGTGATTGACATAAAACTGACCTGAATAACCCCCATAGAAGAATACCTCACATTCGGTAAGCAACTAAATGACCGAAAGGCTACAAGAAAATTGTTGTATCAAGTTCCACGGTATGTTATGGTTGAGGGAATTATTTACCGAGGAGTGCATTCGCTACCCGTCTTGCGGTGTGTTCTGCCCGAGGAAGCACAGACTATCCTACGTGAGATACATGAAGGATTTTGTGGAGACCATGCTGGGGGGTAAAACCTGGCTCTAAAGATATTGAGGCAGGGCTATTTTTGTCCTACACTAAAAAAATGACTCGATCTCATACGTCATAAAGTGTGATAAGTGCTAATGCTTTGCGAAAATTGCTCGAGCAGCACCATGGAGTTGACCATGATCTCATCCCCCTAGCCATTTATAGTATGGGGGATCATCCTGATTGATTCACTACCTGCTGGAAAAGGCGGAGTTCACTATGCAGTTGTCGCCATCGTCTACTTTACAAAGTGGGTCGAGGCCGAGCCTTTGGCGACCATAACATCGAAGAGATTCATGGATTTTGTCGTAAAGAACATCATATGTTGTTTTGGGCTCCCAAAGAAGATCGTGTCTGACAATGGGACTTAGTTCAATAGTGATATTTTCACAAACGTTTTTTAGAAGTACAGCATAACCAAGAATTTTTCTTCAGTGGCGTATCCGCAAGCCAATGGGTAGGTCGAGGCTATAAATAAAACCCTTAAGGCGAGCATGAAGAAATGACTAGATGAAGCTAAAGGATTATGGCCTGACCAGCTCCCGCAAGTACTCTAGGCCTACAAGACCTCACATCGCACCTCCATAGGGCACACTCCTTCTCTTTAACTTTTGGAAGTGAGGCTATGCTCCCAATTGAGGCACTAGTGACGTCACATAAGAAGAAAAACTTCGATCAGGATCGAAACAACGACTTGTTCAATGCATCTCTAGACCTGATCGAGGAAAAACAAGAGGAGACACAATTACAAATTCCCCATTATCAGTAGAGGATTACTCATTACTTTAGCTCCAAGGTCAAAGAGCGAAAACTCAAACAAGGAGACTTGGTGCTGGATTTAACCAGGTCAAGCAGTCTATTTCAATAGGATAATGCTATCAGGCGACCTAAACTCCTGGATTTAAGCAGGTCATCGACTAGAATTAGCTAATCGAGGCATGACACATTTCTCTCGATCTAAAAACTATAACCCTATAACTATGCAATAGATAAAGGGGAGAAATATTAGGCCAGAGAATAAATAGACATAAAAAATATATGTGTAAAAAAAAAATTTAAGCCCAAGGGAAATTTTCTAGGCTCTAAAAGCATGGTTACAAATTTAAACTCTAAAATTTAAAGAATATAAAATGAGGAGGGCACCCTGAAACATCATTCAGCTCCGATAGCTTGCTCATAAGATGTCACCTTTCCATCACCCCCTTCAGCTTCCCCGCCAGCAGCACCAGCGGTCTCCACGGTCTCCGAGGGCTCCTTGGTTAGCCGATCGTGAAACATGGGGAGATAATGTCCCCAAATTTTAGAATCCATGAAGGAAAAGTCCTAATCTTGGTTGAAGGCCCAACACCAGTAGAACATCTCCTCCAGAGAGCCCTCTGGTTCGGCAATTTCCTCCTTGGCCTTCTCGGTATCCTCTTTGGCTTTCTGCTCGACCTCTAGCTTAGCTTCCTTGACCTTAAGTATGGCTTTCACTACCTTAGAAAAATTATTTTTAAGCACATCATCTTCCTGGTTGAGAGTATTGATTTTCCCCTGTAGCTGGTCCCTTCTCTAGCTCACCTCGGCAACCTCGTTCTCGAGAGAGGTTTACAAGGTAGCCCGGGCCTTGTCCCTTTTTGTTCGTGCCTCGTCCCTTTGAGCCTGAAGGTGAGAAACGCCATGAATCTGAGCCAAGCAACACTAAAACAAAAAAATGTGGTGGAGATATCTCATGAGAAGAAGGGAAGTTTAAAAAAAAGGTAGAAATAAAATACTTAAGGTCAAATTCATCCCCAGAGCAAAGTTAAGGATGGTTTTAGCGAGCCTTTCCTCGATGACTTATATTTCCTTGAAGGTCATTTAGTCAGTGTGCTCGACCATATAGTTTTCCATCTTTTGTTGCTTCCTATGTAAGACCTCAGAGATTTTGGCAGCAACAATTGGTCTGATTAGAAGGGGTGCAGGAGGGACTTGTAGCATCTCGCCTTGTATGGCTTGATGGGCCGGGGAAGAATCGCGAGGAGAAGGGGGAGGAGCCTCTTGAGTGGTAACTGTTTTTACTTGAGCTGCTTACTAATTGGTAGGTTGTTGCTTCTGGGCCCAACTTGCATATTTGGGATGGCGTTTTACGACATGACGAGGTTTATATCGGGTTAAGACAAGCTCGACAGCAACCCAATTTAATTCCTTAAACTTATCATTATTACCTTTGCCGGAGGTGCCGACCACTGCCCCTGACTCAACTCACCCCATATTTTCATCAATTCTTAAGGCCACCTCAGCAGGCTTCTTTTGCATAAGAGGTACGACGTCCTCTTGTTCTTCCTCTTCCTATACCTCTACGAAAACTAGAGCTTGAGTCCTTAGCATTAGGGTCTGATCTTCCTTGATCACACTGCACTTTATCATTGTTGCATCATTTACAACCGCCTTCCAGTCTTTCTTTTGGATGGTGCATTTGGCCAAGGTCGCATATTGATCCCTCAACGTTATAGATCTCTTCATCCTCTTGTAAACATCTGCACGTCAAATCAACCTAGTAAGAATGAACCATAAAAAAATACATACCAACAGTAAAGGATTTAGATAACGAGTTCAAGGAGTTGAAAACTTACGAGGACGGTTGAAGTATCAGTGCTCTCTGGTTTTGAACCCGTTCAACATAAAGAACACATCCTTGAAGTCATTCAGGTGGCTGGGGAGATCGATGATGGAGGTGGAGTTGGGGAATCGTGTGAGGTAGTAGAATTCGTCACCTCATTTTTTTTCTCGGGACAAGCCTTGAGGCAGAAAAAGAACAAAATATCTACCTGTGTGGGGACCTCCCACTCATGTATCAAAAATAAATATTTTAACCCCAACAAGAGCCGATATGAGTTCGGGGGGAGCTGGAATGAGGCCAGTCTGACGTAGTTTAAAAAGTCTATGAAATACTAGTCTAGGGAGAGGAAAGCACCTGCCTTCAGGTGCTCATCACTCCAGGCTCCGAGGTCATCCTTGACGGGGTGCAACTCCACTTTCCTTCACATGGAGGGTGGGCTGTAAGGATTGACCTCCTAAATTCAATCCCATGGCTTAGGAGGATCTTATTTACCCTATCCTAAGATTTATTCGAGGCTTGATGAACTTGACCTCAAAAAATGCACTAGGCCTGACCTTAGCCTGCCTTTCCACTTCTGGACTGAAGTGGGGAATCGAGCTCTCGGCATCGACTCGCTTCTCTTTATCTTTATTCTAGGAAGACAAGCTCACGATTGATATCTTCTTTTTGGTCATACTTTAAAGTTTTTCTGGTAATAAAGTGGTCCGTTAGAGGTGACCTAGGATATAATCTGGCTTTGATGGTAAATGTAAAGAAAACCCAGGGCTCAAGGCCAATTCCTAATAAGATGTTATCGTGTAAACTCACGCATGATAAAGGACCACGCGCCACTATATCGAGAATCCTTGATTCTTCTGGATTTGATTTTTTGCATGTCAAACCTAGTAGTTTATTGAAAGGTGGTCTAAACCTAAAAACCCTTTCATCTTCAAATCTTCAAACCCAGACATTCAAACATTCATACTCAAACAAAGAAACTAACCTATATTTTAGGGCAATTTCTAAGACCATTCCTAAAAACCCTATATTTTGTCCTAAACATGACCCTACACTAAACTCGTACAAAGACCAAAATAATGTAAAAATGAAGAACAACACAGTATTGGAAAACTTCATAACAACTTATTAAAAAATAAAAAAGTGAAGAAAAAACAAGTAGTGTGAATACTTACAAAGTGGTTCTTGATCGACGAAGTGATTGGAAAGCAGAATTGGATTGAAGAATCTGCACAACCAAGGTCTGAAAGTTCTAGGAATTTGAGGGTTTCATAAAGGATTAGAGAGCTTTTCGAAGAAGAGAGAGAAAGTGTGAAGGCTGAAATGAAAAAGTGGTGAGGATCAGGTTTGTTTACCTTATGTATACGTAAACTTCAAGAGAAAATTTGAGCCACACATTCATAATAATTTGAGATCCTAAGGACAGAATTGAATGCACCTAACGAAGACAAAAAAAAAAAGAGAAGGGATTGACAAGACAACTTTCACAGACACGAAACTCAAACAGATGCCCATATAAAGAAGACACATGTCCCACATTTGAGCTAAATTCATTGCTTCGAGCTTAAACAATCTATTACTTCATAATTATTAAAATATTATTGACGGTGATAATATTTATTTCCGAGCTTATGGAGATATCTCCAAGCTCACTCTTTGAGCATAATTCTTCTCCTCTCGGAAACAAGGTATACAAAACTCTTACCTTTAATTTCAACATTTCGAAATCATTATTCTTTGTTCCTTAAGCTCCAGTCTCTAATATAGATTAACTAATGGGAGACAGTGAGATTACATGTTGTACCCCAAAAATACGAGCTGGATTATTCAGCACGGGGTACAGCTAGCAGTCAAGCAGACAAAGGGAATCCATCAGACATCTCATGTCTTCTTGAGTGATCAACTCGGGTATCCTTAGTAGGTTGTCGTACTTAGAAAGTATCCAGATCGCCTTATAGAATAGGGGACTAGTTCGTATTACCTGTTGACCAAGTCGCCCAATCACCTACTTGAGGCATTAGAGATGATTTTGAACAGTCTGTGTTTTCCATACAACATCCAGCTTGAGGACGATGTCAAGATTGGGTGCGCGTGGTTGTAAAGCACGCAGAAGGATCCCACGTCACTCAGAAATTCCTTATACACTCATTAATGCTAAGATATTATTCTGTATTTATTACCTGATATTGTGGGCATAGAATCACTAGGAATTAATGTATTTATGTAAATAAGATGTAACCCAAAAATGTATGTTACCATATTTATGCATGGTTACCCAAAACTGTACAGGAATAATTCCCTATAAATACAAGGGAGAATGGACAGACAAGGGGATCGACATTTTGTATACTGAAACTCTGGTGAAATTGTCACAAACAATTTTACGGTGAGAACAAAATAAATTAATAAGAGTGACTCGTGGAGCAGGTGGATTTTAACCACTGCACCACGTAAAAAGTGTGAGTGCTCCTTCCTTTTTATTATTTGTTCAATTACGGTTTAGCAAAAACCTAATCTCTCTAATTTCGGTTTCCTTATTCCATTGTTGACGAAAAATCGAGTCAACATTACACTACCACAATAACAAGAATCTACACACAATAGAACTTAACAGAGTCCAAGAAAATTTTGAGATAGAAATATGCAAAATAGTTGTAGAAAAAAACCCTTGTTCTTCTGGCAAGCTTCAAAACCGTTTGTTAGAACACCACCTGAATACTTTTAATGAAGAAAATAAAATCCAAGGCTTATATGTGAGATGTATCATTGTCCAAATTCTCTATTTCTTAACATTTGCTGGATGCTTGAGGCTTTCTCTAGTAGGAAAGAGAATTGAGATTGAACAAGCCTTGAAATTCACAAAGAAAATAACTTTCTTTATGAATTTGTTAGAGAAAACTTATGATCTTGAGAGCTTGTGTGTGTGTGTGAGAGACAGAGAGAGAGAGAGAGAGAGAGGGAGGTTAGAGAAAGATTTGAAAGAGTTATCAAGTCTATCAAAACTTTAAAAGAACCCTTTTAAAGTGTAGGCATGTTATTACGTCCAACCAATAAGATTGGAGCTTTTGAACACATCATTTGGAGCTCAACAAGTGTGTATGTATGGACATGTCAGGCGACACGTCGCCTGTCTATGGGTGATGTGGCGCCTGCTACGACTCTCCAAAACCCTAAGGATTTAGGCACTACAAGGAGGCAACACAATGCCACTTAGGAAAGTCCAACTTCTCAAAAGTGACCTTAAACACCTCCAAATGCTACCAAACTTTATGTGCATGCTTAGATACCTCAATGTATCACTTTGGACTCAGTAAAATAATTTTTAAATGCCTACATTAAAAATTCAAACTTCACATCTTCACTATGTGAAATCATTTAGTGTTTTACACCTAGCTAGTGTATGACCTCTTGAACTTTGTATTTTAACAAATCCTCACATTAATTATGTCAATAGTGGCTGAAACTAAATGCTTCTGTTAGATTGAGTATGAATTGAAGGAGAGAGAGAGAGAGAGAGAGTGTGAGGAAGAGAGAGAAGAGAATGATTTTTTTTTTTGTTTCACGTGTGATAATAATTGAATAAGTAACTTTTTATTTATCTCTTTAAAGTGCTAACACCTCCTCAATTAAAGTAATGATATAATATTAGTTAAATTACAGTAATGATATCTCCTTAGTTAAATTAGGGTTTTTAATATTAAAGAATAAAAATGTAAAAAAAAAACTATAAAAAATAACTGATAATAGGTATTTTAAAATGGGAAATCTACAAAAATGCACTAAAAGTTAAAAAAATATATGAAAAATACAGTACATTACAAAAATACGGAATTTTTGGATAAAAACACGGAATGTCAAAAGTGTAAATACGGAGTAGCAAAATCATAAATAAAAGTTGTAAAATACAATTTTTTGTGATCAATGTTTACAAATTAGTAAATATTTGTTACAAACTTGTAAATATCTGTTACATGTTTATAAATAATATCTACAATATCAGTTATAGAATTGTAGACTTTTTTTTTTTTTTTTTTGTAGATAAAACTTACAAACAAATTGTAACTAATTTTTTTTATTTTTGTAACAATGGTTTACAAATCTAGTTTTACAACTAATAAAAGATATTTTTGTAACTAACATTTACGAAAATAGTTTATAGTTAATAAATCATAAACAACATATACATAAAAATATTATACTTTTCCATATTGTTACAATATTGTACCAAAAATTACATGAACCATCATATTTATACTATACAACTTAAAAATATATAAATTTAAGATATTCATTATTTATAAAACACTTTATTGAATATAGTGGTGAAATACAATATTATTTTAAACAAGTTTTACATTTTTGTAACAATAATTTACAAAACTAATTTCACAATTAAAAAGTTTATTTTTGTAATTCACATTTACATAAATATTTATAAATTTATTTAACATGATTACAAAGATTTACAAAACTAATTTTTTGACTTTAAATATATTTTTGTAACAAAACTTGAAACTTGGATTAGATTATGATTTCGGTTTAACATTGAGTGTTGAGATTTGAATAGCTATGATTTAAAAAATATATAATATTTTTATAAAGAATAATAATATTGTGATTATCTTTAACTGTATATTGTAACATATAGTTATTCATGTTAATTTTAATTAACAACATATTGTAAATTGTATAAATATTTATTTATTTTTTGAGTAATTGTATAAATATTTATTTATTTTTTGAGTAATTGTATAAATATTAATTTTAATATTAATAAATATATTTATTTTAAATAAAAATAAATTAATTTACTTTATTTTATTTTATTGAAGGTAGTAACTATAATTATTATCACTTTTATTATTAAAACAAAGGTAAAAAAAAATTAAAACAAATGTGAATATATACGGTTGAGGCTTCCGTATTTTTGTAATTTATTAAACCTACCGTATAAAACGAATTTCTTTTTTTTTATATTACGGTGGGAAGATGTAATTATTCCTTTTAAAATTGGGTTATAATCTATATACTTTATTGTAAATAAAAATATGGTATTAAAAGTGATTTTAAAAAATATTATGTAAATTTCCCTAAAATAGTTGGGCTGTCTTTATTATTCTTTCAAACTCGTAAAAATTAGGTCGAGTACCTATTTTAATATAGTCCCTTTAATTTATACCCACATTTTAATACTCTTTCTTTTATACCCAGTTTTATAATTGATGTCCTAATTATACCCCTTCTTCCATTCAAAAGACTAGTACGCAAGTTTTCACTTTCTCACTCTTCAGACTCATCATCTTCTCCACCATTCTGACATCGCCATCCACCATTGATCCCACCCACCGACGTCGCCAACCACCACTAAGCATAGCAGATTCATTCAAGCTATATGCACACATTGTTTCATAACTCTATGTCTTCATCCAAGCAATATATACATTCCTTGTTCTCTTTGGATATAGTGTGCTAGAGTTAATGTTGGGTAAGGGGATTTGTAGTTTTCAATAGTTTTGAGTCATTTTTTTCTAGTATACCATTGATGACTTAATGGATTGTTTATTAATGAATTCTGTGGTGCAGTTCATGTGTTTGATAAAATTCTTCAATCAAAACATTGTGTATTATTAATTGTGTTTGACGAAGAGAACCATGTGGTTAAGGGTATTTTTGAAAGTGTTGTGATAAAAATGGGTAGAATTAAACTAAATATATTTAAATGGTAATTTTAGTTAAGTATTCATTAAACTGGCTAATTTTCAACTTATCCCTTCAAACTCTTTGTGTCATCATTTATCATTCTATACAAGGTGTTCGAGTTAAAATCCTTATTATTACAAATTTATCTTCGTAATTACCCCAGTGAGCCAAATAATTATCATTTCATTTATTGTCCTAATGTTGGAATATTTTAGAAATCCAACTGTGAGTTTTTGAAAATTGTATATTAATGCTAAAAAAAGAGAGAAGAAAGTACTAAAGGAAAAGAAAAAAGTTATAGAGAAAGGAGTCACAATGAAAAAAAGTAAACCAAAATTTTTGGGCATATAATAAGAACATGGTTGAATAAAAGGTTTAATGAGTTTTGAAAAGAAATCATGCATCTGTTTATAATATGGATTTTTACACAATTCATTACAATATTTTTTTTAGTTACTATATTAATACCTATCAACATATTTTCATTTATATATATAAATCCTAACCGATTTTTTATTTTGATTACTATGATTGTATATTTTATTTCTAATACTGATATTGTATTATTTATTGCTTTGCATGATATTAGTTTATATATTTATTACTTACTTTTAAAAATTTTGTTGTCTTTTTGTTTTTATTCAATAAAATTTCTAAACACTTCCTAAAAAGCTTCTGTCATTTTGTTTCCCCAAAAAAAGCCTTTTTTTTTTTCCATTTCAAAAACAAAACCCCAAACTTCCTTCTCTTTCCATTGCTTACCGTGAACCCTTACACCCAAACCCATTTTTGTTTTTCATCATCCATTGCCATGGTCTCAACTCGGAGCGCTGGAGACACTCTCTCCATTGAGTCGCCAGAAAAGGATGAACCGATCGATGATGACTTTGAAACTGACGAGTCCGATGATGAGAGAGATTCACCCCCGAGTGTGAAGATGCATGCACCTCGAAAGAAGATGAAATCTAGATCGCCCCCCTCTGTTAAACCTAGAACTAACAAGAAGTTAAAATTATTGATGAGGCAGAGCTTGTTCAAGACTCGGTTTCTGATTCCGACCCAATCCCCGAATCCCCATTGATAAAGGTTTTTTTTTTTTTTTTATAGCTGTTTTGTTTTCTAAATTAAACACCATAAAATTTTCTTCCAATTTATCATTATGTATATATTTTTTTAGTTCTTGAACAAGTAATTATTATTTTTCTTTGTTTTCTTTATTTAAGAATTTTATCATGGTAGAAAGTTATAGCGTTTAATTAGAAAAATGCTTTGATGATATTGATAATATTTTTGGTGAAAATGTAGGTATTATTTTGGTGTAGTTCTAACAGACGGTTTTTATTTATTATTTTTTTGCAATTGTATGTTACTTCATTTGTTTTCGGAAATTTTACATCTTTGTTTATTTTTTTCATTTTTTTGCACTTGTTTATTGTTTCATAATTTAAAATTTTTTGTCTATTTTTTAATTTTAAGTTTTTGATTTAGTTTTATTTTTTGTGTTTTAAATTGTTGTTTATAGCAACCTGTTTTATTTAATAATATTTTAATTTTAATTTTTTTTGGTTGCTGAAATGTTTTTTTTTCTTGTATGTTCATTTGTATATTTTTTTATAGGATTGGGAATTTTTTTTCAGACCTTAGAATAGACCGGGTGGGAGGTTAGACCTCATTTTCTTGTCTTGAACATTCCCCCATGCTTTGTGTGATTTGTACTTAGGTATTGTTGAAACTTACCAGCAAAGGGTATACTGTTTCATCAAAATATTTCTTATGTAGTTCCTTGAAAAACTTTACCATGTCATCATCATTTATTACCATCGGTGGTAATGATGGATTTGGTTGGAACTTAATTTCTACAGCTATGTTTTTACTTTGTACCTTCATTATTTTAGTGATCATTGTACTCAATTGAAGAAATGTACAGTCACTAGAAAGTAAGATCCCAGTTACCTCGAAATCTTTATAAGTACACTGATTTTTCCAAATACCAATGTAGTAAATGTACACAATTGTCATATTTGTGTGTCCTGTTTTCATAAAATAAATAGTAATGTTATCCCCAAAATTTGAAAATGGTGACGTGGCAATAAAGGTGACAAGTGACAAGAGATACTTGACTGATCAGTTACCTGCTCCGGCCGACCAGTAAGGTGCTTTGCCGACTAGTGAGGTGCTTGACTGACTGGAGGAGTGCTTGGGCGACCAGTCAAGTGTTTGGCCGACCGGTGAGGTGCTTGGCTGACCAGTTAGGTGTTTGGCCGACCGGTGAGGTGCTTGGCCGACCAGTCAGATGTTTGGCCGACCGGTGAGGAGCGTGGCCGACCAGTGAGGTGTTTAGCCAATCGGTGGAGTGAATGGCCGACTGGTCAAGTGTTTTGGCCGGCTAGTTTCTCTCCAAGAAGTGAGGTCGACTTACTGAACAGATTATTGTTATGCAAGCGAAATTCCAGCAACGACTTAGACTAGAATCAGTCGTGCCTGCGTGGGAATCTCTCAGATTATCCCGAAGAAGTCGTCTATTGTTGTATTTTAAATATTATTATTAACTAAATATTGTGAGAGTAATAGAAATATCCCGATTATGAGGGATTTCGGTTGTACGATCCTGTGCCTATAAATACAGAGCTCATGGCATCATTTAGGGATTTAGATTCTGATTTTCCTAAGAGGGTATTTGTATTTTGAGAGAAGTATTGTATTCTTTTCATTTGCACTAAAGAAACTCAGTTGACTCAGGTTCATCTGATCTTGAGTGTAGATCTATAATCATAACTCTAAGTGGACTAGGCTATTACCAACACATTGGGGCTAAACCACTATAAAAATCATCAGTGTCGTTTTTTCTCTTGAAGGTTTATTGTAGTTTTGACGTCTACACGTCGTTGGCCAAATCTGTGGTCAATATTTTGGTGCTTTCATTGAGAGCCTGAAGAGAAAAATAGACAATTACCGTAGCATTATGGTGCCTAAGAACACCAATGCGACCTCCAAGAAGCTAGGTTCCTCTAAAGAGCCTGCCAGATCAGAAGGTCCTGGTCCCTAAGACCACGAGACTGAGCCTAGAGTCTTGCTCGAGGACATGACTCCAGAGGTTGAACAACTCCAGGAAGCCATGGCGACATTCCAGGAGGAAATGGCATAGTTCAACGTCCGACAGGAGTCATTCACTGAAGAGATGGCTAGACAGAAGGCTGCATTTGAGCAGCAAAGACGGGAGATGGACGCCAAGAGTGAAGAGATTAGGCGGTGGCAGGAGGAGGCCGATAGGCGACACCGCGAGGTTTCACACACTCTGGAGGCGGCTACACAGTTGGCCCAGGCCAATGCCAAAGCTACAATGCGAGGAGCAGCCACCCAAGGAGCAAGGACGATAGAAGCTGGTCGAAAAACCACTCACATACCCAATTCTCGAGGACCAAATAGAAGTGATAGTAACCCTCCTGGTCGGGAAGAGGATGGGATCCGATCGGGAACTGCCTCAACCCAAAGGGGGAACTCTAGAACCCCCTCTAGGAGCCACCGATCAGAAACATCTAGATCCGGAAGTCACAAATCAGGCAGTAAGAAGAATCCACCTGGGCAGGAGAAAAATAGAGCTGCTCGAGGTAAAGAAACTTCGCACTTCAAAGATGGGCATGGTTGTGATGAAGCTGATAGTCATCACACTAACCAGTTGAAGGAAAAGGATGACAACAACCAGCGAGGAGAAAAAAGACCGCCCGGCACAAACAGGAAGGCCACCACTACATCCCAACCAGCAGCGCAATGGCAAGGAGCATGTCCCGCACAGTAAGCCTTCCAAAAAAACTCGGAGCACAGTGTTCGATCGGTTAGGGAGGCATACCTCTCAGAAGGATTTTAGAGATGTCATTGCCGAAAGGAGAAGGACCTTCCCGGTCGAAGGGCGAGATCCGAACCGACCTACCAGTCAAGAAGAAATACTTGATGATGGTGTGTCGGATAGGAGCGCCCGACTAGGCAGTTCGGAACTTGAGTCCCTAACAGTGGCTCTAGGCATCCAAGCCCAGCTTGATGCGCTAGCGGCAACAGTTCAAGGTCTGTCGAAATGACCTTCTGCGATCGCTCCAATAGACCACAGGAGTGGCAGCCCATTCTGTGCACCAATTAGAGCAGCCCAACCACCAGCGAAGTATAAAGCACCGGTATCACCAGTTTATACAGAAAAGGAAAATCTGATAAGGCTTGTGGAGAAATTCGAAGACCAAATGGAGCTGCTCGGAGTGAACGATGACTATCGCTGCAGAGTTTTCCCCACTACATTATCCGACACTGCCTAATAGTGGTATTGGAAATTTAAGCCAAACTCCATTACTTCTTGGGAAAGTTTTAGGAAAGAGTTTTGTAGGCAGTTCAGCGCTGCTCAGACCCCTCCAGTTTACGCCAATCACTTGGCAGATATTAAACAAGGGAAAGATGAATCTCTCAAGAACTACATACAGAGGTTCATGAGAGAAGCCAACCGAGCAACTGCGGTTGGAGATGAGGGGAAGATGGTGGCCATTTCTTCGGGCATAATCTATCGGAGTCCTTTATGGGACAATATTCATCGTAATCCAATTTCAACATTACAACAATTCCTTGACTGGGCAGACAAATATATGAAATTGGATGACGCGATTGAGAAGGGAGAGAAGGGACTAAACAATCCGGGCGGATCAACTGATCCTCCTAAGAATGGTGGAAATGGACAAAGTGGTGGTAAGAAACGTGGAAATAACGGGTCTGACTGCCATGAAGAAAAGAAGGCTAAGTCGAGACCAAACAACAAGCCAACTAAGTATGAACCTCGGTTCACCAATTACACCACTATTTCGGCCAGCCAAGCGGAGATATATCTCGCGAGTCATCAGGAGGTCCCCTACCGGAAACCCCCACCCATCAGGAAGGAGATGAGTAAAAGAGATTTGAATAAGTTCTGTCATTTCCATGGAGACTATGGACACGACACAAATGAATGCAATCATCTCAAGGGCGAGATAGAGTTTCTCCTCCGGTCGGGGAAATTGAAAAAATATCGAGCAGAAAAGACCCAAGGAGAGGGAAGTAATAATAATCCTAGGTTTAAGCGACAACGGTCTCCACCCTTACAACCCAAGCCTATGGACTTCACTCTAGACACCATATGTGGAGATCCACATCTAGTTGGGGATAGCAACAAAGCAAGGGAGAGATATGCTTGGACACTCCGACATGAGTTGGACGCAACATCATTGTTCGAGGTCATGACTGTAGAGGAGCGGCCTCCAAAGAGCCCCCAGTACGAAAGTGAGTCCCTGACTTTCATTGAAGATGATGCACGACATGTGAGATATCCTCATAATGACCCCCTCGTCATTACAGCCCAAATAGCAAACATGAAGGTGAAGAGGTGTCTGGTCGACACGGGGAGCTCTGTGAACATCATTTACAAATCATCATTTGAAAGGATGAATCTATCCATTAATGACTTGAAGCCATGCTCTCAAGTCATTTATGGATTTACTGGAGAAGGGCTATCACCGGCCGGAACGATCAAGTTACCAGTCACAACAGGAGATGCTCCCAAGCACGAGACATTTATGACAGAGTTTCTGATAGTTGACTGTTCATCGGCTTATAATGTGATGATTGGTCGACCACTACTCACAACCTTGCATGCGACAGTCTCGATATGGAACCTTTCAATGAAGTTCCTAACCAGTGCAGGCATAGGTTGTGTCCGAGGAGACCAGAGAGAAGCAAGAGAATGTTATAATGCCTCAGTAGCTAAAGCACGAAAGGGGGCTAAGGAAAACAATATGATTGTATGTGCAGGTAGAGAGGAGGTAGAGGAGATGGATGTCGACCGACAAAGCATTACAGTCGTGGCCGATTAAGAAAGAATGTTGGAAGAGTTTGGCCAAGAAAACACTCTTGGTTTAAGTGAACAACAAGCCCCATCCGGTGATGAAGTCACCAAATAGGGCGTTGCCCAAAGCGAGGGAATGGACTTTGATCCTCCCTTTGGGCATTATGATAGTGAGGTGGGACCTACGGAAGAATTAGAGGAGGTTCCAATAGATGAGAATGACCCGACTAGAGGGGTCAAGGTTGGAAAAAAGTTGAAGTTAGAAGTAAAAGCACAGCTGGTAGAATTTTTTCGGAGGAATCAAGACGTCTTCGCCTGGTCTCACAAGGATATGGTGGGCATCTCACCAGCTGTGATCAACCACGTGCTCAACGTGGATGAAGGCTATCCAGCAGTGCAGCAGAAGAGAAGGTTGCTTGACAAGGATCGAGCAAAGGCTCTCAAAGAGGAGGTGGAGCAGCTAAACAAAAACGGGTTTATAAGGGAGGCTTATTACCCCGCTTGGGTTTCAAACCCAGTATTAGTGCCCAAGTCCAATGGAAAGTGGAGGACTTGTGTGGACTTTACCGACCTGAACAAAGCATGTCCTAAGGACTATTTTCCTTTGCCAAGAATAGACCAGTTGGTTGACGCGACCTCTGGTCATGAAACTTTGTCCTTTATGGGCGCTTACTCAGGGTATAACCAGATTAGTATGCATCCTCCCGATGAGGAGCATACCAGTTTCCAAACAGACATAAGGTTGTACTGTTATAAGGTCATGCCATTCAGCTTGAAGAATGCAGGAGCCACCTACCATCGTTTAGTGAATGGCATGTTCCGTGACTTGATCGGCAAGAACATGGAGGTGTACATAGACGATATGCTGGTAAAGTCAAAAGAAGCTGAAGGACATGAACGAGATTTGGAGGAATGCTTTGCAGTACTGAGAAAGTACAGCATGAAGTTGAATCCCCTCAAATGCTCGTTTCGAGTATGTTCGGGAAAATTTCTTGGGTTTATTGTTAACTCGCGAGGAATAGAAGAAAATCGAGAGAAGATAAAGGCGCTCACAGAAATGAAGTCTCCAGCCAGGATTAAGGATGTGCAAAGATTGACTGGGCGGATTGCTGCTCTAAGCAGGTTCATTTCTAAATCAACGAACAAATGTGTCTCGTTTTTCAACTTGCTTAGAGGAAGCAAGAAATTTGAATGGACGAAAGAATGTGAGCAAGCTTTTCAAGCCATATAGGAACACTTGGCTCAACCTCTTATTCTTTCAAAACCAGTTAATGGGGAAGACCTCTTTGTTTACTTAGCAGTCACAGAGCATGCTGTCAGTGCTGCTCTAGTGCGAGAAGAGGATAAAGTGCAGCATCCGGTGTACTACGTTAGTAAGCGACTGATAGGAGCAGAGTCCAGGTATCCCGTGATCGAGAAGTTGGCCTATTGCTTGGTACTTGCATCTCGCAAACTGCGACCATACTTCCAGGCACATCCCATTAAAGTACTTACCGACCATCCCCTACAACAAGTCTTACAAAAGCCAGAGTCATCTGGTCGTCTACTTAAATGGGCGGTTGAATTAGGCCAATTCAAAATCAAATATCAACCAAGGTCTGCTATTAAGGGACATGCTTTGGCAGATCTTATTGTTGAATGTATTGGGATCCCTGATATTCTCGACCAGCAAAAGCATGTGACTGGGCAGAGAGAGGATCTTTCAACTTGGCAAATTTTTGTTGATGGGTCGTCAAATGAACATCATTCGGGAGCAGGAATTATATTAGTCACACTAGAGAAGCACCAAATTCATTGCGCACTGAGATTCGGATTTAACGCTTCTAATAATGAGGCGGAGTATGAAGCCCTCCTAGCAGGCTTGCGCTTGGCTAGGGATGTTTGTGCCTGATCGTTTGAAGTAAACCGTGATTCCCAATTGGTGGTCTACCAAGTCTTAGGGGAATATCAAGCAAGGGGCCTACGCATGATGGCGTACTTGAATAAGACCAAGGATCTGTTAGCACAATTCAAAGAGTATACTATTAAGCTGGTACCACGGGAGCAGAACTCTAACGCAGACGCTCTAGCAAAATTAGCTAGTGCAAAAGATGCTGAAACTTTGAATATAGTACCAGTGGAATACTTGGCAGAGCCGAGCATTAATGAACGAGAAGCCATGCCCATCAAAATAGCTGACACTTGGATGACACCCATCATTACTTACCTTGAGCAAGGAGTCCTACCAGATAATCGTAATGAAGCCAAGAAGATTATGAGGCAAGCTGCTAGGTATATTATGATGGATGGGGTGTTGTATAGAAGAGGGAACTCTATGCTATTGCTAAGATGCATAGCACCCGACCAGTCAAAAAACTTACTGACAGAAGTGCACGAGGGGTTCTGCGGAGATCATGCTGGGGGGCAGAGTCTATCTAAAAAGGTTTTCCGGCAAGGATTTTTCTGGCCTACGATGAATGAAGATTCCATGGAGTATGTGAAGAAGTGTGATAAATGCCAGAGATTTTCTAAAGTACCTAGGGCAACTCCAAATGTCTTGAAGTAGATGCAGAGTCCATGGCCTTTTGCAGTATGGGGCATTGATCTGATCGGGAAACTACCCAAAGGAAAAGGAGGAGTACAGTTTGCAGTAGTAGCTGTGGATTATTTCACAAAGTGGACTGAAGCCGAACCATTAGCAACGATCACCTCAAAGAAAGTGTTAGATTTTGTAGTTAAGAATATAATATGTCGCTATGGTCTACCCAAGAAGATAGTCTCTGACAACGGAACTCAGTTCGATAGTGACTTGTTTATCAATTTCTGTACCAGGAATGGCATTACGAAAAGTTTCTCCTTGGTAGCCCATCCGCAAGTCGATGGGTAGGTTGAAGCCGTAAATAAGACTTTGAAGGATACTCTAAAAAAACGTCTAGAACGAGCTAAAGGTGCTTGGGCAGAAGAATTTCCAGAAGTCCTTTGGTCATACAGGACTATTGCTCGGACAGCAACTGATCATACCCCTTTTTCCTTGGCATATGGATATGAAGCAATGTTTCCTGTCGAAGTAGACCCACCATCTCATCGGAGAACCACGTATGACCAGGAGGAGAATCAACAGTTGTTAGCTGAATCTTTGGATTTTCTTGAAAAAAGACAAGAAAAAGCAAACTTGAGAGTTGCTACCCATCAGCAAAAAGTGGCCCGCTATTTTAATTCCAAAGTTAGAGATCGAAAGTTCCAGGTCGGAGATTTGGTCCTCAGAAAAGTGTTCATCAGAGACCCGGCAGCTGGAGTGCTAAGATCAAATTGGGAGGGACCGTATCAGATTGAGCAAGTCTTACCACCCGACACTTACAAACTTTCTCCATTAAATGGAGAGCTGATCGGGAGCTATTGGAATGGCGAGCACTTAAGGAAATATTATCAATAAATACTGCTTACAGAGTAGTAGCTTAGTTTCAAGTGTTTAACTTGTTATTTAAGTTTGTTTGTGAACTGGCTATTTGCTAACTAGTCATTTTATTTTTGAACAATTTTATTTTGTTTGAGACTCGTAATTAGACACACTTTGTCCTTATTTTTTTTATGAGTAATAAAAGAGATCACGCACAGCGCAGTCGAATCTTGCTACAAATTTTGCATATGTGTTGATTATTCTTACTTTGGCAGTGTTTAACTGTCAGTGCATCTTAAAACAAAAAAGGTTTTCTGGAGGAAAAACCGGGCAGTGTTCAACTGGTCGGTATCCATCAGATGAATGGCCAACGTTTAAATAGTCAAATGTTTTTGCAGTGTTTAACTGTTGAAATATCCTCCTTATATTCAATGTGTTTCACGAGTAATAACTGCTCGGACAAATTCGGTCAAGTAGCAAGTGATCAAGGATTTTTCAACCCTCAATCACTTGGGGGGCACATAGGGTATACTGGTATATAATTCAACACAAGCAATAAGAACACGAGCAAAGATATTTGTTTTCAGGCTGACTTGTAAATTTTTGAAGTAAAAAGGACTCTTACGCTAACTTGTTTTACAAAGCTTAAGTAAATTGGAATTTTCTCAAAATTTTAAGTTAAGAACAACTATTCGTGTGTAAAAAAAACGCTATGCTCATAAAATGTTAAAGCAATAAGAATGTGAGAAAGCATGCTTAGTAGTGACTTATGAAATGTTTAGAATTTCTATGTTAGAAAACAAAGTACTCATATGAAAATGTAAGGAATCTATCGTAATAAAACTTTTAAATGACTCAGGTCTGAAAAAGTGAAGTGTTCATGCCAATAGCTCGGCCATACGAGCAAAGTACAATAGAAAAATATAAAATAAATGTCTACTAGCCGGGTAAGGAGTTCTCTAGTCGGATAGAGGCTCACTGGTCGGCTATGGGGCTCCCTGGTCGGATTTTCACTTAGGTTGATCAACACCATCCTCAGCATCAGTGACTTCTTCCGGTCGGAATGACAACTGGGAGAAAAAGGTGTAACACCAGCAGGATTAGCTGCCTCCTTAGTAGCCTTTGCCTCGCATTTGGCAAGTTCTTCTGCCTTGGCCTCCTCTGTGAGAAAGTCAAGGTTGAGAGGTTTGTTCAACTTCCATACCTAGTAAAAGCAGTTGAAACAAATCTCCTCGTAGCGAGCGAGATCAACTTCCTTGTTTTGCTCCAGTTCCTCGTTCTCGCGAGTCATTTTTTCTACCTGATCAGTCAACGTCCTGTTAATTTGAATTTTCTTCAGGTTTTCATCAGCAAGCTCCCTAAGAGATCCATCCCACTCGGCAATGGTCTTCTCCACCTGCTCAACCTTGGATCTTAGATCCTTTTCAAAATAATTTAGAGTTTCTACTTTGGTTTGGGCTTCCACCAGCTGATCATTCAAGACCTTGATTAACTCCTTGTAGTCCACTGCTCAGTGCTGAGCATGGCTGATTGTAAGGAGCGACTGCAGTGGAAAACTGAAAGTTACTACAAGTAAAAGAAAATAATAACAAACTGGGATGTCTTATGATAAACTACTTACATTCATTAGTTGGGCCAGCCCCCTTTGCAGGACAACTTCAATACTGAGCCGAGGCAGAGATTCAAAGCTTTGAATTGTTGAAGCATCGTGAAGAGTTTGCTCAAACAATTCCTTCCCGATGTTGCTAGCGATGCGAAGGGGCTCACTTAAGCCAGTCGAGCGAGTGGGGGTTAAACTCGCAGAGGGAGAAATTGATGAGGGAGTCAGCTGCGGGATCGTGATGGGCTGCTCGGGTTGTCTTCCCTAGCTGGTTGGGGTTGTCCTTGGAACTTTGTTTGGAGGAGTTGAGCCACTTCCCTCCCCAGCTTTCCTCTTTTGGGCAAGGGTAGTGTTGAATTTCTTGAACATCTCTGAATCTGCAAAAGAGTGAACACAAGATTTGTTAGTAAAAATTGGAGCAATATTTAGATAAATATTTTTACTACAACCAGACAACTCTATAGATTCTGTATAACTAAATTATTTATAACCAAGCATCAAACTATGACTACTGAACCCGAGTTTAAGATTTGATCTAGAAAGTCGTCCTCTTCTTCAGATGATGAGCTTAAGTCCCTATGAAGCTCAATGGTCTTTCCATTCCTAGGCTATGTGCGAGCGACACATCTACGTTGATCCTCTGGCAGGGGTTCCCTAATAATAAGGTCACCTGGTCTACGAGAATAGGGAGATGGTCCGAGAGAGAACTGATCGGTCACTACTTCGGTGTCAGCGTTGGACTGGTCAGTTGCATTCCCTTCCTCAGTAGTACTTTCTCCTATGATGTTTTGGTTGCTTGGTAACAACCCCACCATCTGAAGATTGTCCACGTTAACCAACTCTTTTACATTCTTCTCCTCGGTGGACATGTTAGCCAGTTCTTCTGCTCGAGAACACATTTCCTTGGTAGAAAGGGGCTAGTGAAATGGACCCGCATGTGTAAAGGCTAAGTTGTTGGCCTTGATATCTGAAGTTAGAAAATAATCTGTATAGTAGTTTTCGAGATTTGATTTATGAGCAATACCATGGAGGTATTTGATCCCTTTATGCCTGTGGAATAGGTGGAAAAAACCTGTATTCTTGTGGCTTGGGTTGGTCCTGAAGTCGAAGAGGTAGTGCACTTCATGAGAAGTGGGTGGATCCCAACCTTCCAGGAAGTATAGAATGTATAAAGTGGACAATGCCTGAATCCCATTGGGAGAAATCTAGAAAGGAGAGACGTTGAAATAATTCGCTATTGACCGAAAGAAAGGATGCAGCGGAATGGTAGCTCCTGTGAATACATGGTATCTGGACCAGGCACAGTAAGGTCCACCAGGCTTGTTGGCTCTCTGATGAGGACGCGGGCATATCTCCTTAACCCCTTTCAGGCCTAAAGCTTGAATGTGTTTGTCAAACATGCAGGGGTTAAGTTTGGAGGGTTTGGCTGTAAACCAAGAGGGTATTTCATCTTCGTCTTTTCTTGGTTTTTGAATGGCTAATTGTTGGATCTCGGTGGTAAATTTCTGAATGACTTTTCTCCGAGGTTTGCTGGGTTTTTGTATCTGGCGAGGCGGTCTTGAAGAAGCCACAGTTCGGACTTCACTACGTTCCACTACCTTCTGTGTGGCTCTGCGAGCCACCTGAGGGTCTTGGTCCTGAGGAAGTCGATTGGATTTCTTCACCTTCATTTCTGAATGTTCAGCTTGTTGATTGAGAAACTGTTCTTCGTGAAGGAAATATAAGGCTGACCAGGCAAGGATCTTTTTAAGGCGGCGAAGGCGATCTTCGGGGGTGTGACTGCTAGGAGACTTGGATGAAGAATCGCTACTTTGAGGAGTATCGCTTGATTACGGAATTGAAGTGTCAGAATTTGTATGGTTGTCACCTCCCCTACAGTTGAATCGATTCATCTACAAAAAAGGAAATTATGGGGAGGTGAGTAACCAAATAAACATAAATCAATCAGTGCAAAGGAAAAACTTTTATTTACTGCTTGGGAAAATTTTTTTTGAGTAGTAAAAAATATGTTCTACTACCCAAAATAAATGTTCATGAGGAAAAAAAAGAAATATTGCAAGCCCAAAGGCTTGGAGGCATTCAGGTATCCGAGCAGATGCATGCACATGACCGATCGGGTGGGGTGTGTCCTCCGAGTGGACCCACGTGATGCCCGAGCGTATGGGCGTGGTGTCCGAGCAGATGCATGCACATGACCGATCGGGTGGGTTGTGTCGTCCGAGTGGACCCGCGTGATGCCCGAGCGTATGGGCATGGTGTCCGAGTGAAGACGCGGCGTGTCCGAGCAGATGCGCACATGACCAATCGGCTGGGGCCGTATCATCCGAGCAGTTGGCTTAGTGTTCGAACAAGGTGTGTGGTGTCCGAGTGGAGGCATGAGTGTCCGACCGGCCAGCGCGCGCGTCTGGATCCGAGCGGATGGCACGGGCCGAGCAGTTGTCTTGTGTCCGAGTGCCAGGAGGTGTGCTTCCGAGAAGTTGCAACAGGCGGCGTCCGAGGAGCAAATGTGGGGCATCCGATTGGCTAGGGTGCTGGTCCGAGTGGCTAGTGACTGGTGTCCGATCGGTGGGGCACTAGTTCGAGCCAAATGCCTTTGGGTTCGAGCAGTAAGAGGCATGTCCAATTGATTTTGGGGCATGCCCAAATATTCAAAAACAAAAGGGGACCATGACCGATCGGCCATGTGCATATTCCCTAATAGACTATTTTCAAGAAAACCTAAATCCCAAAGGGCATTGACACAAACACTTTTTCCTCACTCAAAATACACTACAACAAGATCAAAATATGGGATTTGAAAAGTTCATGAAGTTCTAGGGGTTCTATTTCTCATCAAATACCCATAAACCCAAATATGCAATTTGGGGCGAAAAATTAGTTTTTCTTCAAATTTTCATGAAATTGAAGACAAAATTGATTTACCTATAGCCTAAACTACATCAAAAGAAGCAACAATACACATTATTTAACAAGGATTCGAACATAAATTTAAGGGTATTACCTAAAGAGGATTTCGGCATACAAGGATTTTTTCAAGCTTTAAGCAAAAAAAAACTACAAATGGAGATGAGGAAGAAAAGCTTACCCAAATGTCTTGAGTAGGTGTTGATTTCTTGAGGAACGCTTGTTTTTGCTTGAAGAAAATTGAAGCCTTCTTGGAGTTCTTGGAGGGTCACGGCCAAGAGGGAATGGAGAGGTTTGTGAGCTTTTTGGTTTTCTTTTTGCTTGTGAATATTGAGCACTTGTGGGTCTATTTAAAGGGAAAAGTGGAAATTGTCACTAATTCTTAGACTCTTGGAATTCCCTTGGGTATATTTTCTCCCCCACAATTGGGAGCAGTTAATTACAATGATTGTGGTCTGCTAAGACGTCGTGGTTTGTTGCAGAGGCGGGAGAGTGTGTAAAGTTAGTGTTTTTTATGACGTCAGCGGTAGGGAAAAAAGTTTATTATGTGAGTATATCATATGATAAACTTGGGGGGCAAATGTTATCCCCAAAATTTGAAAATGGTGACGTGGCAATAAAGGTGACAAGTGGCAAGAGATACTTGACTGATTAGTTACCTGCTCTGACCGACTAGTAAGGTGCTTGGCCGACTGGTGCGGTGCTTGACCGACTGGAGGAGTGCTTGGCCAACCAGTCAGGTGTTTGGCAGACTAGTCAGATGTTTGGCGGATCGGTGAGGTTCTTGGCCGACCAATTAGGTGTTTGGCGGACCGGTGAGGTGCTTGGATGACCAGTTAGGTGTTTGGCCAACCGGTGAGGAGCGTGGCCGACCAGTGAGGTGTTTGGCTGACTGGTGCAGTGCATGGCCGACCGGTCTAGTGTTTTGGCTGACCAGTTTCTCTCCAAGAGGTGACGTCGACTTACTGAACAGATTATTGTTATGAAAGCAAAATTCCAGCAACGACTTAGACTATAATCAGTCGTGCCTGCGCGGGAATCTCTCAGATTATCCCAAAGAAGTCGTGAATTGTTGTATTTTAAATATTATTATTAACAAAATATTGTGAGAGTAATAGAAAGATCCGGATTATGAGAGATTTCGGTTGTACGATCCTGGGCCTATAAATACAAAGCTTATGGCATCATTTAGGGATTCAGATTCAGATTTTCCTAAGAGAGTATTTGTATTTTGAGAGAAGTATTGTATTCTTTTCATCTGCACTGAAGAAACTCAATTGACTCAGGTTCATCTGATCTTGAATGTAGATCTATAATCATAACTCTAAGTGGACTAGGCTATTACCAACACATTGGCCAAATCTATGGTCAACAAGTAAGAAAAATGTTAGTTAATAAAACTTGTATTATTTTACTCATTTCATTTTTTTTCACACGATGTCGAAAAATAAACAAATGTATTTAGCTTTCACAGATGTGTTATAATTTTACATATTTCTTTTTATACAAAATTTTCTTAATAAAAAATATAAAATGGAATACATAACAATAGCAATTTATAAATGTATATATTTAATTTTTTTTTTCAAACTTTCCTTTTATATAAAATAAATTTGTTTTAAGATTTACAAAAGCATTGTTTATTTTTTTTCTTTATAAGATTTATATATACTGTTCTCATAATTATGTATAATGTTTTCAAAAAATAAACAGTAACATATATGTTAGATAATAACCCTTGAATTACTCACTGTTTTCATTTTTTTTCCTCATGACATTGAAAATAAACAAAAGGTTTTAATTTACACAGATGTGTTTTAATTTCACATATTATTTTTTTAAAAAAAAAAACATCTCCAAATAAATAATTAAAAAAAACATAACACTATTAGGTTATAATTTTATAAAAGTAAATGTTAGTGTTAATTATTTATTCAAAGAGTCCTTTTATGTTTTATAATTTTATGTTTAGATTTACAATATGATTGTTTATTTCCTTCTACATTATAGTTTATTTTCTTTTGTGTTTTGTTTATATCGTTATTTAAGTTATTTTAATTATTCCTATCAATGCAACATAACATAATTAGTTGTTCATGTGAACACCTTACAAAATAAACGTATCAGTTTATTTTTTGAACTGATTAAATTGGTAATTATATGTAAATGTTGATTGTACCCATTATTATTCAATCTTTTCATTCTTAAACTTATTCGATTATAATATAAACGTACTTAAATATATGTTACGCACATCACAATGTTAAATCAAACATATATATATAAATAAATATACTTTAAAACAACATTGACATATAAATCATTCGAAAAGCTTACCTTGCCGGAAAAAATGGTGTCTCAAAATCGCAGCTTCAAAAGTGGATATTGCATCTTTTTTATAAGAAGTGTACTTTAGATCAATACCCCTAATTCCTATATGAAATTATAAACATATTTATTTTTCTTTCAACCAACATTTTTTCTTAAGTTTGCTCATCAAATTGTGAACAAATACAGATTTGTTGAAGATATATGTCCAAAATTTTTGAAAATGGGGCCTGCTAATAGTGATTACGTATTTCCAAATTTTTGTGTGTAAATCAGATATTAATTGTTTGATATTATTTGTGTATATTAATTCTCCTATCATTATCACTCATATCATATATTAATTGATAAATATCTTCATTTATATCTAATATTACAATTTTGTTGTATGTATTTTATTTATGGGAAGTTACAAATTTTGAAACTAAAACATATAAGGAAAGTGACTGAATTTAAGGGATTGCATTTTCATAATTTTTTTATATTAAAATGGTATAGATTGTATATATTTTTGTAATTAGTTTTATTGATATTATTACAATAATTTTTTTTACTTTTGTTGTATATAAGTGAAAATTGCCATTTATAATATGTAATAATTACAAGAAAAATACTCTATTTTGACAGTTAAGCCCGCCGAGACTAAGATTGCTAAGATAGCGATTGTTCTCTCTCGCTGGTCTAATAAGGGGCACCAATCACGACAAGTTAGGGATGCCCACTGAAGTTTCTGCTTCTTAAGCAAAAAATTGAGTAATCTTGGCCATCGAGTTGGAACGACCCAAGTATTCTAGACCTTGGGCCATTAATAACTACTATACTAATCTTAAGAAAACATACATATGAAAACACCATAACTTTATTTAAAACTGTAAAGTAAAGGTTTAAATACATAAATATTTCACTTAGGATATAGGATCCCATTGTTTTGAAAATAGAACAAAACATAACTTAAATAAATTGGTTACAAAATCAAGTGCGGAAAAATAATACATAGAAATCAAAACTAAAAGACTTAAAAACTTCATCCTCGAATCGTACGCGCAATCCACCGATTCCATCTTGCCTTAATACACATCCCTAAGCTGCCAAGAACCTTCCCGCCGCCATAACTATTTTCCTGCACATATAAAACATAAAGGAATAAGCCTAATGCCAGCAAGAATAATCTACTATAAGCATGAAACATATACATACACATAAACTATAAACTGTAAACTATAATCATATAACTATATGAATACAACATCTATTATAATGGCCATCATACTTCTTGGGACTTGCTAGCTAAGCAATCATATGCCCATAAATTTACGGGGCTAGTTATCTAAACAAGTCACATAAATTTATGGGGCTCGTTATCTAAACAATCATATGCCCAAGGAATCTACTATTGGGACTTGTTATCTAAACAAGTTATATATTTGTTATCTAAACAAATTATGTGATTTTTATCTAAATAATTCATATACTAAAACAACTAAAAACATATCATACTTTATAACATAAACATATAACAACAACATAAAAGTGTTGACGGTGAAATCTCGTCAACGAAATTAGATAAGAAAACTCAAAGATAAGTCAAGTGATATTCTTATGAGAACTTAGAATGGACTTATGGAAGAATCAACACAGATCAACAATGGAGTAAAAACAGTATATTGCTTAATAACTTCAATCTTACAATGAATTTTCCAACCCCCTATTCTGAGGGGTCAAGCTATATTTATAGTTGGGCTCTAATGGCCCCCTTATACATGGTGGTCCCCTGGGACCAATTAGTACATGAGTACACTGCTAAAGTTAACACCACAGGTGGTAGTGGTGCTGGTAGAGTGGTGGTCTGCTCCAGTACGTGTCAGAGGTCTGCAAAAGTGCTCCTGTCTTGGTGCCTTATTATGCTTCCACTACTTGTTTGGTACGAACCTCATAAGCATGCTGAAGGAGTTCGTACCATGTACCATTCTTGTACCACCATTACTTGTCTGGCATGGACATCATGTCCGTACTCTAATTCTTGGTGTGTAGGCGCATATCGTACATATACGGCCTCCTCGATCCACAAGTTTTATCCTCACAAGGTATCTTATTCCCATGGACCTCAAGTGTTGACATCCTTAAATTATTCCAGGGTGCTTGGAAATTATGGACCTTGCGGGATGGCACGATGAAAATGAGCTGAGAGGTGTCTTGTGATGCCTCTGTCGAGCCACCCCCAACAATCCTTGCGGTGTGTGGTCATGGGAGTCGAGGCCCCTAGGTGCGCGGGACGGTCATCTGGGCGAGACCCCCTAGGCGCGCGAGGCGGTCACCTGGGCGAGGCCCCTAGGTGGCAGGATGGTACCTAGACTAGGTGAGGGTCAGGCTGCACGAGGCGTGAGGCCGTGGCTGCGTGATGCGCGAGATGGCATCTGGGCGAGGCCCCTTTGAGCGAGACCATGATGCACGAGGCGCGAAGCCGTGGCTGCGTGAGGGGCGATGCCGTGGCTGTGTGAGGCGCGAGATGGCACCTGGGCGAGGCCCCTTGGAGCGAGACCATGATGCACGACCCTTGGCGCGGGGTGCTTGGTGGTGTCACGGGACGAGGCGCGCGACTCCCTGGTGGTGTCGCAAGGCCATGCGCGTGGGCCTCTGGTGGTGTCGCGAGGCCATGCGCGCGAGTCCCTGGTGGTGTCGCGAGGCATATGACTTGGATGCCCTCGACATATATGGCTCTGGTGCCCTTGCACGTTGGTAGGCACAAGCCTTAGGTGCCTTTGTCAACTCTCATGTATGTGAGTACATCTTGACCTATGAGCATGTCAACCTCGCTCGACACCCCGGACCTCATTATGTGAGGGCCTTGTACACCTATCCTTTTGCAATGTTTATTTTGGCCTCTTAAGTTAGTAGGGCCAAAGCCCATGACTCATAACATGTTGCTTCCCCTGAGACAACCTCCCGTTGTGGAAAGGCCTACAGGCTTAAGCCCAATAGAATGACTAAGCGACCTTTATCCCTGTGTTCCGACCAGGGACTAGAGAGTTTTTCTTTAGTGGATTTTTGGCATCCACAAAAAGCATACAATTCTACACTATTTTCCTTACCAATAATACCGCAATATGAGAACAAGATTGGGACTTTGGAGCACTCTTAAAAACCATAATAGAGAGGTGAGTATACTAAAGAAAAGAGATGAAAAGAATGAACTACACTATCAAAAAGATACTTACCAACAAGAACCTCAAGTTCAAGAACTTAGATGCCTAACCAAAAATAGAAAAGTCTAAGTTAGGATTTGAGTAGAGAAAAACTATAAGAACAATACAGAAAGGAACTAGAATTAGAAATACCTTGAATGCTTCTATGACCGAACTACACCTCAAAACTGAAAGATACTATAAACCTTAATTCCCAAGTGTTTATTAAGCTTATAATGATTAAGATTATAACCACAACCCAAGTGTTTAACACTCTAAAGTAATCCTAGCAGCTTGTAGGCCCTGAACTCAGCTTGATGAATGAAGAAATGGCTGGGTACTAGGTCCTATTTATAGAGTTCAAGAATGAAAATATCTTCATTTAACTTGAATAAAATAATGGCTTTTTAATTGAAAAACATGTGAATAATCGTTTAGCAGAGGCTGAAGACTCGGTTAGAAAGATTCTGGACTTATCAAGAGGTTAAGGATTAAAATGAGCTCGATTTCAAAATCTTTTGAAAACCATGCAGCACAGCCGATATATCGCCTCGACTGATGCTCCCGAGGCTTGTCGAGGTGGTTGTGCGAAGCTACGTGTTTTTCGTATCCCCGTATGGCGATATATCGCCCCTAGAGCTGTGATATATCGGCATACGCTGAAATATTATACACGTAATTACACTTTTTTCAGCCTAATTTGAATTGAGTAAACAACCTTGACTAAGTCCTTTAACGATTTCAAAGCTGCTGGCAGACCTTAGGATTTTAAAATATTGCTCTTAATAAACTATTCCTCAAAAATACTTAATTATTCATTAAACATACACATGACAAGTGTCATTTCCTTATTGGGGCTATCTAAACCTTATAGTATAATAATTATCATCTTCATAATCCGTCATATTAATCAAATCTTAGGTTATAATTAATATTCTTAAACTATAGGTTAAATTTAGAAAATATACAAGTGTTACTACGAGTGTCCAACTAAATCCCAGCTTGAACCAAAATCCACAGTCATAAAAATACTACAACTATTACTAGCTATTGTGAAGCTCAATTTCTCTCTGGCCATGGCACGGAGGCGGAAAATTGTGCAAAAGCCAGTGCACCGTGATGAATTGTCGGAGCTCCCTTCATCCATAGATGCAGTGGACGACCAGAAGATAACTACAGAGAGTGGGACGATTGTTGATGAGGAACAGTCAGTTTCTGAGATGTTAGTTTTTGATACAGGTGATGTGGTTAGCCCCTTTCCTTCGATGAAGAATGTTGAACCAGATGTGATTCCTTCTTCGTGGGTGGAAGAGGTAGAGGGTCATCATTTTGAAGATTCAACCAAGGAAGTTTGGACCCGTTTTCGGGAATCTCTCCCTTCACATGGGGGTATGAAGCTCCAATTTAGGGAGCCTATTGAGAGGGATGGACAAAGGATTGCTCAGATGGATACTGCGGAAATTGAGGTTGAAGCGTCCTACTGGAAATTAGCCTTAATATGTGTGGTAATTGGAGCTAACCCTCCTCTACCAGTTTTTACAGGTTTTATAAATCGTATCTGGGGTAAGCTTGGGATTGAACGAGTGGCAAGAATGAATGCTGGATTTACCATGGTTAAGTTCAGGGATGAAGTTACCCGAGATCTGGTTCTGGAGTCAGGAGTGATTCACTTTGATAAGAAACCAGTAGTTTTAAGGCCTTGGACGACTGATATAGAGTCTTTGAAGTCAATAAAAATGGTTCCAGTGTGGATTAGGCTTCCTGATCTTGGACTCCAGTATTGGGGAGTTAATTGCTTGAGTGCTCTTGTTAGTACAATAGGGAAACCTATTATGATTGACAAGATAACTAAGGATAGATTGATGATCAAATTTGCTCGAGAGTGGAGATGGATATTACTAAAACTTTGCCCCGATTTTTCAGTTATCTCAATGAGAGAAATCAAATTATGGAACAATTGGTTGATTATGAATGGCTGCCTATGAAATGTTCTCAATGCAAACAATTGGGGCACACAATTGCTACCTGTAAGTCAAGTGCAGGAACAGTTTGGAGGAAGAAGGAGGATGCTAATACTCAAGCGAATGAGTCTTCTGAGCCTACTGAGGTTATCCCTACCCCAGCAGTTGTTCAAGCTTCTTCATCTCAAGAACATCTGAAGCAGGATGAGCCTTACACTGAGGAATTACCTAAAGAGCAAGTGTGGTCTTACCCGAAGAAATCTGGGACTTTGAAGCCAGCAAGTAAAGGCCCTACCCAGAGAACTAGGAATTCGTTTAGTGTTCTTCAAGAACAGCAACAGGTACCAACTAATCTTTTCCAACGAAGTCAATTAAATGGAGAATTGCAACTTACTGAGTTGGAATGTTAGAGGTTTAAATAAGAAAAATAAGCATATGTCAGTTTTGGATCTCTGTAGGATGAATAAAATTGGTATTGGGGCTCTTCTAGAAACAAAAATTAATGGTGATAAACTGAAGGGAGTCATGGAAACAAGTTTTCTGGGTTGGAATTTTTATAGTAGTATGATTTTGGAGGGTCGAATCCTCTTGATTTGGAAGGATAACTGGGTCAAAGTGGAAGTTATTAAAGATCACAATCAATTTTTGCATTGTAGAGTTCGATTTTGTATCACTGGCCAAGATTTTTGTCTTACTGTGGTGTATGCTTCTAATCAATTGGAGACTCGGAAGGAGCTTTGGTTTGAGTTGGCTAATTTACCATTTCCAGTTAAATCTTGGCTTATTATTGGAGATTTTAATGCAGTATTTGATCCTATTGATAGAAAGGGTGGTAGAAGTGTTACTAAGAAAGAGATTGTTGATGCTAGGAATTGGCTTGATCTTGGTTTGGTAGAAGAAATGAAGATAATGGGCTCATTTTACACTTGGTCTAATAATCAAGATGGGGATAACCGTATCTACTCTAAATTGGACAGGGTCTTTTTCAATGAGGGATGGCTGGATATTTTTCCTGTTGTTATAGCATTTTCTCTCTGGGAGGTGACCTCTGATCACTATGTCATTCTTTTGAAACAAACAGGTATTCGTAATGAGGATGTCTCTCCATTCCGGTTCTATAACATGTGGACTGCCCATCCTCAGTTCAGGGGTACTGTTTTGACAAACTGGAACAAGGCTTTGAGATCTGAGGGGCGTGGTTTGGATCAGATTTCTTGAAAACTCCTTCGTCTTAAGCATGAATTAAAGAAGTTTAACTGGAGGCTTATTGGAGATGTGGCCAGGCAGTATGAGGACAGTAAAGCTGATTATCAAAAGACTAAAATTAATCTTTTCAATGACCCTCAGAATCCAAGTCTATGCTTAGCTGAAAGAGCCTCCTTTTTGAGGTTTAAAAGACAAGAGAAAATTTATGGTAGTTTTCTTAGACAGAAAAGTAAGATTGAATGGCTCCAATTTGGTGATGAAAACTCTTCCTATTTTCATGCTTATCTGAAACAAAGGAAGAAAGCTAACAGAATAACATCATATGTAACAGCAGATGGCAGAGTTGAGGATAACTATCCAAAGGTGGTTAGTCATTTCGTTGATTATTTTAAAGCTGTTCTGGGTTGTCCCAATAAAGCTACTGGATGTATTGACCTTGCCATAACTAAACTAGGTCCGAGTTTGAGCTTTGAAGACCATCTGAAGTTAATTAAACCATTTTCATGCCATGAAGTTAAGGAAGCTTTATTCAGTATTAGCTCCATTAAGAGTCCTGGCCCTGATGGTTTTGGGGCTGGGTTCTTTAAAAGCTTATGGAAAGACATAGGGAAGGAGGTTTCTAAGGCAATTCTAGAATTCTTTGATACAGGTCATATCCCTAAATCTCTGAATAATACTATCCTTACCCTCATTCCTAAGGTTGAACAGCCGACTAATGCAGCTGAGTATAGACCGATTGCCTGCTGTACCACCATTTACAAATGCATCTAAAAAATGCTCTGTCACAGGCTGGTTGATATTCTTCCTAAATTGATCAACCAGAACCAAGGGGCTTTTATTAAGGACAGATCTCTTGCTCATAATGTTCTTATTCTTCAAGATCTCATTAAGGGATACAAAAGGAAAAATAGTTCACCCCGATGTCTGATGAAAATTGATTTGAGAAAAGCCTATGATTCCATAGATTGGAATTTCTTGGAGAACTTGCTGAAAGCCTTAAGATTTCCTGGTCGTTTTATCAGATGGGTCATGATCTGTATGTGAGGTTCCTCTTACTGTCTAATGATGAATGGTCGGATTCAAGGTAGTTTTCAAGGTGGTAAAGGTCTTCGTCAAGGTGACCCCATTTCACCTTTGCTGTTTGTAATAGTTATGGAGTACCTTACCCGATCTCTGTTCCAAGCTGCTAAGGAAAAAGGTTTTAAGTTTCATCCTTTATTCAAAAGCTTGAATATAATTTGTCTCTGTTTTGCAGATGACCTTCTTATTTTTTGGAAAGCTAATTCCAGCTCTATTCAGATTATTCAACATACATTAGATGATTTTTCTTCTGCTTCAGGGCTGCTTATCAATAAAAATAAGTCTAGAATTTATTTTGGTGGTGTTTCGGTTTCATATAAAAGTGTTCTTCAGAAGCTTACTCAGCAGGCTGAAGGGGAGTTCCCTTTGATCTGTCTTGGTATGCCTTTGAGACCAACAAAATGGAAAGCAATGGATTGTGATTTAATCCTTAAGAAAATTAGACAGAGATTATTTGTTCAGGCCAGTAGGAATCTCTCCTATGCAGGGCGTGTCCAGCTGATTCAAACTGTTCTGTTGGGCATTAGGAACGACTGGATGAGTATATTTCTCTTACCTCAGAGTATCATTAAAGAGATCGACCACCTTTGTAGAATGTTTTTATGGGGAGGCAAAGGTACCAGGAGCAAGTTTCATCTTACCTCTTGGGAGCAAGTTTGTTGCCCAAAAAGTCATGGTGGTTTAGGTTTCAAGGAGGGGCTTCTTTGGAATAGAGTTTTGCTTGCTAAATTCATTTGGGCAACTCTAAATAGGACTTTCTTTGGGTTAAGTGGGTTAATTGTATTTACTTGAAGGGGACTCAGATTTGGGATTATAGGTTGCACCAAGATTCAAGTTGGTATTGGAAAAAACTGATCAAGATAAGCAAATATTTGTCTATTTCTCTGCTGGATTCAGTTACAGTTCAAGGAAAGTTGAAATTAAACAGGCTTTATTATTTGTTCCTTCCTGGCAATCCAAAACTGAGTATGAAATCTGTCTGGTGAAATATTTCTGTGCCTAAGCACAGATTCATTTTGTGGCAAGCTGTGCATCAAAACTTTCCCACTAGAGATCTCTTGCATCACTGTCACATGTCCCTTCCTTCTCTGGTGTGCCTGATCTGTGAGCTTGAAGATGAGAGTCATTCTCATGTTTTCTTTGAGTGTATATTTTCTAAGAGAGTGATTCAGTTTGTTTTTGAGTGGTTGCGTGGTCTCTGTTGGCCCTCAAATTTTAATGACTGGTGTAATTGGCTGTCTGCAAATAGGAGAAGCTTTAGGGATTGGATCATTGTAGCTGCCCTTGGTGCTTCTGTTTATCACATCTGGTATACCCGAAATAGGTGCTATTTTGATAGCAGTTGCTTCACTGTTTGTTCTATTGTTAATATGATTAAAACATCTGTAATAGCTAGAATTCTTGGTCTTAAACTTAGATCCAAAAATTTATCTTCCAGAGCTAAACTCATGATTCAGTTTATTGTTAGCTTGTAATTGAGGGGGAGCTTTTGCTCTGGCCTGCTGTTGTACTTGTCTGTTTGATCAATAAATTTTTTCTTTTCTTGATCAAAAAAAAAAAAAAAACTATTACTAGCTATTACTATTACTACTACTATCTAACTAGCTAAGTAAAGTTCTTGGACTCTTCAAAGGTTGCTCCACTCTCATCACCCCTCAATGGCATGTGAAGATAGGTGCATTTAAGTGCAAAAAATATTTTCCATTTTAGGCACTTTATGTACCAATCACGACAGGCTTGGCCCACCGAGATTGAGTTTATACAACCTATCTTAGCAGTTCCTCAGGGTTATCCGAGATAGAGTAAAAGAAGAGGGAAATTATAACTTTACATTTTTTAAGTTTCCACTTCTACATTTCATTGAATATATATATATATATATATATATCCTTGATTTACAACAGACACAAATAGATTGTTAAATATATACGTTAAAATGTTGTGTTAATTCTAACTAAAATGAAAGCCTATTTTTTTTATTGTTCCATAAAAGACATGTCCATAAATGGGTCTATTATCTTTAGAATTGGAAAACTACAATGTTTGTGTAACAATGGACACTCTACTATTTTGGTCAACTCGAAAATTATCTCAAGTAGTCTTAGTGCTAAAATGGCATATGTTGACCACATGCCGTCATACCTCATTGACTTGTTTGTTGGCCCTTTAGTAATCCATTCCAATTTTTTAGACACCATTCCCATTTTAAGTTCTTTAACTTTTTGTGTTTTAACCAATACTCAAAGTTCAATGATGTTCACCCTCTATCCACTTCTCCTTTCTTTATATGTTTACACTTTTCCAGTGTTCTAGTTGTTCATTGTAAACCATGGTTAAGTAATTGTCTGTTTCAGTTATTAATAAGAAAATAAATAAAAATTAAACTATTGGTAATATAATACTCACTTGATGTATGGTTGCACCACTGATGTGTTCTCTAACATATTTATGTGCACCAAATTGATTTCTTTGCTACTTATAAAAATAGGATTTCCAATGCCAAATCATTTAATAGATTCATTGTTTTGATCATATAGTGGTTTGGGGATACCAATTGCCTCAACACCACTAATATATTTAAGACAAAACTCAACAATTCTTATGTGATGTAACATTCAATTATACATCCTTATGGTCTTCTCTAATTTCGAACATGTCCCTTTAAATTATCATAAATAAAGTAAAACCTTTATATAAGAATAACTTCTATTTTATTATAAAAAATTTTGGTCCCAATTTGTGCCATTTTTAAATAAAAATAACCTATAAAATGTAATTAGTTATACATTTTTTAAGTCCCACATTAAGAAAGTATATCTCTAAATAGTAATAATTATGTATATAGTCAAATAAATATATATTATGTCATTTATTGGTACTCAAAGAAGAAAATCAAAGATTTATTCTACATTTGAAATACTTGAGTACTTTTAAATATGTAATAGTTATTGAAGAAATTTATTGTTATTGTTGTTAAAGTTGATACTTTTGGGTATTTGGAAATCTTTTTTGTACTAATACTTCTATTTAGTTATAACCTCTCAATTAAAATACAATTACTTTAGTCCCAATGCTATTCTTATATAGAAGTTTTAATGTATGTGAAACCTATACATCCACCTCTTGCCCTCCAAACTCAACTTCTTAAGTAAATGTATATTTAAGTGAAGCAGTATATCGAAAATTGATGAATGAAAATACTGCTCTAGTACTAGAAAAATAACATTTGGCAACGTTTTCTTAACCAAAGAAAATTAAAAGGCAACAATTATAAAAGTCTTACCTCCTAGACGATTGCCAAAAGGTGGGTATATATAAGTGTTGCCTTATGGTTTTAATATTTTGATGTTGATATATTGTAATACTTTTAAGAGTATTGCTATATCTAATTTTCTTACGATTACAAATAGGAACACTTTTGTTAAACATATTGCCATATCTAACTTTTTAAAGATGACATACACCAACACGTCTATTTTAAGTTTTCCTTTATCAAATTTCTTAAAAAAAAGTTATAGCAACACGTATATAACTACTGTTGCTACATAACTATTTCTATTTAATAAACAAATAATCATATACAAAAAAGTTACATAAAATATAATATTGCATTAAATTTAAAGTATGAAGCTCAAAATTTGCATACATACAAATATATAATCTTTATTTGGCACTTTAATTATCTCTAGACTAAGAAGTTGTTTTAAAGTGTTGCCCACTTACCTCGAACCATGTTCAATTGATTTATCAAGAATGTTTGTAGATTATCCTTGAATCGTGAAAATTTTAATATCTTGAATCTTATACCGACGAGGGTACTCTACTCACTATCAGTGGAGGACCACACTTGGCAGGTGACAGTGGTAAGGCGAGAGATAGATACGCCAGTACCCTACGTCATGAGCAGACTCCCAAAAAATCTTGAGTAGTGGAAGATTGTATAACATTCTAAAAACTGGACTCACACACATTTGGTTACCCCACACAGATCTCCTGGTCATAGATGTTCAAATAGCCAACATGATAGTGAAGAGAGTGTTGGTTGATACAAGATGTTTGGTCAACATATTATATAAGTCATCCTTGGAGAGAATGAAGTTATCTTTTCAAGACTTAGAACCTTGCAACAAAACCATTTATTGATTTTATGGAGAAGGGCTCGCACAAACAGGGTTGATCAGGCTTTTAGTGATGGCAGGAACCACACTTGCGAACATGACAATACTCACTACTTTTATCGTAGTTGACTATCCTTCTGCATTGAATGTGGTGATTGGAAGACCTACTCTACTAGAGCTATGAGTAGTGACATCCATATGGCAACTTGCCATCAAATTCCCAACGGACTCAGGATTCAAAGAGAGGCTAGGGAGTACTCTAACTCTTCGATTAAGAAGGCAAAGAAGGGCGGAGAGAGCACAAGTCTGTTTTCCTCGAGAAGCCCTAATTGACAGAAAGATAGGTTTCAAGGAGTTGTTAATGAAATTAATGCCCAATCACCAAATAGGATGTTGCCCAAAGTGAGGATAGAGATATAGAACCTCGCTTTGGGGATTTTGTTCAAGAGGCGGGACCAATCGAGGATCTCGAGGAGATCCAATTAGAAGATAACCTTCTAATCAGAGTTGTGAAAGTCGGTAAAAACTTAAAATCAACAATAAGGAAATAGTTGGGGATTTTTTTTTGAAGAGAAATCATGAAGTTTTGGCCTGGTCGCATAGGGACATGATTGGAATTGACCAATCAGAAATCAGCCATGTGCTAAACATAGACAAAAACTATCACCAGTGCAGCAAAAGAGAAGGCTACTAGATAAAGATTGGTCAAAAGCATTAAAGGAATAACTTGAAAATGTAGCACCCACATTATTTTGATATAATATAGCCAATAATCACATGATTGCATTGCATTACATATCATACAATATGTATAATTTGAGCATATGCATATTCTTATAAGTGTTTTCATGTATAAGTATAAAGGTTGTGTATGTGATGTCTATATGTATGCTCAATATTATTAACCTTGTGGCATTTGAGTTGTCTTTTATGGGTGTTTTATGTGCTCAAGATATAAGAAAGTATGAAAAATATGGACAAGGCATGGAATTAAGTGATGAAAGTGAGATATAGAAGACAAAATAGGTTAAGTAGTGAAAAATAGTACAATGTCGATTACTAGTATTTCGGTGTAAAATTGAGTATTTATGGATTTACCAAATGTAATTGAGGTATGATTAAGGTCTCATTGATGATGTAAAAATGGTTTTAGAACCATTAGATCAATTCTTGATGGGAGGTATACATAATCAGTGGTATTGATGCAAAGTCAAAACGAGCTTAGCATAAGTGCGCTACACTCGATCGGGTAAGCATAACTATTGGGTATGAAGTCATATGGACCTAAGGTTTGGTGTGAGTGTTTTACACATAAGGATAATAGGCCTAGCAGATGATTAATTCGAAATTATTGAAGTGATAAGGTTTTCATAAGTCAAAAGGTGAAATGATGAGATGAAAGGTGTCAAATTTTGATACAATAAGGCTAAATCATTGAAGATAAGGAATTTTCATCAACCTTATCACTTTGCACGACCATTATTCTGAAAAACAGAGAGAAAAGAAAACCAAAAACCATTTCTTGGCTGGTTTGAAGAAATTCTAAGGAGATCCAAGTGAAAGCAAAGCCAAAGAAGTAGATTAAGCTTAGTTCTAACCTTTTTATGGTAAGTTCTTGTACTTGGAAGTTAAACCATGTTTTTGAATTTTTTCTGAGAGCTTATCTATGGTATTTTATCTTTTCTAAGATATTTCTTGGTGGTTTCCAAGTGGTTTGAGGTTTAGAAAAGCTTGAAGAGATTGTTTTCGCCGAAAGTTGCTCGGTAAGTGAAATTTTGTGTTTTATGAGGTTTTTGGGGTTCTTGGAGTACAAGCTGATTTTTTGTTATTTGATTGAGTTTATAAGAGAGTATATATGTTTATAAATGTTTGAATAGATGTGGAGACTCATTTAATTTGGGTGATGATCTAGGAGATTTGAATTTTATCAAAATCGGTATATGATAACTTTATGATGAATCATGTTGGTATTTGGGATATATGGTTATGGCAGGTTAATTGATGTTGATTATTGGTGGATTTTGATATTTGAGGATAGCTAAAATTAAGGGGAAACTCTGTCAAAATTTCCCCAAATGTCTAAGATAAATCTAATGCTCGATCTAGGTGGTTTAAGGCATTTTAGGCATGTTTTGGGTATGAAATTTGATATGAAGTTTTATGGGTATTTTTAAATGAGAGTTCAATGTATTACTGCCATCATTATGATGAGAAATCCATACTATTGTCAGGATAAGCACATCAATACCTAAGACATCACTTGTTACACGGTGAAATATATTTTGGACAAAAGGTAAGTAAAGTACTCAACTGCAACACAAGAATTATGTGTTATGTGAAAGTATGCATTATATGAATATTTTGTGAGTAAGTGGTATTAACATACAGTGACACTTCATCATAAATTTGTATGCATGGCATAATAGTGATATGATAAATTATTATATGATATAAGACCATGCATGATATTATGATGATTAATTATATGATGCCTTTGCAAGTTTTGTGCAACATAAAAGAAAGTTGTTATAAGAAGTTTAAGTTCAGTGCCACTGTTTTGAAAAGGCAAATGAAAGTGTTAATAAGTGTAAACGGAGGCCTATAGTAGGCTTATAGTGGCTGCCCAATAATTTGGGCTAGGTTTTAGTGAACCAATAATATTGTTTGCCATGTTTCCGTTTTATTTCTCCTCCATATGAGTTATTGTTATATGTATTGACACCATAGTGTGTGGCCGCCTTAACTCTTGAGCCTGACGGGGCAACGATGGAATAAGGTTTTTAATGTGCCCTACTGTGGTGATGGCTAGCCGGAGGAGAACCCATGGGATTTTATATTGTATGTGTAACAAGCCCTGCAGACATTGACCAATTCAAACAGTGTGCACAATATTAAGGGGCCCAAAATGTAAAAAAGAAGTTGTGTATGTCCATTGATATTGAGTAAATCATTAGCATTGCATGCATTACTTTGCTTACTGAGCTTTAGGCTCACAGTTGTCTTGTGTTGCAGGTAGAGAAAGAAATGTGTGAATGACATGAGGAGAACTGAAGCATGGTCCTGACCCTGATTTGTACATATGAACATATCGACCTTTTTGTGGGTTATTTCAGTTATCAGTGAGATGTTTGTAATAAAGTGTGAAGTTATGTTTTGAAAACAAATTGGGTTATTTAATACTTATGTATAATAGGTTTGAGACCCACTTTATGTTTAATGTGAAATAAGTTTTCAAGTAAAAAAAAAAATAAAAAAATGTCCAGACTTTTGCAGTAATAAATTATGATATAGTTTTAAAACGTAACACCTCAAATATGGTTTTAACTAAAATAAGTGAGGGTGTTACAGAAAAACTCAAAGAGACTGGGTTTATTCATGTAGCGCTCTATCCATCAAGGGTCTCAAGTCCTGTCCTATTCCCCAAACCGAATGGTAAATGGAGGACTTGCATGAATTTCAAATACCTTCAATAAAGCCTGCCCAAATGATTGCTTTCCATTGCCAATAATTGACTAGTTGGTTGATGCTACTTCAAGGCATGAGGCACTATCTTTAATGGATGCTTACTCTAGATACAACCAAATAAGCACGCATCCCCCAGACGAGGAACATAGCAACTTCTAGACTGAAACTGAGTTGTCCTACAACACGGTAATGCCATTTTGTCTAAAAAATGTTGGAGCAACTTACCAGTGCTTGGAAACCACATGTTTAAAGACCAGATCGACAAAAATATGGAGGTATATGTCGATGACATGCTATTAAAGTCAAAGAAAGCTGGTGGTCATGTAGCAGACCAACAAGAGTCCTTCAACATCTTGAAAAAAAATAAGATGAAGCTCAATCCCCTTAAATGTTCATTTCAGGTAGGATCTAGGAAATATCTTGGATTTATTGTAAACTCACGAGGTATAGAGGCAAACCCTGAGAAAATCCAAGATCAAATCGAGATGAATCACCCACCAAAATCAAGGACATTCAAAGTCTAACAGGAAGGATAGTTGCAATTAGTAGGTTTATTTCGAAATCTATAGACAAGTGTGTCCCACTTTTTAATCTTTCGAGGGATAGAGAAAAATTCAAATGGACGGAAGAATGCGAGCAAGCTTTCCACACTATCAAGCAACATATGCTTCAACCTCCCATTCTATCCAAACTAATCAAAGAAGAAACTTTGTATGTCTATCTAGTAGTCACAGATTATGATGATAGCGCAGTCTTGATCAGGGAAGAAAATAAAATCCAGTACGTAGTGTATTGTATAAGTGAATGACTGGTAAGAGCATAATATAGGTATCATACTATCAAGAAGCTATCTTATTGTCTAGTTCTGGCATGACAAAAGCTGCGACCCTATTTTCAAGATCACCAAATAATAGTACTCACCGAAATGCCTTTGCGACAAGTGTTGCAAAACCCAGATGCTGCTGGTCGACTACTTAAATGGGTCATAGAATTAGGGCAGTTCGAGATTACCTATCAGGCCCGAGCAGCGATAAAAGGGCAAGCATTGGCCAATTTTGTAGCCGAGTTTACTGGACTCTCAATTACTTAGGAGACGCCCATAACACTAGAGCAAGAAGAAGAAATCCCAATCTAGAAGCTGTTCGTAGGTTTGACATTATTATGTCTAACAATGAAGCTGTCCAGAGCAGGTTTAATTCTTATCACACCAGAGGGACACCATTTTTGTTGTGCACTTAGGTTTGGCTTTACTACATCAAACAATGAAGTTGAATACAAAGTACCACTCATGGGATGAAGATTGGAAAAAGGACGTCAATGCATGATCACTTAAAGTCTACAATGATTCACAACTGGTGGTGAGTTAAATATTAGGAGAATATCAGGCCGCCCGAGGATTGAAGATGGTTGCCTATTTGAGTAAATCTAAAGATTTGTTGGCACAGTTTAAAAAATATTCTTTACAATAAGTGCCTCGCAACCAGAAATCCACTTGATGCACTGGCAAAGTTGGCTAGCGCAAATGCTAATACACTAAACATTGATCTGGTCGAACATCTACCAGCTACTAATATACAAGAAAAAACTCTAGCATGGTTATTAATGCAGTCCATACCTTGATGGATCCCATCATACGATATCTCGAGCAGAGGATATTACCTACTGAACGAAACGAATAAAAAAGACTCAAGAGGAAATATTCTCGGTTTATACTAATCGATGGAACTTATATCAACGAGGGTACTCACTACCATTATTATAGTGTATCACCAAAGAAAGAGCCAAGGAACTTTTGCAAGAAGTACACGAAGGGTTTTGTGCTAATCACGCTGGGGGCAGAGTCTTTCAAAAAATATACTACGACAAGGGTACTTTTGACCAACTACAAATGAGGATGCCATGTAGTATGTACGAAAATGTGATAAATGCCCAGGATTCTCCAAAATAGCTCGAGTATCCCCTAATGAGCTAAAACAGATGCAGAGTGCCTGGCCGTTCACAGTTTGGGGAATAGATCTCATCGGGTCTTTACCCTTAAGAAAAGGTGGTGTAAAATATGCAGTTATAACTGTCGACTATTTCACTAAATGGGAAGAAGCTGAACCACTTGCTGCAATCACATCAAATAAATTTCTTGACTTTGTGATCAAAAACATCATTTGTTGCTATGGATTACAGAAGAAAATAGTGTCAAATAACGACACAAAATTTGATAGCACTGATTTTTGCGAGCGACATGGAATCACAAAAGGCTTCTCATAGATTGCTCATTCGTAAGCGAATGGGAAAATCAAACTGTAACCAACACATTGAAAGACACCCTAAAGAAAAGACTCGAGCAGGCAAAATGAGTATGGGCAGAAGAACTACATGAAGTACTCTGGTCGTATAGAACAACACACCGAACAACAACTGGCTACACACCATTTTCTCTAGCATATGGGTACAAGCCCATGCTACCAGTTGAATTATACCTACCATCACACATGAGGATAACAAACGACCATAATGAAAATATTCAATTGCTAATGGAATAGCTAGACTTGATTGAAGAACGTCGAGAGAAAGCCCAAGTACGAGTGGCAGCTCATCAACTAAAAGTCGCTCGATTCTTTAACTCTAAAGTATGCGAAAGAAAATTTGTTGTGGGTTACTTAGTACTTAGAAGAGTTTTCATCAACACTCGCGACCTAGCTGCTAGGGTTCTCAGACCAAATTGGGAAGACCCTTATCAAGTCAAAGAAATCCTCCAGCTAAGAACATACAAACTTTCTCAGTTAATCAAAGATCTCATTCCTTGGTATTGGAGTGGAGAACACCTATGCAAGTATTGTCAGTAAAACATTGCTTTTTCAACGGGTGGTTTGAATTGAAACGTTTTTTTTACAAGTTTTGAACAAGGGCTATTCATATTTTTTTTCTGGTCGCTTATAATTGTAAGACCATTATGGTCACTCGTATAGACACGAATTTTATCTATTTTTATGAGAAATAAAAGGAACTGTGCACTGCCAGTTATTCTTGGCAATTATTATATTTTTTTTCATGTATTTCCTCTTTAATGTGTTGTTTTGCTATATTTATAAGAATTTGTAAGTTACACGAGTAGTTATGTTCGAACATGTAGGGTATATGGCAAGTGGCCAAGCACCTTAAGCCCCTCGATCACTTGGGGGGCACATGAGATGCTAAGGTTAAGCAAAGCATATGAAATATGTAAACATATAAGCAGAATAAGAGAAAGCATGCAAAAAATCCCTTAGAATATTTTTCAAAATTTTACGCATTTTGTAAGAAATATAAAATGTTATATGGTACGTTCAGTCATACGAGCTGGTGTTATATTCTTAAAAGATATGATACTAATAGATTGTTGTTACACCGCCAGCAATATTGCTCGGATGTAATTGGAATAATAAAAGATGAGCTAGCTTAGGCAGTGTATCGTCTTAACACAACGAACATGAATTTCAGGTTTTAAAGATAACTAAAACTAAGTTATTATAGAAAAACTACTAAGCATGGGGGATCTGTTGGGGCTGCTGATCGACGAAAGTTTCAACATCATCCTCTCCATCGATGCCAGTAGCCAATAAATTTTTGGAGAAGTAGGTGAATTGTTATCTTCAGTTAATCGAGTAGCACACTTCTCAAGCTCTTCATGCTTTATCTACTCGGGAAGATAATCATAGCTGGCATTTTGAATATTCTTCCTAAACATATAAAATCAGTTAAATACTGCACATTATAACCGCTCCAAGTAGCTTTGGTTTGTCTGCTCGAGTTGTTTCACCTTCTCCTTGAGGTCATCCGACTCTTTTCTACTTTGAATCAGATCTTTCTCCAGATTTACATCCTCATTGTGATTGGCCTAGGCAATAGCTGTGTGATTCTCCACCGACTTAGCTGCCTTGTCTAGATTTTCCTTCGACTAGTTTTGCTCCACAATCAAAACTTTAATGGTTTTGGCCGCAATTTACTTTTCGATGGCCCATCAGTTCTGCTTCTCAGTGAATTGGTTGTTATCCTGTTCAACATGCCTCCAACCATTGTTAAAGGATAGAAGGGTAAGCAATCAACACAAAATCAAAGCTGAAAATTAGCTAAAATCACATGTACAGAAATTTTAAAGAAAAAAATGATAATAGAAACTTACACCAAGGAACTCGTTAAAGCACCAACAAAGGACTTGGTGGAACTTTAGAGATAGGAGTGAGGCAAACACTTGTTTTCATAATCGATGTCTGGCTACTTTGTTGAACTTGTCAATAGTGAAGCTGGTCGCATTACTCAACAATTCGGTAACTGATGGGACATCAATGTGCTCGGATGTAGATTCTGGCTGAGGAGATGGTGGAGGAGTAGTTGTCTTGGATGGTGGACGAGTTGGGGTGACATTCACTACTTGAGATTTTTTTGTTCGATGAGCCCCACTTGGACCACCAACTTCTTTCCTGCTCGACCTTTTGGTGCCAGCAACAACACCACCTGAAGCATAGATTTCGAACACCTTTGAGGGCTGCATGACTGTAATTAAACAAGTTATTCAGGAATACGCGAGCAGAATAAGGAATAAAGAGAAACAAAATTCTAGTATAAATACCAAAACTACGAATAATGGTGGTTAGATTATCTAAACTACTGCTACTACTAAACTATGCATTTTCTATCTCGAAGAAGTGTAAATCAAAGAAATTGGTTGAAGATATAAAGTTTCTATCTCTGTCGAACAAGTTATTTGGGATGGGAAATAGTGCAAGAAGTAAAGGAAAAATCCTTCCATTCTCATCCTCTGATGAGGAGTAGTCTACCTGACCATGGTACTCAAGCAATTTTTGTTTTCCCTTGCCGTGAATGGTTGGAATTAGAGCTGGTTGGGGAGTCTCACAAGTCTCTTTGATGTTGACCCCAGTGGCCCGATGTCTGCGGGCTGCGAGACATCTATGGGTTGGTCGGTGGGGATTTCTTCTTCAGTGCCGTCATCAGTGGCACTCCTAGCAGTAGACTATTTTGCATCCTGGTTAGGTTGCAAGAGTCCAACTAGCCTTAGGTTGGACACCGTGACCAGTTGCTTGACACATTTCTCCTCGTGTGTCAAGTTGGCCAAGAGGCCGACCCTCTGCCTCATGGCTTGATTGGGCACTGGTCGCTACTATGGTCCTAAATTAAAGAAGTAAATTAAGACATAGAAACAAAGAATCAACAAGCAAAAAAAAAGGATAAGGATAAGAAGAAATTACCTCCCCAGGTAAAGGACATATTTTCTGCAACTAGATCAGTTGTAATAAAATACTCTTGATAGCATTTTCTTACATTAGATTGGTAGGTGGTATCAGTGAGGAATGTGCGGAAGTTCTCTTGGTGGTTGAAGTTGAATATTCATGTGTTATTCTAGGTAGGGTTTGACTTAAGATCAAATAAGTAGTTGATCTCATGAAGTATAGGATCGGGTCATCTCATGTGGTGATAAAGAATATAGAGTGTTGATAATACTCTATACCAGTTCAAGATTATTTGAAAATGGGCGATGTTGATGTAGTTGGCGACCCCCTAAAGTAATTCCTCAACCTCGATGTTGTACCTTGACCAGGCAATATAAGAACTTCCAGGCACATTACCCGTATGATCAGCTGAGGGCCTATATAAGGTTATCCTAGGAAGCCCATACTTTTTGGGATATTTTGCAACAACTATCCTCGATATCACACTTGGTGGGGGAAATGTACAACGATACACTTTATTTGTGAATGCCCACTTTGGAGATGGCGTGGGTAAGAAGAAACTCGAAAGCCTTTTCGGTGGTTTTCGCTAAGGATTAGTTGTTGAGGCTTCATCGTTGGCCGCATGCTAACCAACATGTGGATCTTGATTCTTCTTTCTTAGGGCCACTTGTTCTACTCGGGCCATTGGTGACTTGGGCTTTTTTGTTTTGCGCATAAGAGGACTGGTGAAAGGGTTTGGTGTAGGAAGATGAACTTGAGAAATAGTAAGGTTAGGCTGCTCGGTATCCTCGAACAACAATGCTATGAGGACTTCATCTATTGGCCTCTCACTTCCCGTGTAGGCACGAATGAATATCTAAGAAGAAGAAGCGGAAGTGGGAATCTACAACCAATAGAAAGAATCAAACAAAGGAGAAAATAAAGGTTGTTCGTAGATTAACTCAAGAGTTTATCTGACCAACAGCATTGGAAGGCAAACAAATTTCAATATGCGAGCAACGAATATTTAAGATCAAAAAGTGAAAATGGAAAGTCTTTTTAAGAAAAACTTTTCATCTTCATAAGAGGCGGAAAAAACCTAGATTTTTCAAAATACTCCAAATCAGTTTTTTACTTTGATTTTGGGCCTAAGACAATTTATCCTACCATATCCAAGCCTATTTAATGTCCTTATATGATTTATAAGTTATATTGTCCTACCTAAACCTCAGATTACCTACTCCATTCAACAAAATTTCATAAAATAATTCAAGAACGCACCACCGTTTTTTGATAGTTTTTACCATTCCTAAAAGTCACAACGAAATGAGCATATTAATGTCAAATGGAAGGTTTGGGTATGAGAACTTACTTGGAGTGAAGATTGACAGAGAGATTCTTTAAAGATTACTTGGAAAAGCTTCAGATTGATCACAAACCAGTTGAGTTTTTGCTCTGAAAGTTAAGTGTTCTTGAAGAGAGAGAAAAGAAGGGTGAAAGTAAAGAGGAAGAAAGGAAGGAGGAAGAAAGGAAGGCCTTATATACTCAAGTAGGGTAGGTGAAAATGCATGATCAAAAAAGTGATTTTTGAAGCATTGAGAAGTGTGAAGTCCTCGGTTTTCTTCTTGAAAACTGTGAAATCATGATTATTTGGTAATAAAAGTATACTTTTATTATAGATCAAATAAGTTTATTTGATGTGCATCATAATAAACTTGGGGGGAAAATTATTTACCTAAAAAATTAGCATGATGATGTGGCACAAAATTCTTACACGTGATAGTTAAATGACAGTCTAATCCACAAACACCTGGTCGACCCTCGACCAGAAAGGAATAGTTGTTTTTATCGCTAATTGGATTTAAAGACACTTGGATAATTGCTAACCAGGTTGGTCGGTTCACATGACCAGAGCTGGTCGGATAATACGTCAAAAATCCTCATAATTAGTTAAGACGAGATATTTACGTAATGTTCAGTTATCTTGTATTATTTTATAAAAAATTATTTCGAAAATTGTGTAAGGCCCATGACCCATTTATGTAAATCCCTAATCCTATAAATAGAGATCTTAGTGAATCATTATTTCTTACGCTATAATTCTTAAACTTCTAGAGAATTTAAGTTTCTAAGAGCTTTTACACCCAGTTTTTGTACTCTCTCAAACTCATGGAACTCAGTTGATCCAATTCATCTGATCAAAGGTTTTGAGAATTTTACATAAATAAAAAGAAATGCCCTACAAATCTACTTCAAATCTTCCATAAGAACTATATGTTGCATTAAATTTGAAAGCTACCACGTGGAGAAAGCTCTCCAAAGTTAATTAGTTGCACCAACTAGTGTTATTCGACTGAAATAAACATTGCCAATCAGCCTCTGAACTCCGTAGTCAACTTGAAAAAAACATGCTCACAAAAAGAAATGCCCTATGACTCTACCATTTCTTATAAAGTTCTTCTTGTTGCTAAGTTAATCTAGTATGCTTCCATTTAACATTTTGTATGGCTTCCACTATTTACTTCTTTCAAAGCTTCTCCTACATTTTGAACATGTTATATTTGACACATATTTTGTATCTCTCTTCATCTGCATACGTTCATGTCATACTTGTAAATCCATGTAACATGATTTTTGTGTTTCTCCAATCATCCATTTTAGTTTGATCTTTTACTTCTATAATGAAGAACACTAATGTCATAGTTATGGGCTCTTGCATATGCAACAATTTACTATTACTTTTCTTTTCGCTACTGTAAACTAATCAAGTTAAACCAACATTTACTTTTCTCTCTTCACGTTAAATTGTATTGATTCCGTCGACTCACTAATATTTGAATTCATTTTTTTTAAACAATGATATTTGAATTTTGTTTCCACCTGATTGTGTTAATTTCATTAGCTAATCTTTTGATTGTTTTCTCTTAAACCTCTTTACCTCCTTATTAAGCTAGATTTATCAATTTGCTTCACTAACCTCATTGTCATTACGTTGAATAAGGCATCATCCTTGATTATTATTTTGTTGTTGTAGTAAAGTAAAGTTTTTGATCTATCTTCTTATAATCATCTAATTGAATAAACTCTTTCTAATCTTCTGATCCTGTTCCCCTTGTTTTGGAATACAATTCATCAATCGCCTTCTTCAATTTCATCCAACACTACATTTAGTGAGATTATTATCGATAATCTTCACTAGGTTTACTTCTATCATTTTGAAATAAATTTTTTAATCGATCTTCTTAACTTAATTCTATTACCATCTTTCTAAATAGAATTTTCTCGATCCTCCGATCTGCTACCCTAAATTATTCTTACCTTTTTACCAAGAAAGAATTTATCGATTTTCTTTCTCAATCAATGATATTTTCATCACTCATGTCTAGATACTATCAATATTAATTATTATGGGGAATATTTAATGTATATTTTCCTAGGCGTCCCACATGTTCAATCAGCTTCATCCTTTTATATTTAACTTCATCATGTACCAGGCCAACAATCCCTTTTCCCATCATCACTTAGATTTGGTAGTTTAAGTTGAAGCATTTCCTCGTTTTGGGGCCTGTGCCTTTATGAAATGCACAATACTTATTTTGACTTCTTACTCTTGTCAATCCTTCCATCTCTGTGAACTTCTTCTAGATTGGTTTGTTCTTATTTTCCAGATATATAACATCTACAAAAGTGTTATATTTGATGCAATCATTTTTAGTTTGAATTTTTTATCCTTCCTCCCATTGTTCATGGATCCTTTAAATTAGGGTTCTGTCCACGTTCACCATTTATTTCCTAGGTTTAATAAAAATTGCAACTATGTTTCTTTGTTCTCCATTCTGATCCCTTTTCATTTAAAAGACTTCCTTACACCAATGAAATATTTCTTTCATGTCACGAGGTGGTTTCCTGATCAGGATTTGTCATGAAATAAATTTAGACTCCAAATTCCTTACGAACATTTAGGCCAAGGTTGTGGGTTAGTATCATGAATTTGATATGCTACAATCATGAATCTCTTTAAGTATTTTTGATGGGGTTCCTCCCTTTCTTGAGTGAGTCACATGAAATCATCCATGGTTTCATGTTGGTCTTCTTCCTTCTTTGGCACATGGGTATCTCGTTCGGCTGACCCAACCAATTAACCATGGGCCAATAATATATGGCACGTTACTTTATGATCCAGTATAATTTTGCTAACCTCCAAGACTGCGCGTAATTTTTCAATGTTTGCAACATTGACTTGCCAAGAGCTCTATCATAATAATAAAATTCACTAACCATTACTCTCTTCACTGCCTCATTCTTTCCTCCAAAAGGTATCCCCCACACCTAGTGTCCTTTTTGTATTGTGTTCATTTCCTCTCCATCTCATACTTTGCTATTTCTCTTTTTAATTTTGCTATTGATAAATCCATCACTCCTCGATTGCAGCATCTGAAAACTTCTAAAATGTTTAAGTACTTTGTTTAGCGTGCCAAGAAGGCATGTGAGATAATTATGTGATTTATTTCACTTATATTATTATATAATTGAGTATGCATGATTATGTGTATAAATGTGTTTAAAGACTCACTTTTGTTAAAAAAGACAATTTCATGATTTTGACCTGCTTATGGTATATTGATAATTTTTTTGTGTGATGCAGATATATGTGATATTCTGCATGAGTGGATCCTTTTGAGCAATTCTAGCAAAAAATTCACAACATGGATAAATGCCCGGCTCGGGTTGAGCCTAGAGGTATTTTGGGAATTTCAATATATTGGGCCAATTTGTAAATAAAATTAATTGATAGGGTATTTGTGTTTGATGGATATTAGTTGATAAATTGGAGATTAGTGGTGTAATTAGAGGTTTAGTGGGAATTAAAGGAAAAATGAGAAAAATGCCCTTGTATGTGTTTAATGGGGAAATTGAGAGGGAAGGGAAAAATGGTCATTTGACCAATGTTCCCTCAAGCTTGGAGCAAGGCCTCATCATTTTCTAAGTTGGATAGTGAAAATTAAGAGTTTGGAAGTGGAAATGGCAGCTTGTTACTCAATCTTCTTCCTAGGAATTTCTAATTAAGAGATGTATGGATTCTTTTCGCTATTTTTCATTAGTTCATCATGTGTTCTTGGTAGAATCAGGGAAAATGTTTAATTTTTGAAAATTAGTTAGGATATGTAGATGGGTAGATTAACGATAGAAACCAATTGAAAGCTATTTTTGGAGCTTTAATTCAGATTGAAAGTAGGTAATTTGTTAGAATTGAGTTAAATTTCAGATTTAGGGCAAAAGATGGGTTTTTGGAGCCCTAAAATTCTAATTGGTGCTTGTAAGTTGAAATTGAAAGTATAATTATGGTCTACGGGATGTATAACAGCTCTATGACTATTTGGTTGTTAAAATTTTACGTTAGGACTAATTAGAACCGAGGTGAGGTTGATTGGGATTATGAAATCGCAGAATTTCCAGGTTTTATCACAGCATCGCCATTGGGTGGGCGTCGCAATGAAAATAAATGTTTAGGCATCGTATTTCTCTCTACTTGCAGCGGTGCCAATGTATTTTTAGGTTACGATTTTCTATTATTTGGGAATAAGGCTAGGGGTTTCAGAGATTTGATTTGGGGAGCCACTTGGGGGGCTCAGGGGAAGATTCTATTACACCGTTGAATAGAATTGGAGCAAATTACCAGACTTAGTCTCTAATAAGCGTACCATTTATGTTGTGACTGGGGTTTCTACAGGGCTCGGGAAAAGGATCGCACTCGAGGTTGCTCCGTCTACAACATAGGGCTCGAGGAAAGAAAAGTTAGCATTGCATGTAGAGCAGGCATTGGTCTTATTGTATCTAGAAATGATTATCACTGTATAATATTGAAATGAGCTATAGTAACTAATTTTATTATGAGCATGGTTTTATTATCGTAAGCTTAGTGGCGGGAGATGCACTTTGCTTAGTGAGTGTGCGGTTATTACCATAAGTTTAGTGTCGGGCGATGCACTTTAATAGGCATTGACAATACATATGGTGCTTGGTGATGCAAATTACTTGGTATGGTTGGTGTTTAATGTCTATATGGTTATTGAATATATGTGGCTATGTATTATGAATTATGCGAATTGTTATTTATGTGACCGATATACATATGATATGATTTATTAATCATATGAATTGTTATATATACATGCTATGATTACTATGTATGTCTTGTCAAACTTTTTTTGGTGGGCCTTGGCTCACAGGTACATTATGGTGTATTTAAGGGCAAGGGAAATGTCGACCAACAATGAGTTGAAGGGCTTTGGAGTAGAGTTTACATGTTCGGTCTGGTTGGCCGCGACAGTCAGGATGTTTTGTTAGACTTCGAGCATAAATGTAAATTTTTTTTGCTTAGGCCGACTAATTTGTACCAGTTTTGGCTCAGCCAGAGATTGAGAACTGATGGGACCCATTGTATGAGAGATTTTGAAAGCAATACCTGCCAACCTTTGAGGTTGAACAATGGATGGGCAAGATCAGTTCCATCTTTCTAACGCCCTATTTCCTTAGAGCCGCAACTAAGTGCATTTAAAATGTGCTAATCACTCGCTAATCGAGGTTTTAGGTTAAAAGTGTGGCTAAGTTGAAATAAAACTCATTCCAGTCATTAAATACAAAATATTTGGATACTCATTGAAAATCTCAAAAAATTTTACAGTTGGGATCCCAAAATACTGTTTAGAAAATATTTACAACTCAAAATACATTTAAGGTTGAGTAAACGACAAAATTCAAGGTAATACATATCATTTCCCAAAAATACCCGGGTCGTGGCAGCCAGGCAGGCCGAACATGTACACGTCACTCAACGCTCTCCGTACTCATGGTTGGTCGACCTTTCCCTTGCCCTTACCTCCACCATAGAGCACCCGTGAGCCGAAGCCCAGAAAGAAAACTCAACACAAATAATCAATATATGCATCTCTATCCATCAGCATATAACAAAGTAGCCAACAGGATAAACATATAGCGGCCATGCCGTCCCAGGCACTTTACTAGGCCCTGGGTTCGCAGTCTACACCATGAGGATGACTCATGCATCCGTGATGGGTCTCACCCTAGCAGCTTGCACTCTGCTTGCTCAACGCTGCTCTTGGCCCCTTACCGTACTAATCCTTGCAGTCCATGTGCTTAACACTGTTCCCGGCCCCTTGTCGTACTCGGATTTCTCCCGTTCTCGGCCTTTGCCGTTTCTAGCCTTCGCCGTTCATTCAAAAATATGCAATACATAGAATATAATCAACAAATACTTAAACAAATACAAAACATAAACAACAGGGCTACGCCCTACAATTCAATCACATAGGGTGGTGCCCTGCAATACAAACTATAGGGCCACGCCCTGCTCTACGGGTACCACAGTTTTCGTACCTGTGTCCCAAGCTTCTTAACAAAAGCTATCCATCAAGCTCTAATTCATTAAATAACTTTGGGTTAAAATTCTAGTCTCTGGGACCTTGTATTTTATCAATTCATGGTGATAAAATCCATCCCGAGCCTTAACTTTTGGGTTCACGAGCCAAAGGCCTTCTCGGGGACCAAAAACCCTCTAAGAGTCACGGCCCCATGCCCTTGTGGCACGGCCCGCCTCAACCAGAGGCTCAGCTTCCCTAAGCCTCAGACATGCGGCGCGACCCAGCCATAGTGGCGGTGCGGCCTGCCCATGCAGCAGAGCGCACCTTGGCTCCCATCTGTTCTAGAGGGCCGAGGAACACCATGAACAGAGTCGCGGCCCGCCCCCTTCAAACCCAGAAAACCTCCATTTTTAGCAGCCAATTCCCATCTAATTTAACCCAAAATCATTCCAATAACATAACTTAGCTATCACAATAGTTCTAATACGTTCCAGCAATAAAACCCAACAGAAAACTAGCTTAAAACTTCATCAAAACTCCAATTCAATCCATAAGCTAAAAGGGTTCAAGAACATCTTTAAAACAACCATGAAACTCAGAACTAAATGGCCAAAATCATAATTCAAAGCTTACCTCAATATCGATTTGAATCCACAAGCTAATACTGAGATAATCTCCAAGTCTACAGCTCCAATTTGTGATTTCTAGTTAAAAATCCCCTTCATTTCCAATGGTTTTCCTAGAGAGAGTCTTCAGAAAGGAAAAGAGTGAGTTGAGAGAAAAGTGTGTCGGTCTAGGTAGCTCCCAAGGTGTTCTACTACTTTGTCTTTTGTCCCTTAAGTGACTAACTTAATCCCAAGGCTCGGGGTACCAATAGAGTCCCTGAGGGAAAAATTGTAAATTTCCCCAACATTGGCTCTTAGACTTTCTAACTTCAAATATATCTTCAATTATTTATTTTCATAACCCGATAACCCAATAAAATGTCTATTGCCCAAAATACCCCTTGACTCGCCCCAAGTTGGGTATCGGGTCCCTTTGTGACATTCTAGCTAAATTGCTCCCTAGGACTGTCTCGGATTGTGCCTCACAAATATATCACCACTAACATGTGGTGTCAATCACAATATACACAAATATTGCATTTGTGGCCCTCAGTGGGCTAAAATTACAAACATGCCCCTAACGACCATATGGGGCCCACATGCATATTTAATTCACCTAAACATGCATTTCTAATCACATACACATAATATTCACATATCAATACAATAAATCAATTATTGCCCTCCAGGCACACTAATCAAGGCCCTAAGGCTTATTAGCAAATTTGGGACACTACAACTATCCCCTCCTTACAGAAATTTCGTCCTCGAAATTAACTGAATAACTCTGTTATATTATTTCATATAATATAATATTAGATTAAATAATGTGACAAAATGTGATTTGTCACAAAAATATTATTTGTCACACAAATATTATTTGTCACACCTTGTAACATATTATTGAGAGTCACAAAATTGGACAAATGTGTGTGCCCAAATGTGACATATTTTGGACTTACAAAATCAGTTACAAATTTGTAACTCCCAAATATTACCCAATAATGTGTATATTATATGTTACATATTTGAGATTGGATTTCATAAAGCCATAATGAAATATGGTTGTTGGAGACATGTTTTTAACTCCCAATAGGTGTTTGGAGGTTACAAAATCATGTGGGAAAGGATTTGGGACGTTTTGGAATGATTTGGAAAATGACAATTTTTGTGCTGAAACTAGGTTGTGGCCACGACCACTGTCTTTCCCTGGCCGCAGCCTGGGGGACAGAGGCCAGTGGCCGCGGCCACTGATGATCTTGGCCGCGGCCAGTGAGGCTGACAACCTATATGGTTTTTCAGTTTTTTCCAAATTGAACGGTTCTAACATCCCAAATAACTCCCAAATCTTCATTTTAATTCCATAAACATCCAATTAAATATTGGTAACAGCCATGGGGGTTGGTGGAATTTGAAATTCAAAGGGGTATCTCAAACTCTATAAATAGGAGCCTAATGCTCACTTGTAAGATACACCATTTTCTATCCACAAAGCACTTGGCTGGAAAATACACCTTGAGGCTTGATTATTCCAGAAAGAATTTCCAAAAATCTATGAGAGACCCCTTAGTGCTTGAGTTAGGGAGAAATAAGCTTTTGGACAAAGGTTTTAAACCTTGTTCAAGTTGGTGATCCCCAACCCTCGTCATTTAGGTTGTGTAAGTGAGAGTTTACTATTGTTTTGTTCTTGCATTTTTCTCTATTTCTTTTCTTCTTATTTTCATTTTCTATTTACTTGTAACTTTTGTTTAGAGTTGTAATCTTCTTTTCTTTTGTTTCAAACACCTTTCCATAACTTGTAATCTTTTGTTTAGAGTTGTATCTTTCACCATTCTATTCTTCTCCTTCTTCCTCTTCATTTCTTTGTTTGTTTGTATTTTCAGTTATAGAGTTGTAACACTCTTTTTAATCAATCATTATTTATTTGTAATATTTTGCATAGATTTGTATTATCTTTCCTTTTCCATTGAGGCAATCTATTTTTTCCTAACAATCAAAAGCTTATCCCTTTTTTGTTCCAATGGAAGGGGAGACCATCAAGATCATGAACCAAGACTTAGTGAGGTTGGATAGGTTTGATGGATCCAATTTCACTAGGTGGCAAGACAAGGTGAAATTGCTTTTGACAACACTCAAGATAGCCTACATCCTTGAGTCATCCTTGGCACCTCTAGTCGAGCCATCCAACAAAGATACTCCTGAGGAAGTGGAGAAAAGAAGGAAGAGAGAAGATGACAACCTTCTTTATAGGGGTCATATCCTTAATGCCATATCCGATAAGCTATATGACCTCTATACCAATACCAAATCTGCAAAGGAGATTTGGGATGCCTTGGAGAGTAAGTTGAAGGTCGAGGAAGAAGGTACAAGAAAGTTCTTAGTTTGTCAATATTTTGAATTTTCTTTCATTGATGGGAAAACTCTTTTACCTCAAATTCTTGAGTTACAAGTGATTGTAAACAAGTTGAAAGTTCTCAAGATTGAGCTTCCCGAGGCCTTCCAAGTTGGTGCAATAGTGGAAAAATTACCACAAACTTGGAGGAGCTATAGGAAAAGAATCCTCCATAAGAATGAGGATTACACTTTGGAAGAGATCCAAAAACACATTAGAATTGAAGAGGAATCGAGAATAAGAGACAAGGGTGTGAATGAGTCTAAAGATGAGACTTCCAAGGCCAATGCGGTTTCACACAAGCATCCAAAGGGCAACAACAACAACAAAAAGGGTAGTGGGAACCCTTTAGGTCCAAAGAAAGATCATGGACAATTTAAAGACGTGAGAGGTCATTGTTTTGTTTGTGGAAAACTCGGGCACTATGATGTAGGTACCAAAAGGACCCACATGAGAATGAGGTAAATGCTATAGAAAAGGAAGAAGAGATCCTAGCATGATTACCATGTTTATGTGCCTTGTTGGGAAAAATTTTATTTTGTAATAAAGCTTGTACTCTTGAAAGCTATCAATAAAATTAAAGTATTATTCTATGATAATTCTTTATTTTTCTATGAGACATTAACAAAGTTTCAAAATCAACGTGTTAAAATAATAGGTAAGAGTGTAGACCTATTATTTCATAATGTGATTATTTGTTTGAGAAATTCCCACATTATATTTGTGTTCACATTTTTATTTTGTGAAATACATAAAAGAAAGAGACTAAGTAAAAGTTTCTTTGAAAGAAGTGTGTCTTGGTTTAGCAGGTAAATGAATCAAGATAAACATTGAGGTTTTTTATCTTGATCTATTGAGTGTTTATCATTTAGCTTAAGGACTCATGATGAACTTTGAGAATCATAGATCTAGATTTATCTTGGAGGATAAATGACTTATTAGAAATGAAGAGATTTATATTTTAAAGTGATATTTTATTGTCACTATGTGAGAAATGTTGGGGTGATGCTCCAAAGTTAATCAATTTATTTTGTTGTTAATTAATTGATTTGGTCATTATATCAAATAGGTGATTTGGAATTCCACATTCTAAATCACATTGGCTATATATGTATAGAATGAACAAATCTAGACATGTTTGGTGTCTAAAGTCATTGTTTGTAAAATTTTGATTCAAGAAAATATCAATTTAAAACATAAAGGAAAATTTTAGAAACAAAGAGGTTTCTAGAATTAATATTCAAGGAAAATGTTTATCTTGGATATAAAACTATAAAATAGTGGGGGTGTTGACTATGGTCAAAATCACTATTTTGAAGGGGTAACTATTTTAATCAAACTATGGATAGCGACAAAGTTTGAATAAAATAATGAGAGTGTCTAAGTATGCATACATGAGAAAAGAAATGATTCAAATGGAATCATTTCTACATCTCAAGTGGTGGGACTTAGACTCCCTAAAGAGATTCACGGTTGATGGTAACCTATCTTAATACTAGTCACCAAACTAGTATTAGGTTCAATAGGTAATAACAAGTCAATCAAGTGAATAGTAGTAGTACTCAAATTTTGTCCCATCTGAGATATGAGTACTAGTGTGTTACCAAAATGAGGGTTAAAACCAAAAGGTTTTTTTAATAGAACTCAGTCTTCAAAAGACAAGTATTTTAGGGTAACAAAATACTGTAAGAGTTCTACCTATATAGACCTAGGGGTGGTGTCGCCCCTCATGAGAATTGGGAGTCATTCTCAAGAAAAGTCTATGAATGGAATGTGCACATGGCCATTAACGGTGCAAAAGCGAAACATTGAGGTCTCAAGTGAACACAACAAAGGTGTGTGTGTTATCATTGGTTTGTTATAAAGGGATAGTGGTTCAATGCTTCGGCAACCAAAATTTCAACAAACTTTGTGATAATTAGACTAAGGTAAAATTCAAGTCGAAAGACATTTTACTTTATGCACCAATGCAAAGGTTTCTATAGAGAGTGATTATTTAATCAAGTTGGGGAATATTGTATTTTAATATAATGTTTGATTGATTAAATAAGTGTTACAAAAAGTTATTATTCAATCTAGTGGGGGAATGTTATATTATCTCATATAATATAATACTAGATTAAATAATGTGACAATAAGTGATTTGTCACACAAATGTGATTTGTCACACCTTGTAACATATTATTGAGAGTCACAAAATTGGACACATGTGTGTGCCCAAATGTGACATATATTGGAGTTACAAAATCAGTTACAAATTTGTAACTCCCAAATATTACCCAATAATGTGTATATTATATGTTACATATTTGAGATTGGATTTCATAAAGCCGTAATGAAATATGGCTGTTGGAGACATGTTTTTAACTCCCAATAGATGTTTGGAGGTTAAAAAATCATGTGGGAATGGATTTGGGACGTTTTGGAACGATTTGGAAAATGACAATTTTTGTGCTGAAACGAGGCTGTGGCCACGGCCTGGGGGACAGAGGCCAGTGGCTGCGGCCACTGATGATCCTAGCTGCAGCCAGTGAGGCTGACAACCTATATGGTTTTTCAGTTTTTTCCAAATTGAACGGTTCTAACATCCCAAATAACTCCTAAATCTTCATTTTAATTCCATAAACATCCAATTAAACATTGGTAATAGCCATGGGGGTTGGTGGAATTTGAAATTCAAAGGGGTATCTCAAACTCTATAAATTGGAGCCTAATGCTCACTTGTAAGATACACCATTTTCCATCCACAAAGCATTTGGCTGGAAAATACACCTTGAGGCTTGATTATTCCAGTAAGCATTTTCAAAAATCTGTCCCTTAGTGATTGAGTTAGGGGGAAATAAGCTTTTGGACAAAGGTTTTAAACCTTGTTCAAGTTGGTGATCCCCAACCCTCTTCACTTAGGTTGTGTAAGTGAGAGTTTACTATTGTTTTGTTATTGCATTTTTCTCTATTTCTTTTCTTCTTATTTTCATTTATATTTACTTGTAACTCTTGTTTAGAGTTGTAATCTTCTTTTCTTTTGTTTCAAACACCTTTCCTTTACTTGTAATCTTTTGTTTAGAGTTGTATCTTTCACCATTCTCTTCTTCTCCTTCTTCCTCTTCCTTTCTTTGTTTGTTTATATTTTCAGTTCTAGAGTTGTAACACTCTTTTTAATCAATCATTATTTATTTTTAATATTTTGCATAGATTTGTATTATCTTACCTTTTCCATTGCGGAAATCTATTTTTTCCTAACAAACTGTGGATACTGATCCTGCATATCTGACTCAAGCTCCCACGTCACCTCTTCTACCTTGTTGTTTCTCCACAGCACTTTCACCAAGGCGATGGTCTTGTTCCGCAAGACTTTATCCTTCCTATCGAGAATCTGAACTGGCTTCTCCTCATATGACAAATCTTGGTCCAGCTCCAAGTTTTCATAACTCAGTACATGTGTAGAATCTGATACGTTCTTCCGGAGCATGGAAACGTGAAATACATCATGAACCCCTGATAGAGCTGGAGGCATCGCCAATCTATAAGCTACCTCTCCAACCCGTTCCAGAATCTCAAAGGGGCCAATGAACCTAGGGCTTAGATTGCCCCGAACACCAAACTGTTTCACTCCTCTCAAGGGAGAAACCCTGAGAAATACATGATCACCGACTTGAACTCTACGCTCTTGCGTTTCAAGTCTGAGTAGCTCTTCTGGCGACTCTAGGAGGCGAGCATTCAAGCTCTAATCTTTTCAATCACCTCATTGGTCCTCTGAACAATCTCAGGACCCAAGTATATCCTCTTACCTGTCTCATCCCAATGGATAGGTGATCTACACTTCCTTCCATATAAAATTTTATACGAAGCCACTTTGATAGTCACTTGATAACTGTTGTTGTATGAAAACTCAAACAAAGGGAGATACTTACTCCAAGATCCCCCATAATTCAGCACACAGGCTCGTAGCATATCCTCTAGTATCTGAATCGTCCTCTCAGGCTGTCCATCCATCTTAGGATGATAAGCGTTACTAAAGCGCAACTGCGTGCCCATAGCCTTTTGAGTCTCCCCCAAAACTTGGAGGTGAAGGTGGGGTCCCTGTCGGATACTATCAACCTCGGAGCCCCATGAAGTCGAACAATTTCCTTCACATACAATTCAACATATTGCTCCATGGTATAAGTCGTCCTAACATGAAAAAAGTGGGCGGACTTGGTATACCTATCCTCAATCACCCACACTGAATCATGTTGTCCTACGGTCCTCGACAAACCAACCATGAAGTCCCTGGTGATATCCTCTCACTTCCACTCTGGAATCCCTAGAGGCTGCCATACCCCTGCTGGCCTCTGATGTTCAGCCTTTACCTGCTGACAAGTTAAGCACTTGGCCACATAGTCCACCACGTCCCTCTTCATTCCCTACCACCAATGCAAGGTTCTCAAGTCTTGGTACATCTTCGTTGTACCTAGATGTAAGGAATAGGGAGTGGTATGAGATTCATCCAAGATCTCTCGCCCAATATCAGAATCCATCGGAACGCAGATCCGACCCTTGTACTTCAATAGTCCCATCTCCGAAATAGAGAACTCCCTAGCCGCTCCGACTAAGACACTCTCTCTGTTCTCTCTCAACTGGGGATCCTCCCCCTGCACTTCCTTGATCCTCTCAAGGAGTGTAGATTGAAGAATGATGTTGGCTAACTGACCAACCGCCAACTCTATACCTGCTCTAGTCATCTCCCCTGCTCACTTACCAGATATCTTCCTCGAACTGAACAATTGTCCTGGGCCCTTCCGAATCAATGCATAAGCCACTGCATTAGCCTTCCCAGGATGGTATAGGATATCAAAATCATAATCCTTTACCAGTTCCAGCCACCATCTCTGGCGCATATTCATATCCCTCTGAGTAAAGAAGTACTTCTAACTCTTGTGGTCGGTGTATATTTCCCACTTCTCACCATATAGATAATGTCTCCAAACCGTAAGTGCAAATACCACCGCTGCCAACTCTAGATCATGCTTGGGATATCTTTTCTCATACTCCTTCAGTTGTCTCGATGCGTAGGCTATCACTTTTCTGGCTTGCATTAGTACACACCCCAAACCCTGTCTGGAAGCATCACAATAAACCACAAACTTCTCTTTGCCTAACGACAGACTCAATACTAGAGCGGTGATCAGTCGCCGCTTCAATTCCTTGAAGTTGTTCTCACACCTGTTTGTCCACACATACTTAGTCTTCTTTCACGTCAATTCAGTCAACGGTGTTGCTATTCTGGAGAACACCTCAACAAACCATCGATAATAACCTGCCAATCCTAGAAAGCTCCTAACTTCTGGTACACTGCTCGGTCTAGGCCAATCCCTCAGTGCCTCAATCTTGCTTGGGTCAACCAGAATCTCATCCTTACTGACAATATGGGCCAGAAACGTGACTTGCGGCAGCCAAAACTTGCATTTGTTGAACTTAGCATATAACCTATGCTCTCTCAACCGCTGTAATACCATGCGTAAATACTGCGTGTGCTCTTTCTTTGACTAAGAGTACACCAGTATGTCATCAATAAACACGATCACAAACTTTTCCAAATAAACCTTGAAGACTCTATTCATCAAATCCATGAAAGTTGTTAGGGCGTTGGTTAATCCAAAGGACATAACCAAGAATTCATAGTGTCCATATCTTGTGCGGAAAGCGGTCTTTGGTATGTCCTCCTCTTTAATCCTTAACAGTGGTGACATGGCTGAAGGTCAATCTTAGAGAACATTGTCTTCCCCTGTAGTTGGTCAAACAAGTCATTGATCCTAGGTAATGGGTACTTGTTTTTAATGGTCAACTTGTTCAGATCCCTGTAGTCAATACACATCCTAAGAAATCCATCCTTCTTCTTGACGAACAATACTGGAGCACCCCATGGCGAGAAACTCGGCCTGATGAACCCCAAATCTAGTAACTCCTGCAACTGAATCTTTAGTTCTTTCAACTTTGTCGAAGCCATTCTATAAGGTGTCCTAGATACTGGCTCCACCCCTGGCGCCAACTCTATAACAAACTCGATCTCCCACTGTGGCGGCAGCCCTGGCAAGTTTGCGGGAAACAAATTAAGAAACTCACATACCCATCTAGTCTCGCTCTGCCCAACCGCCACATCTCTAAAGGTATCCATAATGCTCGCTAGGAATCCTATGCAACCTTCCTGTATCAGGCCTCTAGCCTTCAGTGTCAAAATCATAGGTACTCGCAGTCCACTCACTGTCCCCACGAATACAAAGGGTACCTCCCCTTCTGGTTCAAAAGTCACCATCCTGCGCTTGCAGTCAATCGTCGCCCCGTACTTCTATAACCAATCCATCCCTAAGATCATATCTAAGTGATCCACGACAACTCAATTAGATCCACAGACAACTCTCTACTATCTATTTCTACTGGCAATGCCCTAACCCATCTCCTGGAGACTACCAGTTCCCCAGTCGGCAACAAAGTCTGAAATCTCCTTGCATACAAATCACTAGGTCTACATAGCTGATATATCACTCTAGTAGACACAAATGAATTAGTAGCCCCTGAATCAATCAATGCAGTAAAAGAAGAACCAGTACTAGAAATCTGACCTGTCACAACCGAGGGACTAGCCTCAGCCTCAGCCTGGGTCAAGGTGAGTACTTTGGCAGGAGCGAGACTTTCGCTCTGCTTCACCTCCTCTTTTTTGGCTTGTGGGCAGTCCTTCTTCAAATGGTTGGCACTCCCACAAATAAAGCAGGCCCTGATCTTGCACTCTCCCTGATGTTGTTGTCTACATCGAGGACACATTGGGAAACTACTCCAGTTGTCACCCCCGCCCTGATGGCCCCTAAAAGCACCCTGTGCCCTCTTAACCGAGCTAGGAGGAACAACCAAATCTGGGGCCCTTATCTTCTATTCACTGGGGCCATTACCCCGACTAGATCCGGTGAAAGGAGGCACCGTCCTCCGAGCATCGTGCCTAGTAGCGCTCTCTCTCCATATCTGATCCTTGACCCCCTCAGCTGTGAGAGCCTTGTCCACTACCTGTGCATACGTATTAGTCCCCGAATCCAAGGTTATCTTTACATCATGGGCAATCATAACATTCAATCCTCGCACAAACCTATCCCTTTGTGCCGCACCAGTTGGCACCAAATCTGGTGCAAACTTCGCCAACCTATCAAACCTCAAGGCATACTCAGTAACCATCATCCGGTTCTGAGTCAGGTTGGTAAACTCGTCAACCTTTGCAGCTCGGACTACAACACTGTAATACTTATCGTTGAAAATATTTCTGAACTCTTCTCAGGTCATAGTTGCAACGTTCTTTCTCTGAGTTACCACATCCTACCAGATGCGGGCATCCTATCTGAACATGTAGCTGACACAAGCTACCCTCTCATTCCCTTCCACCCTCATGAAGTCCAGAATGGACGAAATCATATTCATCCACTGCTCTGCCTGCACTGGGTCTGGTCCACCCTCAAAGGTGGGAAGGTGTAGTTTCCTGAACCTCTCTTACAAAGGTTTCCACATATTCTCCATAACAGGCTGAATTGGCAATAGTGCCACAGCCCGCAGAACCTGCAACCTAATGCCCTAAGGAGGGGCAAGTTGCCTCAAGTGTCGGAGCTCTTCTCCTGTTCAATAAAGTCTAGCTTCCATCTTGGAAAATAACTATTGCCAATTCTGTAGGCAGGTGGAGGGTCTTATCCCTAGTTATCATCCTCGACCCTATTGTCGCGGAGTCTGATTGATCGCCGAGGCATCTCAACAATATGCATACAATCAACGACGCCGCTGATCAGGCATGATAACAACATCCAAAACCACCTCCCAATTCATATCAACCAACCATAAACAACAATCCACAACACATAGAGAACATACAACACTCAAGGGGGATGCCCTAGCATCATGCATATGTTAACACATTCATCATGCTCTATATAAAATAATTAGGCAAACATGGCACTTAAACACACAATCAAGCAAATAATTCAACAATCATCAACCAACCTTGAGTTAAGCTTGTCACTGGAAGCGAGCGTACATGTTCGATCAATCTCTAGGAACCATAAACCTTGGCTCGCTCTGAGACCAAGTTGTAACGCCCTACTTCCTTAGAACCATTACTAAGTGCATTTAAAATGTGCTAATCACTTGCTAATCAAGGTTTTAGGTTAAAAGTGTGGCTAAGTTGAAATAAAACCCATTCCAGTCATTAAATACAAAATATTTGGATACTCATTGAAAATCTAAAAAAGTTTTATAGTTGGGATTCCAAAATAATATTTAGAAAATATTTACAACTCAAAATACATTTAAGGTCGACTAAAAGAAAAAATTCAGTGTAATACATATCATTTCCCAAAAATACCCCTGGTCGTGGCAGCCAGGCAAGCCGAACATGTACATGTCGCTCAACGCTCTCTGTACTCATGGTTGGTCGACCTTACCTACACCATAGAACACCCGTGAGCCAAAGCCCAGCAAGAAAACTCGACATATGCATATCTATCAATCAACATATAACAAAGCAGCCAACAAGCTAAGCATATAGCGGCCATGCTGTCCCAGGCACTTTACCAGGCCCTGGGTACGCGGTCTACACCGTGAGGATGTCTCATGCAACGCAGCTCTGTGAAGGTTCTTACCCTAGCGGCTTGCACTCTGCATGCTCAACGCCGCTCTCGGCCCCTTGCCGTACTCGGCCTTTCACTCCACGTGCTTAATGCCGTTCCTGGCCCCTTGCCGTAATTAGCTTCCTGCCATTCTCGGCCTTTGCCGTTCTTGGCCTTCGCCGTTCATTCACAAATATGCAATACATAGCATATAATCAACAAAACTTAAGCACATACAAAACATAAACAATAGGGCTACACCCTGCAATTAGATCACATAGGGTCATGCCCTACAATACAAACTATAAGGCCATCCCCTGCTCTATGAGTACAACAATTTTCTTACCCGTGTCCCAAGCTTCTTGAGCTCTGATTTCCGGAGCATAGTCCTCTAGTCTGAGCCTTGCTGAAAACCTAGTCACAACGCATTGACAAAAGCTATCCATCAAGCTCTAATTTACTAAATAACTTTGGGTTACAATTCTAGTCTTCGGGACCTTGGATTCTATCAATTCAGGTGATCAAATCCATCCCGAGCCTTAACTTTTGGCTTCCCAAGCTAAAGGCCTTCTCGGGGTCCCAAAACCCTCTAAGAGCCACGACCCCATGCCTTTGCTCCGCGAATCGCCTCCACCAGATGTTCAGCCTCCCCAAGCATCAGACACGCGCCGTGACCCAGCCATAGTGGCGGCGCGACCCGCCCATGCAACCGAGCCCCCTTGGCTCCCATCTGTTCTAGAGGGCCACGACACACCAAGAACAGAGCCGCGACCCTGCCCTCTTCAAACTCATAAAACATCCATTTTTCAGCAACCAAATCCCATCCAATTTAACCTAAAATCATCCCAATAACATAACTTAGATATCACAATAATTGCAATACGTTCTAGCAATAAAACCCAATAGAAAACTAGCTTAAAACTTCATCAAAACTCCAATTCAATGCATAAGCTAAAAGGGTTCAAGAACATCTTTAAAACAACCATAAAACTCATAATTAAATGTCCAAAATCATAATTCAAAGCTTACCTCAATCTCGGTTTGAATCCATAAGCTAATATTGAGCTAATCTCCAAGTCTACAGCTCTAACTTGTGATTTCTAGTTAAAAATCCCCTTGATTTCCAATGGTTTCGCAGACCCAGAATGTGGCTATGATGGGCTAGGAGGAATTCACACAGTTGCTCAATGAATAATATTATAATGACGTAGTTAGAACTGAAAGGATGAGTGAATTTATGAATTTAGTTTAGGGCTACATGATAGTGGTAGAATACGCCATGAAATTCTACTCGTTGGCCAAGTTCACTTTTGACTTGGTGTCGACTAATGTGGCTCGAAATGAACGGTTTGTTCAAGGATTGAACTTCAGGATAGCCTAGGGTATCATAAGCGCATCGATACCCAAGATTTTTACATATGCTCAAGTAGTAGATAAGGTGCTTACTGTAGAGAGTGTCGAGGATGAGATATGGAGGGAGAGCGTCGCAAGGCGCAATGTTCAGAGGGTGGTACCTTCGTTTACTAGGACTAGTTTGGGCAGAGGCCCCTTAGATCAGACAAGGAAGACTTGAGATACAGTTAGTACGCCTGGTTCAAGTAAGAGACCTCGGGGGTATTCAGAGTGGCCATCACAACGAAAGTGATAGTTGGAAAAATGATCAAAAGTGCTCTCGGTGTAGGTGATGTCACTTGAGAGAATTTCATGTTAAGGCATGTTTCCTATGTGGTGTGGTGGGTCATCTAAAGAAAAATTGCCTACATTTGGAAAAAGAGGATGGGAATCACAACGACACCAGTAGTTCATTGTCCCATCACCATCATAGTAATCCAAGTTACGACGGAGCCGTCGAGATGGAGAATGCTCAGATGAGGAGCCATCTCATCGACGTTAATAGGCGTATTGATAAGATAATGTCTCAATTATCCTCTCATGTAATCGACCATAATATTGGAAGGAGGAAAAGTGGGTCCCACAGATGCAGGTCCCACAGACGTAATCATCGTAATGTAAGCCCGCGCTTCGTGCCATCAGAACAGACACCCAGGAATGACTGGCTAGCTCACAATCATAGGAACAAACAGGCGACTCATGTTGCTAGAAATCAACTCATTTAAACAGGGCAAGCAAAGACTACTTCCATATGTACAAGGGTCCACTCAAATCCTCTAGCACCACTCCAACTGGGTTTTGACGAACAAAGAAACAAGGAGGAATTACCACTAGTCTAGGATATTAGATTGGTTAATGGGCAACCTAGATTGGTGCATCCTGATGGACTACGGGTTTCCTCACCAATAAGGAACCCTTGATCACCGATTCATCACCCAACACCCCCACGAGCGCAAGAGAATACACCAGATCATGGAATCAACTAAAGAAACTCTACCCACTAAGGATACACATGTGTTCATGATCCTGAGATACTGGAATCTTAGTTCGCATAAATGACGAAGCTCAGTGACCTCATCAATGAATGGTGAGGTTTGCTTAAGGTACCTATTGGATGGAGATCTGTCATGAGAGAAGGTCCGCGATTGTTCACGGTACACACTCTCAAAGATAGGATACCGACTTAAGAAATCATCTAAACTCAGCTCAGAGTTTCCACTCTAACCATCAGTCTGACTTGCGCGATCAATTAAACGCTTAATGATCTAAGTTATACTCAGATTAGGAAAATCCTTTGAATGATGCGTGATGATGGGAATGCTTCGATTAACTGAGCTCAAGCTTTGAGAGATGAGATCTCAAAAAACGTGCAGCTCGAGATGGGAGCTATTGGTAAACTCCCAAACAACCCGTTAGTGAATGATGCAACCCTTGAGCATCTTGCTATGATGGAGAAGATAATGAGGTATCTCATGTATGAGAGAAATCAGCACGATTGCGATTATGATGAGGAGCTCGAATCTTTCGCTCCTCATATCGCTACCGCTCTATATCCAATAGGTTTCAAGATGCAGCAAATGACTACCTATGATGGAATGAACAGCCTGTCAAACCACATTGGGACCTTCAGTACTCTAATGAGAACCCATAATGTTAGTGTCGACCTACACAACGTTCTTTTCCCAGCCACATTTACAAGAGCAGCAGAAGTATGGTTAACAAATTTAAAACGAATTCAATCACCTCCTGGCAGCAATTGTCGTCAGAGTTTAAAAAGTAGTTTCGAGCTAAAAAGGAAGTATGGGTGGAAGCCAAATCCTTGGCCAATATAAAAAAATAGACGGGTGAGTCTCTCTGGGCTTACATAAACTAGTTCACCAACATAGCTGCTCAAGCCAGAGACATAAAAGATAGTGCCAAACTGATGGTGGTGCGATACGGGATCACCGTGGCATGTTTATTATTGAAGGAACTCTAGAGGGAAAGAGTAAAAAATATATATGAGTTTATTGATCCAGCTCAAGAATGGATAAACCTCAAGGAGGTTGAATTTGCAATAGTCAGAACTAGTCAAATTGCCACTCAGCCTGCTAGAGTGGTAGAAAATACTGCAGCCATGGCTCAGCCCGCTACCCATAATAACCAGGCGAGAAACAGTAACAAAAGGAAGGGAAGTAATGAAGGCGACCAGGTGGGTTCCAAGAAGAATAAAAATGGGGACAAATATGCCTTGATATTCACCGCGTATACTGACTTGATGGATGAAAGGGAAAACATATATCTGGCGAATTCTACTCACCTTCAGTGGTAAAATCTAGTGCCCATGAGGAATCAATGGGCAAAAAGAGATCTAGCCAATTTCTATCATTACCACAATGACAGTGGCCACAATACTAATGACTATTGTCAATTGAAGGATGAGATCGAGACTCTTATTTGATCTGGACCATTAGAACAGTACGCCTGAAATTGGGTAACTCCCAATCAGCCGGCCGTGCATAATCCACGACCAGCCTCAAGAAATCTAGCAAACCCACCACCAGCTCTTCTAGCTTCAAAAAACCCACTCATCCCTCCTCCTGTAAAGGGATGAGATATTGCCACCATCGCAGGCGGACCTCATTTGGCTGGAAAAGGCAATGGGGCCCAGAAAAGGTATATCTAGGAGTTAAAGACCCATGATGGTGAAATATTTACTTCCGATCAGTGTTTATCAAAGTAGCTAAAAATGAACAAGCAACAAAAGAAGGTGGACACAAGCAATGTCAAATTCTCGCATAATTATCCGCTGGTCATAACCATTTAGCTCGCAAACTGGAGAGTTTGAAGAATCTTGATTGATAACGAGAGCTTCGTAAACATGCTATACAGGTCAACTCTATAAAAGATGGGACTCTCAGTGATGGACTAGAAGGCCTCCTCCATACCTCTTTATGGGTTTTTCAGGAGAAGGAATGGCAGCCATCGGGGTAATCGAGCTCATTATAACCATTGGTGATGAAACATGAGTTGTGGCGAAGATGCCCGAGTTCATTGTCATAGATTTCTCGACTCCCTAGAACGCCATTTTAGGGAGACCAGCCTTGATAGTGTTCGAGGTCATAACTTACGTTCACCATTTGGCTATGAAGTTCCTTTCCGCCACTGGGATATGCATAGTAAGAAGGGATCAAATCGCTTCCAGAGAATGTTATAGCATTTCAATGAAGGGAAGATCACAACCCGGATAGTAAGCCATGGTAAAAATTAAGGAGACCAAGGAACCCTAGGCAATGATCGATCTGAGCTCCAAGCCCTAGAGGAGATAGAGGAGGAAATCCTCGATCAAGAAGCAACCTCAAAGGTTGTAATGATCGGAAAAAATCTTGATGCCGAACATAAAAGAAATCTGATCGAATTTTTGAGGAACACCCTCTATATCTTAAATTGGTGACATGCCGATATGGTGGGAATCATTCCAAGCTTGATCATGCACACACTAAATCTGGACATAAACATACCCTCCAAACAAGAGAAAATAAGGTTGTTGAGAAAGGAAACTTGAGATGCTATAGAGGAAGAAGTAGCTCCTCTCTTAAAATGTTGTTTCATTCGAGAGGCAAAATATCCAACGTTGATAGCAAACCCCATTCTAGTTACAAAACCTAACGAAAACTGGAGGACTTGAATTTATTTCTCCGACATCAACAAAGCCTTCCCTAAGAACTATTTTCCTTTACCAAGGATTGATTTGCTCGTGGATGCCACTGCTTGTCATGAGCTCATCTCTTTCATGGACACGTATTCTGGATATAACCAGATCACAAAGAACCTTGTAGACCAAGAGCATACTAGCTTTATGAGCGAGCATAACATATATTTCTACAAATTCATTCCATTCCTTCTGGAAAATGCTGGAGCTACTTACCAGAGATTGGTAAATAAAATGATCGCTGACCAGATCGGGAAGAATATGGAGGTGTATGTTGATGATATGTTTTTCAAATCAATGTTTGCCAATAAGCATGTGTTCGACCTAGAAGAATGTTTTATTGTACTGAGAAAGTACAACATGAAGCTGAATCCCCACAAATTGTAACTTCAGGGTTTCATCGTGGAAATTCCAAGGCTTCATCATTAATTCAAGGGGGATTTAAGTTGATCCTAAGAAAATCAGATCGTTGTTGGATATACCATCGCCTTGTTCGCGAAAAGAGGTCTAGAGTTTAACTAGAAAGCTCGCCGCCCACAACCGGTTTGTGTCAAAGTCTACCGAAAAATGTCTCCCCTTCTAAAATTTACTAAGGGGAAATAGACGGATCAAATGGACCGAAAAGTGTGAGAAGGAATTTCAAGATTTAAAGAAGCATATGGCTAAACTCGCCATCCTGTCAAAGCCCATTTGCAGGGAGGATTTATAACTGTATCTGGCGGTAATAGAGAGTGCAGTCAGCGTCATTCTAGTCCGAGAGGAAAATTGAACTCAGAAACCAATAACTCTCGATACCCTTTGATCGAGAAGCATGAGTTTTACTTAGTCCTAGCCTTGCAGAAGCTTAATCCCTACTTCCAGTTCCACGCTATACATGTAACGACCCAAAAATGCTAATAAGGTCTAGTGCCTTGATTAGTGTGCCAGGAGGAGATAATTGGATAAGTATATGTGATTATGTCCTTTAAATGTGTGACTATGTGGCATGCATTATATATATGATGATGTGAGTATATTATATGCATGTGGTCCATTTATTGTTTATAAGGGAGTATTTGCAATTTAGGCCTACTAAGGGCATAATTGTGATTATATTTGATAAATGGTTGAGGCCACATTATTATGTGGATATATTTGTAGTATATGGCTCAAGGCGATCCTAGTGAGTGGATTAGCGGAATAGTCACGACAGGGAATAATACCCGACTCGTGGTGAGCTTAGGGGTATTTTGGGAAATTCAGTGTACATTTGGGGTATATTGAGTAATGGATAAGTATTTGGTAATTATTTGGACATGACATGATTAATTGGGAATCTGTAGGATGACTTGAGGAATTAGTGGGAATCGAGATTAATGATTGTTTTATCCTTAAGGGAAATAAAAGGGATAAGTTATCTTAAGGGGCAATCTGGTCTTTTTGGGGGTTAAGAGATTAACTCAGTAAGTCCTATGCCTAACGAGAGCCCAATAGTTCATTCTTAAAACACACAGAATCCTCTCTCTCTTCTCCCACATGTTCTCACTTTCTCTCTCTCTAGAACCTAAGTAAAGTTTGGCGAAATGAAGGAGAACACTCACGAAGAATAAGATGGGATTTGAGGCTGGAAGTATACAGAGTTTAGCTGGGGGATCCAAGCTTCGAATTGAGGTAAGAGTTCAAGTCCTAATCTGCTGAATTATTATTGAATTTAGAGCTTGCATGAATTCTGGGTTTTGATTGGTTTTGGGTGTTTGATGAGTGTAAGAAATTTGTTATAGGTTTGATATGATGGCTAGGATATAAGGATAAGTTTTCTAGGTTCAATTATGAGATTGGCTAAGGATTAGGGTTAAATTTTGAGGTTTAGGCTCTAGGGAAATGCAGGAAAAAGGCTAGATTTTCTGGGTTTGGGGCCTCAGGCTGTGACTCTGTTCTTCAGGTGCTGCAGCCCGCATGCTTGAAGAGGCTGGGATGCCTCTGATTTTCTAGGTGCACCACCACCTAGAGGGTGCAAGTCGGACCCCATGTCCTCAAGCAAGGAGGGCTTGGCCTCTGCCTAAGGGGTGGGCCGAGGCCCTAAATGGAAAATAAAGGGATTTTACGATTTTAGGCTTGGGAAGGAAGGGGGCTTCAAACCTAAGCGCTCGGGACAAATTCTACTACTCGGTTTAGTTGAATTCAAAGTCGCAGAGGCTAATATTTGTTTCCAAAACATTTAATTGGATTAGAATTTGATAAGTTATCCATCATTGCTTGTGGCTAGGATTACCGCTAAGCCTCATGACTGAGGGTCGTGCTCGAAGATGTTCTTTATCCATCGCTCAGGATTTGAGGTAAGAAAACTTCACCCATGTGGTTGTCATTGGGAGTGAGATTCCCTGTAATTGAATATATGCATTTTGTTAGTTATATATTTTTTATACGAGATATGAAAGTACGGCCTAAGGGTGCCGGGGTTGATGATAAGCATATTGGACATAGCTCGACCTAAGCCAGTCGGGGTTAGCTAAATAATCAGAGGACTCGGCCTAAGCGAGCCAGGGTTAACTAAATAATTAGAGGACTCGGCCTAACCGCATCGGGGTCAGCTAAATAACTATAGGGCTCGGACTAAGGGCACCGACACCTAAATATTCGTATTATAGTCTGAATTATGTGTGAAAGTATATGCTACTCATTGCCTAGCTTGATACTTGTATTTTGTTGATTAATTGAATTAATTGGTTTGAAGTGTATTAATTGCTCTTGTGTAGTATATGTTTGTTGTTTATGGTTTTCTTGCTAGGCCTTGGCACACGGGTGCTACGTGGTGTAGGTAAAGGCAAAGGAAAACTGCACCAACCATGAGGTGGAGAGCGCTGGGGGCGGAGTGTACATTGTCAGTTGCTTGACCGCCACGGCCGAGGGAATTTACAGGAATTAGATATCTAAACTATATTTTGCTATTAGACTAGCTCATGTTGTATCGGTTTTTTAGAGTTGTTTTTCGTCAGGTAAATACTATTTTTTGGATCTCATGTATTAAACATTTGTCTAAATGAAAATCAACCGTTTCTGATCAAAATCTTTTTACCCTAACCTGCTAGTTGAATTTAGGATCACATTTATGTTCAAATGAGTTGATTAGCAAGTCTCGCACTATTTTAAACACACAGAGTAACGATCTTGGTTATCGAGAGTGTTACAACTTGGTGTCAAAGCATTCTAGGTTTAAGGGTTCTTGAAGACTGGCTGGGCATGTACACTCGCCGCTAAAGACAAGCTCGACTCAGGGTTTGGTAACCATATATGTGATTATATGGTTAAATGTTTAAATGAAATATAAATGTTTTATTTGCATGATTAATAGGGAGCATGAGATATACTGATAGAGCCTTACCCTTGACTACTTTTTGATTATGATAAGGCATGCTTATTAGCATTGCTATGGTATGTGAATAAATCTTTAAATGCTTGTTTGCATCTTGATTGCATATTGTTGGTTCAGTTTCGATGTTAGACCATGGAAAGAACGTTAACCTGTCATCATTGCCTGACTGCCGAGTCGTTGATTGCAGATAAACTTGGATAGTTATGCGTCCAAGGCGATCAATATGACTAGCTGTCACAGGGGTTAAGGCTAGAGATGATGAACAGGGCTAGAAGCCTCTGCCAGTCCCTAAGAACCAGCAGCAGATATTTGCTGATATGCAAGCCAGACTTCAGATTCAGGAAGAACAAATTCACCTTCTGAGGAAACAGGCTTCGTCAAGGAATGTCGCACCTAATGTGCCACCTGTTGCGGCACTAGCTGTACAACCATCTGAGGTTGGGAACAAGTGGGAGCCACTCTATGAACGATTCAGGAGGCAGCATCCTCCAATCTTTGAGGGAGGACCAGATCCACTGAAGGCTGAACATTGGATGAGTATGATCGCCTCTATTTTTTATTTTATGAGAGTAGAAGGCAGCAACAAGGTGGCCTATGCCACCTATATTCTTAGAGAGGATGCCCGAATTTGGCATCACAGACTCAAGACATTTCTGCTATGAGCTAGGACGGGTTCAGAGACCTGTTCAACCATAAATATTATAACATTGCCGTCAGGGCAGGGAAGGTGAATAAGTTTATTGGGTTAGTGTAGGGCAGCATGGAAGTTACTGAGTATGCTCTGATGTTTGACAGGCTAGCGAAGTTTGCACCAGATTTAGTGCCTACAGATGCCGCTAGACAGAACAGGTTTATTCGATGGCTTAAAGCTATGATAGCCTAAGATGTGAGAATCACATCAGTATCTGGGGGACGAGCCCAGGCAGTTGAGAAGGCCCTTACTGCTGAGGAGGCAGAAAACAAGATCTGGAGGGAGAACGCTACGAGACGGGATGTTTGTAGGGCAGTACCTCCATTTCTAGGGTCTAGTAGGGGCAGAGTCCCCAGTGATCAGAAGAGGAAGACCCCTGACACCTCGACCACTACAGGTCCGATAGAAGGGTCGGGGTGTCCAGTGTGGCCGCCAGGGAGGTGGTGAGGCATAAAGGAGTTATCCAGAGTGCAAGAAGCGCCATCTGGGTGAATGCAAGGCCAAGGCTTGTTACTTGTGCGGGGTGGTTGGAGACCTCAAGAAAGATTTCCCCACACTGAAAAAGGAGGAACTGGGGAAGGTGGACAACTTGACTCCAGCTCGAGTGTTCACCTTGATGTAGGCAGAGGCCGAGGCTAGTCCATCGGTAGTGACAGGTTCGCTTTCTAGCGTTGGCTCTTCATATACTGTATTGATTGACTCTGGTGCTACACATTCATTTGTTTCTAGTAAGGTGATTGATAGACTATGTAGGCCTAGTGAGTACTATACTACGAGGTGTGGGACTATATTGCCTATAGGGGAGCTGATAGTTTCTAGGAGATGGATTAGAGCACTGCTAGTGATAGTGGATAGTAGGGAACTATCAGTAGATTTGATTGAGTTGGGCATGGATGATTTTGATATGATTTTGGGAATGGATTGGCTAGTCAGATATGGGGCCAATTTTGATTGCAGGAAGAAGTTGGTGACTTTTGAGCCTGAGGGTGAGGACCCCTTTATTTTCGAGGGTGCTATGCATGGACCCTGCATTCCCATGATATCATCATTGAGGGCTAGGGACCTGTTACAAGGATGTTGTATAGGTTTTCTAGCTAGTGTGGTGGATACCACTAGAGTTATGCAAGTGGGGCCGGGAGAGACTAGATTATTATGCTAGTTCTTGGACATGTTTCCTGAGGACTTACCAGGATTACTGCCACAGAGGGAGATTCAGTTTGTCATTGAGTTAGTGCCAGGTACAGAGCCAGTGTCGAGGGCACCATATAGAATGGCTTTGGCAGAGTTAAAGGAATTGAAGATACAATTGTAAAGGCTTCTAGATTTGGGGTTTATCAGACCTAGCTTCTCTCCATGGGGTACTCCAGTTTTATTTTTGAAGAATAATGATGGGACTATGAGAATGTGTATTGTCCTAAGAACAAGTACCCATTACCAAGGATCGATGACCTATTCGATCAACTGCAGGGAAAGAAGGTATTTTCAAAGATTGATCTTCGATCTGGTTATCACCACCTGAGGATCAAGGATGAGGATATTCCGAAGACGACCCTCCGTACGAGGTATGGGAATTATGAGTTCTTAGTCATGTCGTTCGGTTTGGCCAAGGCCCTAGCAGCATTTATGGATCTAATGAACAAGGTGTTCAAGGACTTCTTAGATCAGTTTGTGATTGTCTTCATCGACGACATCTTATTTTACTCCAGTTCAGAGGCAGAGCATGAGTAGCATCTCCGACAGGCATTACAGAGATTTAGAAAGCATCAGTTGTATGCTAAGTTTAAGAAGTGTGAGTTCTGGCTACCAGAACTGACATTCCTTGGACATATCGTTAGTGGAGATGGGATTAAGGTAGATCTAGCCAAGGTTGAGGTGGTTAGGGATTGGCGGAGGCCAAGGAACACCTTGGAGGTTAGAAGCTTCCTTGGATTAGCATGTTATTATAGGCGGTTCGTGTAAGGGTTTTCGAAGATTGCCGCACCGATGATAGAATTGACACGGAAGAATCTGAAGTTCACTTAGTCAAACAAGTGTGAGGGTAACTTTCAGGAACTGAAGCGACAACTGATTTCTGCTCCTATGTTGAGTCTTCCTTCAGAGGGAGGAAAGTTTATAGTATACTGTGACGCATCGAGATTGGGGTTGGGATGCGTACTAATGTAGAATGAGAAGGTTATTGCCTATGCGTCGCGACAGTTGAAGGAATATGAGCAGCGATATCCTACCCATGATTTAGAACTGACAGCGATGGTATTCGCACTGAAAGTTTGGTGGCATTTCTTGTATGGAGAGAAGTGCGAGATATACATTGATCATAAGAGTTTAAAGTATTTCTTCACCCAGAAGGACTTTAACATGAGACAGAGACATTGGCTAGAATTGGTGAAGGATTATGACTGTGACATCCTTGACCACCCAGAGAAAACCAATGTAGTGGCAAATGCGTCGAGCCGGAGAGGCCAAGGACAACTATTTAGTTTGAAGTAGATATCGAAAGAATTGGAAGAAGAAATGACCAGGGCGAGGATAGAACTGGTTCTGGGCCAATTGGCCAATATTACTTTATAGTCTACCCTCCTAGAGAGGATAAGAGAGGGTCAAATGGATGATTCACATTTGCAGGAGGTTGGAGAGAATGTCCTAGCTGGGGTAGCTAAGGATTATTCTATTTTAGAGATGGGTTTACTACGGTATATGGATGGGTATTAGACGAGAGGTACTTGATGAATCCCATACTACACAAAAATCAATCTATCCAGGCACCATGAAGATGTATCAGGATCTATGGACTTCATATTGGTGGCTTGGGATAAAGAAGGACGTAGTTGAGTACGTGGCCAAGTGTTTAACCTGTCAGCAGGTGAAGGCTGAGCATCAGCGACTAGAGGGTTTTTTACAACCTTTAGGTATTCTAGAGTGGAAGTGGGAAGACATTACCATTGATTCTGTTGGAAGTTTACCCAGGACAGTGGGGCTACATGACTCGATGTGGGTGATAGTAGATAGGTTCACCAAGTTAGCTCACTTTTTATTAGTGAAAATGACCTATACTGTGGATCAGTATGCAGAGTTGTATGTGATGGAGAATGTACATCTCCACGGAGTTCCTAAATCTATAGTATCAGACTGGGATGCCATATTTACCTTCAAGTTTTAGGGTGGTTTGCAGAAGGTTATGGGGACTCAGTTGAAGTTCAGTACAACCTTTCATCCTTAGACAGATAGACAGTCTGAGAGGACAATTCATGTATTGGAAGACATGCTTAGAGTGTGTGTGTTGAACTTCGAGGGGTCTTGGAGTAAGTACCTTCCGTTGATTGAGTTTTCATATAACAATAGTTATCAATCAACTATTGGAGTAGCTTCATACGAGATGTTGTATGGGAGGAGATGTAGATGCACATTCATTGGAATGAGATGGGTGAGAGGAAATATTTGGGACTGAAGATGGTTTAGAACACTAACGAAGCTATTGAGAAGATCTGAGCTGAATGCTCGCGTCGCAGAGCAGGTAGAAAAGCTACGCTGATTCTAAGCATAGGGACGTGGAGTTCCAAGTATGGGACCATTTGTTTATGCAAGTTTCACATTACGAGGGGTGTAGAGGTTTGGAAAAAGGCAAGCTGAGCCCTAGATTCATAAGACCTTTTGAGATCCTGGAGAGGATCGGGCAAATGGCCTATAGATTAGCTCTGCCACCGTCGTTATTAGGAGTTCACAGCATATTCCACATCTCTATCTTTGGAAATACATCTCAAATACGACTCATGTATTGAGATATGAGGATTGGGAGTTACAGAAAAATTTAACGTCCTGCATTTTCGGGTATCTGTAAATGACTCGGGTCGGGATTTTTTCCCCAATTTAAGAATATTATGTTAAATAATATTATATTTGTTTGGAAATTATTCCATGAGTTATTGCTAGCCAAGTTATGAATTTTGTGATTTAAAAGTCAAGATAAGACTTTCGGTCCTGGACCGACACAAAAGCCCTGATCGGGTAAAAATTTCAGAAAATAAAATAAAAAACTATGGCAAATATATTTTGGACATAAAATACATTCATAAGAATTAAAGTTTGGTCAAAAATAATAAGAAAAATGGAAATTTCAGGGCATTTTGTGTTAAATGCCTAATTTTACCAAAATGGGAAATTTTATTCCATGAATGGACCATAGGTTAAATTTTATTGTCTAATTAATTAAATTAAATGTGAGAGACATTTAATTTAATTTAATTATTTAATGTTAATTTTTGTGATTAAAACTTAATAAGAGTGAAAAATGTATCAATAGTCAATTTGGACTTTTCTTCATATTAAATATTTATTAACCTTTATAAAATATATATATAAAAAATACATAGATAAAATGATAAGGGTGGCTGTCCATGTGATTTTGTAGAGTTGTGTGAACCCAATTTAATTAAGTTTAATTCCCATTTAATTAAGAAGTCAAGTGGGCAAGTGGGTAGAAAAGCACTTAAGTGTTTTGTGATATTTTGAAGAGTTTTGTGAGCCACTCTAACCCCAAAACCGACCACACCTCTCTCCCATTCACTCTCATCTGATTTTTGAAGGCTCTCTTAAGTTTTCTCTCCATTTTCAACCCCAAGAACACCAAGGAGACTTGGAAGCTAAGTCTTGGTCTAGGGAGGGTTTTCCCTAAGGTAAAGTTTCATTAATCTAGACTTTTGTAAAGTTTTAATCATAGAGTTTCAAATAGCTAATTATCTATGTTGTTGGGGGGAGTTGGTTAGGGTTTTTAAAAATGTTTTGAAGGAGCCAAAGCTAGTAGGAAGATCCACACCTTAAGCAAGAACACCAAAGAGGTAAAAAGTTTACTTTTATGGTAGTTATTGTATGCTTTTTTTTTTTGCTTTAAGCATTATTTTATATAGTTAATGCTTAAAGTTTCTTATTGGTGATGTAATAAGGTTATGGTAATTTTTTTATAATTTTTATGATGCTTGTGTATTGATTTTTGAAAATAGGAACCAAAACCCCCAAGGGTTTTGTAGGAAACCTTAAAACAAAATACATCTTTTGAGCTGTGACTTCCAAGGGGTATAGCATCCACGGTATATTGATTTTGTAAATTTTAATTGTACTGTGATGTTGTTGAGATTGAGTACATAAGATTGAGCTTTTGAAATACTCAAAAATATTTAAAAATGAGTAAGTTATGCTATTTCAAAGTTTAAGTAAAAAACTATTTTTTCGTATTCTTATTTTCAGAATTGAGTTTGGACAGCCACTGTATAGGGAAAATGAACCCATTTTTTTCTAAAATTTGGTGGACATATTATTGGCATAACCTAGTATTCCACTGTAAAATTGGGTAAGAAAATACTGAACGGTTTGAAGGTTATTAACTGTCAAAGTTTGGAAGAAAAAAAATAAGGACTTGAAAATAAGGTCATTTTTACCTCATTGTTGAAAAATGATTTCACCAATAAAAAATGCTCATTTTGACCTAAGATTTTACAAAAACCTAAATGGCATACCAAAAATGGAATTGGGAAATTTTTGTAACAATTGGGTAAGTAAATTTCAAGTTATGAACTAACAAAGTATGAAGTTAAAAATACAAAAAATAGGTTTTTCACACTTTGTGCAAAAATGAGATTTTGGAACTTAAGGTAAAAAGTAAAATTTGGCTTATTTCAAGATATAAACTTGGTAAGTCTTGAAAACATATTTTCACTAAAATACCACTTTGGGTTTAGTGTGAATTATTTTTATTAAAGAATTTTTATTCTTTTAAAAATAAGAGATTTAATTTATTAATAGTTAATAAATTTAAAAGAGGGTTTAAAACCCTATATTTTGATAAAATAATTAAGTGAATTATTTTTATAGTAAGTAAAATTGATTAATTGATTTTGGAAAATTAACTAGTCAAGAAGGGAAATTTTTAACGGTTTTCCTAATTAAGACAAATTAGGCAATTTTCTTAAAACGATTTTTAGAGATTAAAACCTTAAGAAAAATAAAAGGGAAATTAAGAGTTTATTTTCTTTAAAAATAATTAAGGAATTTATTAGTATATTCTGGATATAATACTGGCTAAAATCTTACATATTTTAACCGACTTGTTGAAAGTGCGAGTTAATAGCGATACCTTGAAAGAATAAGATTTTTAACAGATTGTGGGAAAATACTATTGTGATACCCGAGCCTAGGTATCGAGACCTTAGGATAGGTCTCCCCGAGACTTAGAGTGTAGTCTCAAATATTTTTGTATGAATTTCCTTAATGGGTTTAAAACCAAATAAGGACCATAAATCCTTACAAATGATTTTGAAAATGACCAAACAGCCCAAAATAATAATAATGAATTATGTGCCATAATTAATCTGAGGATACTGTATGGATAACTACAGTATTGGCTAAGCGTAACTGGACTGAACATTGGGGGGTGAAAATCTGGTGAGTGCTGAGGACTCCAAGTAAGTCAACTTATATTGTGTGGCTGCAACATGAAATGACTATTGTATTGTATGTTAGTATAGGGACACATGCACATATATACACGGTCATAGAAAGTTGCTTAGAGACATTAGTCTAGTGGGTGCTGAGTTAGAAAATATGAACGGTAGATATTTGTCATATCCTAGACGGCTGATCCCCGTCACACTGCTTGATTTTATTATGTCCGGCTCATTACCGCAGCGAGAGGCCAAGAGGTGAGGATTAGCTGGTTAAACCTAGGGGCACTAAAATAAATGGGACCTAGGGTCCCTCATGCTTACTTAATCAGTGAGCGGTTAGAACCCGAGCAAGTGCTCTGATAAGTTATTCCCGGATAGCAGCCGTGAATATTGGCCATTCAGTGAGAGTGCCTAGAGATACTAGGGGTTGTCAGATTGAGTGAGGCTGAACACCCTAGGGGAAACTGCTCACCAGCACCACTGATTGGCATAGAAGTCTCTATAAAACCGTGTAAACTCGATTACACTCTTGGATAAGTAGCGATGCCCTAGGTAACACGATAGTTACCCTTGATGGGGCTATTTATTGGCTAGATCTTAGTGTTGAGACTAGGTTCTCTCTTACAGATTAGCAATTATGTTGGAGGGCATGTTACACCTGAATTGTTTGAAATTGTTGAGTGTTGGTCTTGAATTATATTGTGATATGATATATCTGCTTGCTCTGGGATTTTCTGAGTGCAGGGATATATTTGTTGATAAGATATAGTTGTGAAATAATATATCTGCTTGCTCTGGGATTTTTTGAGTGCAGGGATATATTTGTTAATAAAAAATAGTTGCGATATAATATATCTACTTGTTCTGGGATTTTCTGCGTGCAGGGTTTTATCTGTTTATAGGAAATAATTTATCATTGGTTATCAAGCATGACCATAAGTTTGCTATGACGCTTTTGCATTCTTGAAATTGATTGCGTAGGGTCCGGATGGATCCGGAACCCTAATTCTCTGCATGCTTTGTTTTAAGGTTGAACTTACTAAGCGTTTTCGCTTACCTAGTTGTTTCATGTTGTAGGTAAGAGCAAGGGCAACGCATAGCAGTGAGCGCTGGAGTCTACCTTGCAAATGTACATGTGGATCGACTTTTTGGGAAGCCGTTCTATTTTTGGAAATGTTGTGTAATTTTCCTAAACTAGGCTCACTCTACTCTTTATAAAATATGTTTGTAAATAAATGTTAAGTATGGCCATACGACTTTTTAAAAAAGTTTTTTTATTCGAATTTTTAAGACATTTTGTTAAATGAAAACATTTACATTTCCGCATTATGGAGTATTGAAAATCCGGGTTGTTACAATATGTGGTAAATGGTTGAGACCAAATTATTATGTGGATATATTTGTAGTACATGGCTCGAGGCGATCCTAGTGAGCGGATTAGCGGAATAGTCACAACAGTGAATAATACCTGGATCGGGATGAGCTTAGAGGTATTTTGGGAAGTTCAGTGTATATCTGGGGTTTATTGAGTAACGAATAAGTATTTTGTAATTAGTTGGACATGATGGGATTAATTGGAAATTTGTAGGATGACTCGAGGAATTAGCGGGAATTAGGATTAATGACCGTTTTACCCTTAAGAGTAATAAAAGGGATAAGTTAGCTTAAGGGGAAATCTGGTCTTTTTGGGGGTTAAGAGATTAACTCATTAAGTCCTACGCCTAACCAAAACCCACTAGTTCATGCCTAAAACGTACAGAATCCTCTCCCTCTTCTCCCACACGTTATCACTTTCTCTCTCTCTAGAACATAAGTAAAGATTGGTGAATTGACGGAGAACACTCAGGAAGATTAAGCTGGGATTTGAGGCTGGAAGTAGACAGAGTTTAGCTAGGGGATCCAAGCAACAAATTGAGATAAGAGTTCAAGTCCTAATCTACTGAATTATTGTAGAATTTGGAGCTTGCATGAATTTTGGGTTTTGACTGGTCTTCGGTGTAAGACATTTGTTATAGGTTGGTTATGATTGTTAAGATATAAGGATTAGTTTTCTGGGTTCAATTATGAGATTGGCTGAGGATTGGGGTTAAATTTTAGGGCCGTGGCCCGCCCCTTAAGTTTTAAGGTTTAGGCTCGAGGGTAATGCAGGAAAAAGGCTGGATTTTCTAGGTTTGGGGCCTCGGGCTACGACCCTGTTCTTCAGGTGCCGCGACCCGCGTGCTTGAAGAGGCTGGGATGCCTCTGATTTGCCAGGTGCACTGCGACCCAGGGGGTGCAAGTCCCGACCCATGTCCTCAAGAATGGAGGGCTTGGCCTCTATCTAAGGGCGGGCCATGACCATAAAGGGAAAGTCGCTGCCCTAAATGAAAAATAATGGGGTCTTAGGTTTTTAGGCTCGGGGAGGCACGGGGTTTCAAACCTAAGCGCTCAGGACGAATTCTACTACCTAGCTGAGTAGAATTCGAGGTTCCCGACGCTAGTATTTGTTTCCAAAATATTTAATTGGATTAGAATTTGATAAGTTATCCATCATTGCTTGTGACTAGGATTTCCGCTAAGGCTCAGGATTGAGGGTCGTGCTCCGAGCTGTTCTTTATCCATCGCTCGGGATTCGAGGTAAGAAAACTGCACCCAAGTGGTTGTCATTGGGAGTGAGATTCCATGTAATTGAATATATGCATTCTGTGAGTTATATATCTGTTATGTGGGATATGAAAGTATGACCTAAGGGTGTCGGGGTTGATGATAAGCGTATTGGACACAACTCGGCCTACGCTAGTCGGGGTTAGCTAAATAATCAGAGGACTTGGCCTAAGCGAGCTAATGTCAACTAAGTAATCAGAGGACTTAGCCTAAGCGAGTTGGGGTTAGCCAAATAACTAGAGGGCTCGGCTTAAGGGCACCCACACCTAAATAATCGTCTTATAGTTTGAGTTATGTGTGAAAGTATATGCTAATTGTTGCCTTGCTTGATACTTGTATTTTGCTGATTAATTAAATTAATTGGTTTAATGTTTATCAATTGCTCTTGTGATTTATATTTTTGTTGTTTATGGTTTTCTAGCTTAGGCTTGGCTCACGGGTGCTACGTGGTGTAGGAAAAGGCAAAGGAACACTGGACCAACCATGAGTTGGAGAGCTCTAGGGCAGAGTGTACATTGTCAGCTGCTCGATTGCCACAGCTGAGGGAATTTATAGGAATTAGAGCTCTAAACTATATTTTTCCGTTGGATTGGCTCATGTTGTATCAGTTTTTTAGAGTTGTTTTTCGTCATGTAAATACTATTTTTGGGATCCCATGTATCAAACATTTGTTTAAATGAAAATCAACCGTTTATGATCAAAATCTTTCAACCCTAACCTGTTAGTTGACTTTAGGATCACATTTATGTTCAAACGACTTGATTAGCAAGTCTCGCATTATCTAAAACACACAGTGTAATGGTCTTTGTTATCCAGGGCATTACAATACACGTCTTATTCGATCAACCTTTATGGCAGGTTTTACAAATTCTTGAAGCATCGTGATGCTTACTAAAGTTGGCCATCAAAATGAGCCAGTTTGATATTCTGTAAAAGCCACGAACAACTATAAAGGGGCATACCCTTATTGATTTTGGGGCTGAGTGCATCGATTTTCAAAAGTAGCCTATAAGGGAATCGGTCCAGGAATTGTGGAAACTGTTCTTTGAAAAATTCTCAAACAAGCATGAGTCTCGATCTGGAATAATTGTGATTACACTCGAGGGGCATCACCACAACTAAGGAGGCTGACACGTTGAACGTGGTCCTAGTTTATTTCCTTGAGAAACCCAACATAGATGAAAAGCTGAAGAAAATCAATATGTTCCAGGAAGGCTCAACCTGGATTACTCCAATCGTAGAGTAATTCTCCATCGAAAAATTGCTGGAGGATCGCAAGGATGCAAGGAAATTGTTATACCAAGTCCCAAGGTATGTTTTGGTTGAGGGAATTCTTTACAGGCGAGGTCTTTCCATACCATTGCTCAGGTGTGTTTTGCCAGAAGAAGCTGAAGCCATCCTTATGGAAGTGCATGAGGGATTTTGCGGAGACCATGCTGGGGGGCAAAGCTTGGCTTTAAAAATATTGAGGCAAGCATATTTGTGGTCTACCTTGAACAAAGACTCGACCTCCTGTTCATTGACTCGGCCAGCATTTTTTGATGATAACCCGGCTGCGCCTGTCGAAGTAACAATGATTTCCTCTCATTGGACGTTTGCTATATGGGGAATAGATTTAATCAAATCATTACCAACCAAGAAATGAGGAGTTCTCTATATAGCAGTTTTTGTGGACTATTTCATGATGTGGGCCGAAGAAAAACCATTAGGAACAATAACATCAAAGAGAGTACTCAATTTCATGATAGAGAACATAATATGCCATTTCTGGCTCCCAAGGAAGATCGTATCAGATAATGGGACTAAATTCGATAGTGACCTATTGACCAACTTTTTTGATAAGTACGGAGTAATTAAGATTTTTTCTTCAGTAGCATATTGTCAGGCTATTAGGCAGGTCCAAGCGATGAATAAGACACTTAAGACAAGTTTAAAGATAAGGTTTGATGATGCCAAAGGTTTGTGGTGTGAACAGCTCACACAAGTCCTTTGGGCATACAAAACTTCTCACCACACCTCTCCTAGGCACACACCGTTCTCACTAACCGTCGGAAGTGAAGATATGATCCCAGTTAAAGCCTTAGCAACCTCTAATAGACAAAAAAACTTTTGACCAAGAGGTAACAGAAGGTAACGGGATACTTCAATCAAAAAGTCAAAGAAAGGAGACTCGAACTGGGAGACCTAGTGCTTAGAAGAGCAATTTTAGCAAATAAAGACCCTAAAGATGCCCAAATCGGGAAGGACCATATTGGTTCATAGAGAATCTACAGGAAGGCACTTTCACATTAGCCTGGTTAAGTTTAGAGGTAGTTCCACAAACTTGTAACACTTTCCTTTTGAAGAAGTATTATCAATAATTGGGTCTATTTTAAGTCTAGTTTATGTTGTAAGACTTATTTATAAAAGTTGTTCCCTTAATTTTTCCTTTAATTTAAGAAAATAATGGTTGTTGTGTAGTTTAAACACGGTACTATAATTTACTTAATTTTTTTATAAGATCATTATGTAAAAGTGACCTAGAATATTCATAAATTTTAATCACTTTAGGGGCATATTAGAAGGCCCCAAAATCCCTAATACAATAAAAAGGATGGATAAGCGTGTCAGGAGAGCAAGTGGTGTAATAATGTGTTAAGTAATTGAATAAATAAGTGATAATGTGAATTATATGAGTTATATTATGATGTGACTACTTATGCATGTTTAGGACTATTAAATATACTTAAAGGCCATTTTTTTGTCAAAAAAGGACATTTTCGTAATTTTGACCCGTTGAGGGTGTAATTGTAATTTTGTTTGCTATGTATTTGAGTCCACATTATTATGTGGATATATTTGAGATATTCGACACAAGTCAATCCTTTTGACCAATTTAGCAAAAAGGTGACAACGCAGATTAATACCAGGCTCGGGGTGAGCCTAGGGGTATTTTGGTAATTTGGTGAATTACTAGGAATTATTAGAATGTGGGATATATTTGAGAAATGTATTTCTTTTTGGAGGATTAATGGATTTAATTGGGAATTTTAAGTGTAATTTGAGGTTTTGTGGGAATTGGTGCTAAATGACCATTTTGCCCTTGTGGGGCTTTAAGGTCAAAGTCATGGGAAATGGATAATATGGTATTTTTGGACTATTGAGCTGAGAAAATAGGCTAAGTGTTGGGCACTCTGCTCTGTCCCGTATACTCTCTCTCTCTACTTTAACTATCTTGAAGGACTCACTCAAGGGAAACCATTTTTTGAATCTTTGAGTTTTGAGCAATCTTAGGCGGAATTGAGTGTTTAAGACCAAGATTGGAGCTGTCAAGGTCTCTAGTAACACTGGGATTTTGAATTGAGATGGTTTTCTGCAAGGCTCGGGTGAAAAAAGATCGTGCTCATGGTCGCCTCGAGATTAGGGCATTTAGCTGGTTATCGAATGTGGTTATAACCACACTCTCTATATATATTTAAATATAAAAGTTTTTTGGATTCTATATAGATATGTTGTATATGAGGTGCATATCTATTTGTATTTTTCTGGAAAGCTCGGCTAATAAACCATGGTCAACAATAGCATGTGAAATGCTGACCGTTACGACTGGGTCATTCCGAGAGTGTGGTATGCGCTCGTTTAGCTCAAAGGCCAAACAAATGAATTGTATGCTTGCTTGAGTTTGACTAAAATTGCTTAGAGTGTTGTATATGATTTATACTCTATTTATTATCTGTTCTACTTAATTATGTTTTCTTGCTGGGCCTTGGCTCATGGGTGCAGGTAACGGAAAGAGAAGTTGGACAAGCCATGAATTGAGAGCTCTAGGGGCGGTGTGTACATATGCAGCCTGCTCAACTTCCACAATCGAGTTATCTTTTGAGGATCTAGGGCTTCACTTCATTTTGTCGCTTAGGATGACCAATTTTGTACCTTGTCACTTTTATGTTTAGTTCATTTTGGGATTCCGTGTATATATACTCAACCTTTTTAATGAAAAGAATTACTTTTAGCCAATATTTTTAGTAATTACACATTTAAGTCCAAATGACTTGCTTAACGAGTTAAGCACTATTTTAAACACAGTGTAAAGATCTTGGATTAGTTAGACATTATCACTTGGTATCAGAGTCAGGTTAGGGTTTAATGGTTCTTGAAGATTGGCTGAGCATGTACACTCGTCACTAAATATATGCTCGACTCACAAGTCAGTAATTAAAGAATTAAATATGTGTTAATTGCTTAATTTGAATATATATGCATTATCTACATGCTAGAATAGGAAGCCTTAGATATACAGATTGGGCCTGGCCCTTGTCTGCTATGTGAATACGAAAAGATACGCTTATTAGCGTTGTTGCGGCATGTGAAAGTTATCAAAATGCTTATTAGCATTGCTATTGTATGTGTATGCTTATTTTTTCGGTTTTGGACCATCACTACTACAAATATAGGCCTTATCTGTGGTTTTTTTTTTACCTTAAAGAAAAAGTGCAGAGAAAAAATTTGAATGACTCTAAAATATCACATTAAATGCCCGCGCCCTATTTTATTGCGGTTTACAAAAAAACGCAATGTAAAGTTTGAAGCTTGGGGGAGGCGGGGGATTTTCTTCACTGTTCTCTATCAAGAACCACCATAGAGAAAAGTGTACCACTTTTCTATGCGGTTATATAGCAAAAATCGGGGAGAAAAGTACAATTTTCTCCATGGGTTTTGCTGTATAACTGCGGAGAAAATCCCTTCTCCCCTGCAAAACAACCTGAGGCCCTAACTTCCCCTAATTTCCCACATTTGACACACGAGAAACCAGCGGCTCCACCTTCGTCCCAAGCCACGGGTAAGCTCCATTTTCATAATTTTACTTTGTTTTTTTTTCATTTTCTTGCATATTAACGCTTTAAATCATGTAAATGAAGAAATATTGAGTGAGTTTCATGGGATTTTAATGTATGTTTATATGGTAATTTTCAAGCTTTTTCCTAACGTTTTGAAAGTTTATATAGGATCAGAAGACATTTTCATTGTTCAAAACATGTATTGATCACTAAAACTTGATTTTTTTAATATATATTTCGGTTTTTTGGTATTTTTTATATTATTTACCCAATTTATTGGTTTTTTAATAAAGTTAATATTAAATATGTTAAATCTTTAGAATGTATTGTATTTTACATAATTTTTTATATTATAATATTATTTCTTACATTATTTACATAATGAATTTTTTAAAAGTTTATTTTTGTTATTTATATTATTTTAGGATCAATACCATTACCATATATTTTCTAACAAATGTTTAAACTTTTATTGTATGAAATATTTGTTTGAATTTGAGGTGTGTTGAAATTGTTGAAGATTAAATTTGAAGGTGGGTAATAATTACTACTTAATTTTTTTTTTTTGATATTTACAAACTACTGTTAGAGGAGTTTGAATATATTAGATATTCATCTGTAGTGAAGTAGGTTCTGAGATAAAATTTTGTACTGCAGAGATAATAGAAGGTTGAGAAGATGTGTGTCTTAGTGAAGTAGGTTCTATGAATTTTGTGTGTTCTGCGATGGCTATGGTTGAGAACATGCATGTTGTTTGTTGTATGTTTTGTTTGATTTGAATTTATAGGTAGTACTAACGTGGGATATGCTATAAAAATAGAAGAAACTCTGCCCAATTTTTTTTATGATTAATATATTAATTGAACATGTTTTATAGGTTAATATATGAAATAATTATGTTTGTTTATGTTGAAATTGTAAATACGTATGAATTTTGAATATGTTACAAAAATAGAGGAAACTCTGCCCATTTCATTTTAGAATTTATTAATTGAGCATATTTTTGTTCAATTACAATATTAATTTTCTTTTCATTATTGACTTAGGAATTAGGTAGATATTACGATTATGGATAAATCATGGATTCTTGAGAATAGAGAAACCCAGCAATTTCAAGACGAATTCAACCAATTTTTAGAATTTTTCCAAACAAATTGTAATGATCCAGAAAGAATTCATTGTCCATGTATAGATTGTGGTAATGGATATAAAAGAAATATTAACATGATAAAGAATCATGTATTTTTTTTAGAATTTGATACAAGTTATCGTACATAGTATTGGCATGGGGAATCATTGAAAAATAATAATCCATATTGATTCCGGATTTGAGGGTTTGATTATTTGGTTTATAGTGTTTTTGATGATCATCCTATGAAATTTCTCGATGAAGCACAAGAAGAGTTTGTTGATGTTCCTTAAAAATTATATAAATTGGTTAGAGATGGAGATAAGCCATTCTTCAATGGTTTTCAGAAACAAAGATTACCAATGATGGTAAAATTTTACAACATAAAAGCAGAAAATGGAGTTAGATGTTTTAGTCAATTTTTAGCTGCTTTTAAGGAGATTTTGCCGTTAGATAATTGCTTCCCTGAGTATACGTATGAAGTGAAGAAAACTTTAAATTTCATAGGGTTGAATTATGAGAAAATCCATGCATGTCCGAACGATTGTGTGTTATATCGTAGAGTATGAGGACATGGACACTTGCCTAGAATGTGATTTACCCCTCTACAAACCTAACAAGAGTAAGGAGATTAGGAAACTTCTTCTTCAAAAAGTGATGTGGTACTTGCCTTTGATTCTATGGCTTAAGCAGCTATATAGAAGTGTTGAATACTCTGAAAACTTACTATGGCATGAGACTAGGCGAGTGAAAGATGGTAAACTCTGACATCCTGCAAATTCGCAGGCTTGGAAAAAGTTAATAACTTAAATCTAGAATTTAAAACTGAAGCAAGTCATCTTCGTCTAAGTCTATCTGCCGATGGTGTAAATCCACATAAATCTCTAAGTAGTAGGCATAGTTCGGGGCCTGTGTTCCTTGTTATGTACAATCTTCGTCCGTGGTTAGTGACGAGAAGAAATTTTTTGATGCTCGCATTAATAATTTCAGGCCAAAAACAACCAGGGCACGATATAGATGTTTATTTGGCACAATTAATTGATGATTTGAAAGATTTTTATGGAAATGGTGTTGAGGCATATGACGGTTTTAAGAAAGAACTCTTTAACTTAAAATTTGTTTTGTTGACGACTGTTAATGATTTCCCAGCTTATGGTAATCCATCAGCGTTAAGCACAAAAGGTTGTGAGGGATGTCCAATATGTTGCACTAACACAAGGGATCTTCTTCTATCGAATGGGCACAAAATGTGTTATATTGGTCGTAGACGATACTTGCCCCTAAATAATCGTTATAGGAAAAAAAAACAGCATTTGATTGTCATAAAGAACAAGGTGTTGCTCCTTTGCAACTTTTGGGGCAACAAATTCTTAAAGAAGTAGGGAAAATTGATTTAAAGAATGGAAAAATGAAGAAAAATAAGAAAGTAAATGGATGTTTCCAAAGGAAATCAATTTTTTTCGTCTCCCTTACTGGAAAGATTTACTTGTTCAACATTGTTTGGACGTCATGCATATAGAAAAAAATGTGTGCAAAAGTGTTGTACCCTGAAAATACCACGAGTTCAATTACTCAGCTCGGGTACAGCTAGTAGATGAATATGTGGAAAAATAGCCAAGTAGAATATCTAGCTAACAGTGATGTGAACAAATCGAGTTTTGGGGCTGGACAGCAGGATACACAGGTTATTATCAGACCACCTCTCATAACAACAATTGAGTTCGAAACTTATAATAACCAGATCCAAATTTAGGCGCTCTGAGCTTACCGAAGCTAAGGTTCAGATATTCATTGAACACGAGCTCGGGTGAGATATTCAGCTCGTGGAAACTCAGATAGAACACATACTGGAGGAACAGTCGGGTGAGAAATTAATGCTTCACAACTTTCAGTCGACATTCATCAAAGTGCTTACTCGATTGATGCATGATAATGAGATGGAACAACCTTGTGGGCAGGAGGCCCATCATATCGCTGTTCCCAATGAAAGAGGCCCAGATGTTCAACAACGTCTTGGGAAACAACTGGTGCGTCAGGATGACGCTAGGAGTTCAGCGTAACTCCTACAAAATCCTAATCCAGGATACTTGACTGCCATCGAGATGGAAAATGCCAAGTTAACGAGCCATCTTGCTAGGGCAAACAGGCAGATTGAAGAGGTCTTAGCTCGGTTACCCCCTCTTGCAACCGACGTTAATATCAGAAAGAGACAAAATGGGTTTCATAAGTCCTACAGGAATAATTGGTCTCAACCAAATCGTTCTGTCAGAACTGCCACTCTGATTTTTGTGCCTTCAGAGCAAAACAACTGAAGTGCTCAGCCCACTGGTCATTACAGGGGTCATCATCAGCATGTCAGTCGGTCAGTCAGGACTACAACCCCCAGCTCTGTGCCTTTTTCAATGATTTCCAGAAATGCCCACAACAACTTACGGGGAGGGGTTGGGACAAGCTCATGAAGGAAAAGTGCTCCAGCGAATCCTCTTATGCATCAGTCAGAGCCCCAGGCATAGAGAACTAGGGACGTTGTAATGGATCCGAGGTGGGCTAATTTAGTTCGTCCTGATGGAATGAGGATAGCCTCGCCAATAAGGAATCCTCCATCACCAGTAAGACATTCAACACCACCTCGCCCACAACGAGATGCTCCAGCTCGTGGGAACAGTAGGAGAAATCCTCTATTGTCTGTAAATACTTATGCCCCACGGACGCATGCTGAGAACCCAGGTACTCGATCTCAATCGCAAGCCGTAAATTTTTTCAAACAGAAGTTACTGGATAGAGAGCTGGTGTGAAGGCAGGTCCGAGAGTGACCTGAGAAACCACTTGAGTTTAGCACAATGTCCTCGATATGATCCACAGCCAGACCTGCATGATCATTTGAAATCACAATGAAGGTATCCAACTCGGAATGAGGATGTTAGCTATACTCGGCATGAGGAAGGTCTATCCATTGTATGTGACAATGGGAATGTCCTGCCTAACCAAGTTCAAAATTGGAGGAACAACAACCCATCAAACATGTATAATAGTATGGGAGCTATTGAACAACCCCCAACTAACCTAGGGCCCAGGGACCAAACCCTTGAAAGACTGGCCTTGATGGAAGAGCAAATGAAAAGACTCCTATTTGGAAAGGGAAAGGATGATTGTGACTCAGATGAGGAGTTTGAACCTTTTGCTCCAAAAATCGCAGCGGCTACATATCCTATTGGCTTTAGGATGCCGCATATGCCAACATTTGATGGAAACACAATGATGATGGCCCACAATGTCCGGATCGATCTAAGATGTATCTTGTTCCCTACAATTCTGGTTGGACCTGCCAGACAGTGGTTTAAACAGTATAAGAAGCATTCGATAAGCTCGTGGAAGAAAATTTTTTCCGACTTTAAAAGAGCATTCTGAGGTTCACAGGCAGCTCGTGTTGAAGCCGATTCATTGGCCAATTTAAAGCAGCAACCTGGTGAGACACTAAAAGCATACCTGAGCAGATTTTCCAATGTTGTTGCATGAGCTAGGGATGTTGATGATAGCTCCAAACTCATGGCAATGAGAACATGAATCTTGGTGGGAGGCGACCTGTGGCAAGAACCCCAATGAAAAGGAGTTAAAAGTATAGACGAATTTATGGCCTGAGCTTAGGAGTGGATATACCTGGAGGAGGCATGAGCCTCTGTCATAGGAACATGCCAGGCCCTTGTCCAATCCATTGGAGCGGTGACGAATGTTGCAGCCACAACTCAACCCGTTACCCAGAATAACCAAGGAAGAAATAACAAGAGTAAAGGGAATGGTTAGGGCGACTGGAACGAGACGAAGAAGAACAAGTTTGTGGAGAAATTCAAGCCCATTTACGCCACCTACACCAACCTAAACGACACCTGAGAGCATATCTAATTCTAATCGCCTCCCATGGAAAAAGCCTAAACCTTTAAGGCACTAGAAGGCGAAGAGAGATTTTTCAAACTTTTGCCAATTCCACAATGACATCGGTCATAACATTGATAATTGTCGGCAACTGAACGATGAAATTGAGACTCTCATTTGAACTATACAATTAGCCCAGTACGTCCAAAATCGGGTAGTTCCTAATAAACTTGTCAGACAGAATCGTCAAACAGTTCCAGAAGCTCCGATAGGTCCACCTGGAGCTTAAACGAATCTGCTCGACGCTCCCCTGATAGTAGGAGGAGATATAACCACTATTTATGGAGAACGTGATTTGGCAGGCACGAGTAGTAGGGCCAAAAGAGGTATATCAATAGTTGAAAGCTCATAACCATGTGGAGTTTGTCCTGGAGCAGCGGTTATGGAAACAACAGCAGTTGGAAAACAACTAATCATTTTAACAGAAGAAGATGCTAGCCACGTCCAATTCCCACACAATGATCCACTGGTGGTAAACGTGCAACTTGCTAACCAAAGGGTACAAATAATATTGGTACAGAATGTAAGTTCCGTAAATTTACTTTCATGTCCACCCTGGAAAGATGGGATTGTCCATAATCGATTTGAAGGATACCTCAATGACTCTGTACAGATTGTCGGGTGAAGAAGCAGCGACAATAGGGACAATCAGACTAGTAATGAGATTGGGAGAAGAGTCACGAATTGTTTCAAAAATACTCGAGTTCGTGGTAATCTATTGTGAGCTGCATGGGAGCATGACTCTTAAGACTTTGGAACTCGGGTCTCCAAGTAGGAAAAGGTCTCGTGAGGCACATGGACACCTGACACATGGTCACGAGGCGGGGGCCTTGCAAGGCCCAAGGGCGCGAGACACACAAGGGTGTTGTGTGCCTTCGAATCTTCAGAAATGCAGAGACCTGCGGGGCACTTAGGAGTGGTTGTTAGAACGTGGTCTCGTGAGACCTATAGGCCTGAGCCTGATTGCATGACTAAGTGACCCTTAGCCATGTATTTCAACCAAGGATTAGAGATTTTTTCCTTGGTGGATTTTAGCATCCACAGTAATCATTATCGTCCTGAAGCTAGTATGGTTGAATGTTATATATGGGAAGAGGCAGTAGAATTTTCTCAGAATACATGTGCGGGGTTTAGGCAATTGAAATCAACAAACCACAGAATAACTCAGATGGGGTTGATAAAGGGCTACAAGGGAATGGAACAGTGATCATCGTTTCTAGGGAAAAATTAGATTAAGCACAATTAGTTGTGATACAAAATAATCCTGAGATTCAATCATATATAGTGTAAGTAGAGAATATATTTCAATCATATTTATTTGAGTAGTGATTTTCCTTTTGTTGTTTAAACTTGTTTGTACTCTTTTTTATGTTTTAATGATCACACAGAGTTATTATAGTTGATGATTCCAAACAAGGTTAAAAATAAACATACATGGGTTATAAATGAGCATAATAAAACGTTTTGTGTGGCTGAAGAATAAAATTTTGACGAAGTTGGGAGAACAAAATCATGGAGTGTCGACTGATTTGAAGCGCATATCTCTTGGAGCAAGTATTGATGTAATAAAGCACCAAGCTTACATAGTCGGGGGGAAACAATTTCATACTAAGTCAAGAGATGATGCTCTACTGGTTAAAAATAGTGGAGTAAGTATAGTTGCAGAAGCTATACATTTGCCAATGCAAAATATAATAACCCAATTTGAGGCACAATGACATACTACTGGATTGTTAAAAGAAATATGGGAGCTAGATTATTCATTATTTTGTATTCCTCTTCTTAAATGTTCTTGGGTAGACAACAATACTGGAGTTAAAATTGACGAACTTGGATTCACTCTGGTTGAATTAAGTAAGAAGGGAAGCAAGAACTATCCTTTTATCATGGATGCCCAAGCAAAACAAGTGTTTTATATAACTGATCTAGTTAATGATAAATGGTCAATCATTTTATCAGTTCCCGAGAGGAAGTTCTCAGAAAAAGAAGATGACGATGAACAAGTTGAGAATACTCAAGATAATGATAATGATGGTGATAGCGATACTGATGATCATGATTATCTTAGAAACGATATCAAAGAAGGAATTTGGGTTAATTGTGAATCGACCAAAAAGAAAATTAAAAAAAAAAGGAAGAAAACATGTTTAGCAAGTTATATAATACTTGTGTTTATTTATTTGTGTCATTCATTAATACTTGTGATTATTTATTTGTGTAATGTATTAACACGTGTTTATTTATTTGTGTAATTCATTAATACTTGTGATTAATTATTTGTGTAATTCATTAACACTTGTGATTATTTATTTGTGTAATGCATTAATTTAAAATAATACTAATTGATTTATATGTTCCAGATGACAAATAGAAGAGATGACAATGAGCAACATCAGGGTCGTGGTAAAACAAGAATGAGTTACATGACCCAACAAAAAGCCAAACGAATCAAGAAAGATCTTGAATGGAACGATTTGGGACAACCAATAGGTGATGTGTATACAAATATGATATCATATCTTGGATGTAGAGTATGAGCCACGATTTCTAGCAACTCAGGTTATTGGAGGAAGGTCCCACAATATTCGAAAGACAATCTATGTGAGGATATCATTGGAAGAAATTACCATTATGATATTTATTTATTTGTGTGTGATATCCAAATTTAATAATTACTTTTCTTATTTATATTCTCAAGGTGGTCACAACATTCCTCAAACCTTCAGACGTGAGATTTTGAAAAAAGCTGGTCATATAATGAGGGATTTTGAAAGTGAACTCACTACCGAGTACATAAAACCTTTGGATGAAATGGTATGATGAAAGAACTCAAATTTCCCCCTAAGAAGTATAGTGATATACTGACGAAAGAGAATGGTTAAAATTTGTAGCTAGTTGTCTATGTCTAGAGTTTCAAAAAATGCATCAAGAACAAAAAGCACATGCATTATAAATGGCGTCAAGGCATTGAACATCTCGTAGATGAATGGCTAATATAAGAGAAGATTTAGTAAGTATAAATGATATTAAAGTTTAAAGAATGGTTAATATTATCACAACATATAACTATAATTATCTTGTACGTTGTAGAAAAAAGAATGAAATATTCAAAACCCGAAGAGGTATCAAGTTTGGCTTAGATCGCGTGAAAAACCGACAGACTGCCAATAAGATATTAAGTTTTCTACGCTTTTATAATTAACATATTTTTTTTATTTATATAAACTAATTTGAAAAAAAATATCTTGAGTAGGAGGAGGCCAAAGAAAAATTAAGTCGTGTTGAAATTACAGCGCAGGGTCGAGATGACATCTTGACTCAAGCATTAGGGACATCGGAACACCCAGGTCGTGATCGAGCTAGCGGGTATGATACTTTATAATAGTTATTTTCTTTTAAGAATTATTTAGCTTGATTTATTGATTGACTTGGTTGATTATTTGTAGGTTCACTACGAGCGTGTTATAAAATGTTTGGAAAAATCCTGAAGAAAATGACTACAAAAGAAGAGATTGTTTGGCTAAAAGCTAAGATTGAAGAGCTAAAAAGAGATAAATCTACAACAGAAGAGGAATTAGCTCAAAATGAGGAATACAGTGAGGAAAACGATTAGTGGGATTACTATGATGAAGGACAATACTGTGAGAATCAAAATGATGAAGGACAATATTATGAGAATCCAAACGATAACGAAAGGCAATGCTATGAGAATCCAAGTGATGAAGTCTATTGACCTGCCTCCTACGCAGATGATCATTTTCATCAAGTATATTCACATGTCCCACAAACTGAAGACTATCCTATTGGTGAATTCTATCATCATGTCCACCAAACTATAGCGAATCCTTTTGATGAAGATGATCTATCAATTTATGAGTCCCCGTCAATGCCGAGCTGTGAAGTGCAATTGTCTTCCGACAATATTGGCAATGTAGTGACTAAGTTTGTTATCATTGTACCAAACATGGGTAGTCAAATTACCATCCATGGATTATACTTGATGATTCAATTGCGAGGGTTTGGCTTATAGATGTCTTACAAGAAGAAGCTGAGATCCTTATTCCCTTTGGTAACATACGATATGTTGGGGATGCACGAGACACATTCCTGCCTTAGCAAAAAAAAATTATCGTGACTTGTCAGGTATAAAATTATTTGCGCAGATGTTTAAATTTTATTTTTACATGGGTATAATATATTGATATGTTAAATGATATTATGGTTGGTCCATCGATATCCAAACACAAATCCCTATCACCAATCCCACATTTATCATCAGCTGGATCTCACGTAGTTGTCCCCACTGAAATAGCTCAATTTGAACCTTCAAATTGGTTAAGTGATGACCAATGGGTCAGAAATTGATGTTAGTCTAAAATTTATAGTGAAGGAGTACTATTTCATTAAAGAAATAGATGGAGTTGTACAAGTTCGCTTTGACCCGGAGTTTAAAGAAGAACGTGAGGCAATCTTCATCACATTGAAATACATTTATCAAGCAGCCTCCATGGATAATATTGGATCCTCAGCTAGCTGTTTGGTATGAGGTATGTATCAATTCAAATTGAACTCAATTTTTTATGTCATAACAAACTATTAGAGGAGTTTGAACATACTAGATATTCATCAGTAGTGAAGTAGGTTCTGAGATAAAATTGTGTGCTATAGATATAACAGAAGGTTGAGAACATGTGTGTCTTAGTGAAGTTGGTTCTGCGAATTTTGTGTGTGTTGAGGTGGTTTATGGTTGAAAATATAAATGTTTTTTGTTGTATGTGTTTGTTTGAATTGAATTTATAGGTACTAATAATTTTGGATATGCTATAGAAACAGAGGAAACTCAGTCAAATTTTTTTTTTATGATATTAATTCAAAATGCAATATGCATGATTGATTCTACAGACGCATTTGGGAAAGCATGCACCCAAATTCACAACAGCTATACAAATTTTTTGACACTGAACATCTTTCTATTCACATTGATGAAAGTAAAAATAATACGGTGGATCTAATAGCCAAATGGATGATGACTATGGATAGACGAAGCCAAATATATTTCATTCCTTGGATTATTGAGTAAGAACGAACTACTTAAATATTATCACTACTATGGTTGGATTTTAATCTTATAATAATTATAATTTATTATTGTTTTAGTCGACATTAGATGTTGGTGCTCGTGATGATGCGGGGGATGACCATAATTTTGGACTCTTTGAAAAATCATAAATCTCCACCAATAATAATGGAGGTTATGGAAATGTAAGTTTTTCAATTTTAATGTATGCATTGGTAATTTTAAAGAGCTGAGAGTATAATATGTATTTAATTAATTTTAATTTTTGTAGAGCATACACACAATGTTCGGAAAATGAATACATTAGCACATTTACAAAATTGTTGAGAGGTTCTTCTCCAAAATAGCCCGAAAGTCATGATTGCGGTTATTATGTACTAAGATACATTTATGATCTTGAAAATGCATCGAATCCGGTAGAAGATATCAAGAAGAAAGTATGTTATATTTTATATTGTTTATTTCTTAAGAAAATCTATATATAGTATTTAATCATCTAATCTATATTAACTTTTCAATTTTGCAGTGGTTTGACATAAAGGAATACAATGTCAAAGACGATCTACTTCCACGACAAAGCGATTAGTTAGCAAGATTAATGCTGTGTATTTATAAAGTCTAATTTTTCATATGTATGTAACTTGATAAACTTGACTTATATGTTTAAATGATATTTGTATCTTATTATTATGTATATACAAACGACTTGTATGATATGTGAATGTATATAATAATTTATTATCTTTTAATTAGATAATAATTTATCAAATAAGGTATTTTAAATTATTATATAAAATTTGGGTATATAATAATAATCAATACAATTTGGTAATATAAACGAAATTGAAAATATAAAGTGGAACGTCCAAGAATTAAAAAGGAAACACATTTCTCCACGGTTTAGTTAACAAAACTGCGGAGAAAGATGGTCTTTCTCTACTGTTTTGTTAACTAAACCACAGAGAATGAATATCTTTCTCCGCGGTTACATTAACAAAACAGCAGAGAAAGATATTCTTTGTTTGCAATTTTATTAACTAAATCAGGGCAACTAGCTAACATTCGAATCGACGCTAGAGATGATAACCGGGGTCAGAACCCTCTGCTAGCCCCTGAGAACTGACATAAGATGTTTGCTAAAATGCAAGCAATGTTGCAAAGACAGGAAGAAGAAATTAGACAGCTTAGGCAGCATGGTCCAATAGGGAATGCAACCCCACCCGCGCCACCAGTGGTAGTACCAGTTCTGGGTCAGTGAGAAATGGAGAGCAGACAGAATCCTCTTTAAGAACGATTTAGGAAACAATTCCCTCCAACCTTTGAGGGAGGCCCAGATCCACTCAGAGCTAAGTAATTGATGACCATGACTACCTCCATCTTGGATTTCATGAACGTTGTAGGTAACGACATAGTGGCCTGCGCCACATATATATTACAGGATGACGACCTTATTTGGTGGGACGTGGTATCCCATACTCGGAATGTAACTACAATTAACTTAAAGTAATTTAGAGAGTTATTCGATGGAAAGTGTTGCAATGATGCAATCACAACTACAAAAGTGGATGAGTTTACAAATCTGGTTCAGGGCAATATGACAGTGACATAGTATGCCTTGACGTTTGATAGGTTGGCCAAGTTCGCTTCTGACTAGGTGCCAACTGATGTGACAAAGATAGAATGGTTTATTCGAGGGTTGAATGCTATGATAGCTCGAGATGTTAGGATCAAATCTATGCCTGGAGTTAGTACATATGCTCAGGCAGTGGAGAAAGCCCTTATTGCTAAGGGCGTTAAGGACAAGATTTGGCGAGAGAGCGCCGCTAGGCGAGATGCCAGAAGGGTTGTACCACAATTTCTGGGATTTGGTAGGGGCAGAGGCCCTAGGGATCAGAAGAGGAAGACCCTAGACACCTTTACTTCTCTTGGTCCTGATAGGAGGGTTTGAAGTTCTCAAAGTGGCCATGAGGACGACAATGAGGCTTGGAGGAGTTATCCGAAGTGTGGCTGGTGCAGGAGGCTCCATCTGGGAGAATGTCGAGCGAAGTCAGGCTTTTTGTGTGGGGTGGTTGGACATCTCAAGAAAGATTGCTTGAGGGCAAAGAAGGAAGAACCAAAGATTGAGGACAGCTTGACTCAAGCACGAGTGTTCACCTTGACACAGTCTGTGGCTGACGCTAGTCCCTCTGTAGTGACAGGTCAAATATCTAGTGTTGGTTCTCCTTACACTATGTGGATTGATTCTAGGGCTACACATTTATTTGTTTCTAGTATAATTGATAGATTGTGTAGGCCTTATGATCTATGTGATGTGGGGTTTGGGACCTTATTGCCTACTGGGGCGTTGATAATTTCTAGAAGATGGATTAGATCTCTACCACTAGAAGTTGACATTTGAGAGTTGTCGGTTGAATTGATTGAGCTAGCTATGGATGATTTTGACATGATCTTGGGTATGGACTGGTTAGTAAAGTATGGGCAACTATATACTGTAAGAGGAGGATGGTGACTTTTGAGCCTGAGGGAGAGGACCCGTTTGTGTTTGTCGGTGCTGTGAACGGGTCTCGCGTTCCTATGATCTAGGCACATAAGGCTAGAGATCTATTGTAAGGAGGTTTCATAGCACACCTAGCAAGCATAGTGGATACCGCTAGGGATGTGCCAGTCAGACCGGCAGAGATTATATTGGTCTGTGAGTTCTTAGATGTGTTCCTAGAGGAACCACAAGGGTTACCGCTGCATCGGGAGATCGAGTTTGTGATGTAGTTGGCACCGAGGATAGAACCAGTATCCAGGGTGCCATATAGAATGGCTCCAACTGAATTGAAGGAATTGAAGGTACAATTGCAGGAGTTACTTAATTTGGGTTTCACTAGACCCAACTTCTCACCGTGGGGCGCGCCAGTGTTGTTTTTCAAAAAGAAGGATGGGACTTAGAGGATGTGCATTGACTATAGGGAGTTGAACAAGATGACTTTCAAGAACAAGTATCCACTGGCAAGAATTGATGACTTGTTTGATCAGTTGTAGGTGTTGACCCTCGGTTTGGTCAACCTACACGGAGTCAAATGCTTGGTGTGAATAGATGTGTTGAAATAGATCTAATGGAAAAAACAATAAACGACACACAAAGTTATAGTGGTTCGGCCCCAAGAACTGGTAATGACCTACATCCACTGAAGCTATTATTGATATCAATTCTCAAAGGAGTGATCAAAGAACTAGGGTTCTCTGAGTTTCACAGACCTGAGAGAGATGAGCAATACAATCGTAAGTTAATAGCTCTAATTCTCTTGTAAAGTGAATATTTAAAATTAACCAAAAGTCCCTTCCTTGAGCTATTTCTCTCTATTTATAGGCTCAAGGAGGATAACACGAATTAGTTATAGATATTCTTTCCTAAATAATCGGATCATCATGGATCATGGGAGATAATCTTGGATATGATCACAATTGTACAAAATGATCTCTAAATATATGGAGTATATGACCAGGCTGGTCGTATAAGAACTTCAAATGTTACGTCAGGGGAATCTCACTGGTCGATGGTCGAACAGAACTTCTACCAGGTGTCAGCCACGTGTTAAAAAAGTCTGCCACGTCACCCATGCCTGTTTTTTGGATAACATTTGCCCCCCAAGTTCTTTTATTACGACCAGTAATAAATGAACTTTAAGGAAAACGACTCTTCGATTACCCCACCAAATCTGTCAGAGTAGTTCGTGCCTTCTTAGAAAAAGTGACCTACCCCTGTCTAATCATGGATTTTCGGTTCCCAAGCAATCCATTGACGGCTATCACTTTTCCCCATGCTTCGAAAAGAGGAAACTGATGATTACCTCTTTTTTCATTCCACAGACAAAATATATATAGCCTCCCCAGAGCTTCCTTTTTCTTTTTACGCAAGCTATTTCTCTATCAAGAAACCCTAAGTCAGAACCTCTATTTTCTCTGAAGATCATCTTTCGACGCTCCAAGAACCAGCCGCCGTTCGCTCGCCTACGCTCGGAATTTCTTCCAGCCTTCATAATCTTTGCTTTGGTAAGTTTCAGAATTTTTCTACTCTTTATTTTTGTTGTGCATGTCGCTGCGAGTTAGCTTTTAGGTTTTGATATTGCCTGTGTTCTTGGATTGAGATGCATGAAAATATGGGATTTATCGAGTGATGCTAGATAGGATGGTGTATCTTTTCCATTTAGGAGTTGTGAATTAGTTTGATATTCGAGATCATAAATTTAGGACATAAAATCGAAGTAAAAATTCGATTTTTATGCTAGCTGAAAAACTGAGTTTTTCCCGTCCTAACTGGAGTTGAAAAAGCATTTTTCAAAAAAACTTTTTGCTTTCACTTTTTGATCTGTTTTTCAAACTGTTTGTGTGGAATATTTTGTTTTCGTTAGAATGTTGTTTTATAAAAGTTTGACTTTTATACACGAACAATGTTATTCTAACCAACTTTCTATGCTCTTCATCCTCACCTCCCCATTTTTTAGTTCGCAGATTTTAATGTTAGATTTGTGGGGAGGTGAAAGACCAATCGAGGACGATCTTCTCGCACAACTGCTTGAAGGCAAAGAACAGCCTACCCAGTGCGTTCACGAGATTCTGTTCTCTAGACTCTCTTCTTCCAGACCCCAACCATCTCTAGCCAGAATGGCTCGTTCCAAATCCACTGGCCAAAAGAAACAAAAGCCTGACCACACTTCAAATTCTCCAGCTCAGCCTGATTCGTAGGCTGGGGTTCCCTCGACCAGTGGTCGAGAAGACACTGTCCCAGACCCTCACATCCAGGTTAGGGCTCGCCCTCGGCATTCAACCCTTCCTGATGTCAAGTGGTACCTTTCTCCATTAAGCCAAGTAACCCCCAGGATGCTTGCCAACTATCTTAGGAAGTACCCCCTCACTAGGGTAAATCTCAAGATCCGTACTGCGGATCAGAGGGCTAACTTGCCTGGAGGCGCTTACAGCGCCTGGTCAAGGTATCACATAGAGGCGGGGGCTACCCTTCCTCTTCATCCATTCTCTCAGGGGGTGGCGAACTACTTCGGTGTCGCCCCCTTCCAAATTACTCCCAACGGATATAGAAAGCTTGTTGCACTCTATATCCTTTATAAACTTAAAAAATGGCCAGAGCCCACTCCTCATGAGATCAATTACCTTTTTGACCTTAAGTCCAACCCCCAACAGTCCAAGACGGGGTTTTTTCACTTTTGTCACAAGGAGACGAACCGCACATTCCTGAGTGACACCACCCATATCTCCAACGTGGGGAAATACAGTCAGGAGTATTTCCTCATGCCTAACATGATTGCAAATATCCTGGCCTTCCCACGAGGAGGTAAATGCCCTTTTCCACTGGTCGCTATTTTTACACACTAATTTCCCTTATACTTTTCTGAAACATATTGTGACTTTTAGGCCCATGGTTACGACCAGACCCAACACCTGACATGGTGTTGAGGTCCAACACGCTGGTCAGAATGACGGATGCTGAGAAGAGCGTTAAGTCTCTGGTCACCGAAGAGAACTTAAGGCTATCTGGCCTCCTAACCCCTCATCAGGATATGAGGGAACCCCCAGCGGTTAGTGCCACTGCCGAGGGGACTCCCGAGCAACAACCCCCAGCGTCTCCTTCTCGACGGAGACTGACTGGGGTTACAATCAGGGAACCCACTAGCACTCCCTCAGAAGAAAGGCCTTCTGCCCCTCTAGGGAAAGGAAAACAAAAGGCAGTCGAGACTGTCATAGACTTAGACGAGTCTTCAGAAGAAAACGGTATTGTTATTTCACTCTTAGATAACTTGCCAATTCCCTGTCATTTATTTGACGGGGACGGAAATTTTACATATACTCCAAATCTAGGGCCAGAGTTCTTCGTGCCAGAGAGTGAGTGTATGACTAGTAGAGTCAATAGTGTAGCGACAAGTAGTAATAGCTCGGGTATTGGTCTTTGTAATTTTCTTTATCTCTTTTCTGATGTGCCATAACTTGTCATCTATTTTTAGCTTACTGTCTGCATATTTATCTCTTTCTGCAGAAATGGCCTCCGCAAACGTTTTCGACTTATATAACACTCAGGAGGAGGAAGAGGTTCCTTTGGTCTGAAGGAGGAAATCGGCCAGGAAACACGATGGTGAATCCAGCCAAGCACCCCCGGCCAAGAAGAATCAAGCAGATGATCCTCCAAAGGATGGGCCCTCTGTCCAACCGTCTACCCAACCTTCCGCTCCTGCTGAGAAGGAAATCCCTCCTACTACCAGACATCCTTCACCCGTGGCCCCAAATGAACAGGCCCAACAAGCCAAACTTCCTGGGGCCCAACAAGCCACCCGTCAGCTAAGGATCTCCTCTCCCATATCCTTAAGCATGACTGTTGCAGAGAGGCCATGGCTGAAGCTGAAAACATGGGGGTCCAGCAGATCCTCAACAGGGCCCTTAATGAAGTGGCCAGTGTAAGAACTCCTTTTCCTCTTTTGTGATTATAGTCTTGATTTTTCCTTCTTTTTAGTTTGCCTAACTCTTATTCTTTGTTTGTTGGCCATGCTGACAATGACTGATGCTCGTGCCCGCGCTGGTGCTAGCATCGAGCAGTTCCGAGCGAAGCTTATTGAGGAGCTTCAAGTCGTGGAGGCTAGGCACGCTGGGGAGTTGGAGGTGGTCACCCAGCAGAAGGATTCCTTGGTCGCGGAGCTAGCAGAAAAGCAAGCTTCTCTGGAAAATACCAGAAAGCAGAGGGATGAATATCAGGATGCTAGCCGGACCTCTTGGCGCAAAGTCAAAAAACTTAAGGAGGAGCATCTTGCTAAGGACACGACCATTGCTGTCCTTAAGAGCCAGGTGGAACAGCTCAAGCTTACAAATGCCAAGGACCTGGAAAGGTATAAGAACGTGACACTTCGGTGTTTCTATGATTTCTGGAAACACAACCAAAGTGCCAATTTCAACTATCTTCCAGAGGACGCCAGGAAGGCTGAGCTAGCTCGTTACACTGCTCGGTTGGCTGCTGAAGAGAGAGCCATGATTCCTGCCTCCCCAGACATTCCACTGGCCGCCGGAGTGGAGGGAAGTGAGGCTCCAGGAGACGTGGTCGATCAGAGTGCTCCTCAGGATTCTCCTGCTTAATTTTTTTTTTCTTTTATATTTCTTTAAATATACAACCTACGGGTCATGTTGTAAAGACTATGATTTTTTTCTTTGATTTTATTTTGCTGCACGGGCAGCTTATTTTACTTTTACTTTAAGACAATTACATCCAAGCAGTACTGCTTGCGGTGTAAACGAATTCCCTTTGATATTATAATATTTCTGCTTTATTATAACATCTGTTCGCATGACCGAACTTAGCATAGTACTTTGTCTTGATTTAACAAAATATAAATTTTGAAAAATACTCTAAGTACCGTAGCATGCTTTCACTTACTTTGTTCATGTGTTTACATACCTCTTGGTATGCTTTGCTATCGATGTACCATATGTCCCCCAAGTGACTGAGGAGCTTTAGGTCCTTGGTCACTAGCCTTGACCACGACCTGTACGAACAATATTGCTCGGTATAAAATGCAAAACTTATAATACATCAAAACAACACAAGTAAAGAACAAATACTTGTAAAAAATTACAAAGTTTGGCAAGAATGACTGGCTGTGCACAATACCTTATAATTCTCGTATTAAAATGGACTAAACATGTCTTTACGAGTGATCTTTAAAAGATCTTACACTTATAAGCGATTAGCCATACAACATGACTAACCCTTTTTCAAAACATGTAAAAAGTAAAAATTAATACAAGCCAGTCCTTTAAGAAGGACTGTTTATTGATAATACTTGCGCAAGTGTTCTCTATTCCAATAGCGCGGAACGAGATCTCCGTTTAAGCGTGCAAGTTTGTATGTGCTTGGATGAAGGTCTTCTTCAATCTGGTAAGGTCCTTCCCAGTTTGGTCTGAGTACTCCAGCTACCAGGTCACGGGTATTTAAGAAAACTCTTCGAAGTACTAAGTCTTCGACGTTGAACTTTCTTTCTTTTACTATAGAGTTAAAATACTGAGCGACTTTTGCTGGTACGCAGCTACTCGGAGTTGGGCTTTCTCTCGTTTCTCCTCAACCAAGTCTAGGGACTCCATCAACAATTGGATATTTTTGTCTTGGTCGTATGTGATTCTTCGATGTGAGGGCGGATCTAACTCGACTGGCAACATAGCTTCATACCCATATGTTATGGAAAACGGGGTATGACTTGTTGCTATTTGATGAGAAGTTCTATACGACCAAAGTACTTCAGCCAGCTCATCTGGCCATGCTCCTTTAGCTTCCTTGAGCCTTTTCTTCAGGGTATCCTTTAGTGTCTTATTTACCGCTTTGACTTGTCCATTTTCTTGTGGATGCGCAACTGAAGAAAATCTCTTGATGATTCCATGCCTCTCGCAGAAGTCTGTGAATAGGTCATTGTTGAACTAGGTATCGCTATCTGAGACGATCTTTTGGGGTAATCCATATCGACAAATAATGTTCTTGATGACAAAGTCAAGCACTTTCTTTGTCGTTATGGTAGCGAGTGGCTCAAGGTTGTAGTGGTGTCTACCCTGACAATGCCAAAGTCGTGGCTCAGGACATAGTACTGTCGGCTCTGGTGTACGGTCAGGGGTGTTCAAGTGGAGCCACTACTCTTCGTACAGGTCCGTACTTCCACTAATCCTGAGATGCAGATGATAGGTCCATGCCTCTGTTCTCTTCACAACCATATGCCTCGTGTCCGTACACGTGTCCTGTACCCGGCCGTCCTCATCAATCCCCATTCGATGCCTAATGTTCGTTTTGCGCACCCATTAGGTGTCTCCAAGATTTCCTTGTGCCTATGCCAAGGAGGCTTCAACCTATACGTGTCATGAGAAGCCAAGGTGCTAGGGGTCGAGGCTGGCCTATGCAGGTCACATGGAGGTGAGGCTCAAGACACGGGTAATGCAACGAGGCCACACCCTCGCATAGCGAGGCAGGCCCTCTTCCCCCGGGTGTAGGAGAGGCTCAGGATACGGGCAGTGCAATGAGGCCACATCCTCGCATAGCGAGGGTGTCTCGCATAGCGAGGCTAGCCTTTTTCCCTCGAGTGTAGGCTCGGCTCGGCTCAGGATATAGGCGCCGCAACAAGGCCACACCCTCGCATAGCGAGGCAGGTCTTCTTCTCCTGTGTGCAGGCGAGGCGAGGCTCGATGCTTGAGTGGACGTGGCGTATGCAGATGGCCGACTGAAGACTCGCGCATAGCAAAGGCTGCGCAGCGCGCATGGGACGCCAACAGAGGACCCTCGCATAGCGAGGATGGCATTCGGATTGGTAAGCGGTCGAGGACCCTCGTGTGGCGAGGGTGGCTCTCTTAGCCCAATTCCTTCAACAACGTGTGACGTCCTTGTCCCCTTGTGCATGCAATAAGTAGCCTTTAGAATGCCTCGTAGTGTAGAGGTTCCCTTGTGAATGGAATTCACAAGGGAAGAATTCCCACATTTACACTTCCCCCTGAGTCTATAAGTACACTTTTAAGTGTGTTTGTAGACTCTTTCTTTTTCTCTTGCTGGACATGTATGGCCAACTTTGGGGGACTCAGCCTTGGAGCGTTTCCCAATGTCGCTTGAAGAAATACAAAGTGAGTTTTGAAGTTGTGTTTCTTTATAGTGTCCAAAGAAACACAACAACTATCTAACTCTTGGGGGATCCATGAAAATCCCTAAGATTGCATAAGGGCCAATCATTCTCAATTGCAGATCCTAAGGTTACCCATACTCCTGATCTCCATCATTCATAGGGATATAGATCCAATGGCTAGGTGGCTTTGACTTTCCTTATAAATACCCCAAGGCTTGAAGCCATTTCTCCACACCAAGACTTGCCTAGCCTAGTGGTATTCCCTCCAAACCACTTTCAAGAGTTCAAGGGTTCTATCCACCTCCAAAGCATTCTTGAGGTAACCCTCCTTCTATTTTCATTATTCATCTTCCTTTCTTCTCTTTTTTTTTTTTTTTTATTTTTCTTGATTCTTTTGCTCTCTCTTCTTTTCTTTTTTTTTTTGGCTAGCTTTGCGGTGACACTAGCCATTCTCTTGCTCCTACGGTCTTCCCCCTTCTTATCGCTCAACCGACCCCACACCTACAAAAGTCTATCCTTGCACACCCTCAGCTTCATATACCCACAAGTATGCCTCCTTCCTCTCTTTCTCTTTTTGTTTTACATTGGTTACACAAGGGTAGAATTAATGGATGCACGACACTCATTCTTCAGAGTTTGTCATTCTTTTCGTATGGCCTTTCCAATACATATACATAGGCCCTTTTCTTAGACCCCTCACACTCATGTTGTAGATATAGGGTTACCTTTATGCATACAAGCCCTCGAGTCTTAGCTGGTCCATGGCGTCTAGGCGATGTCACGAAGGTCCGTCCAATGTTGAATTTATTGAGTTGTCATCCTCCGACTCAGAGGCTGATGTACGTAGACCCTCTAACTGCGGAGGTGTGCGGGCGCTCTACCTCCGGAGACTGTCCTACCTCAGACATAAAGTGTGCGACCTGGAGAGGGAGCTAGAATCCCATACCAGGGACGCGGGTTTTGGTTTCTGCCCCCAGTAAGCGACATACATTTCCCAGCTACAATCAATCCTCCAGGATTGCCTTTCTGAAATTGCTTGCCTAGAGGAAAACTTGCCCCCTGAGCCTTTTTCCTTTCGTCGTGACGAGTCTCCCGGTCATAGGGATCCCTCCTTCGAAGGTGGTAGACGTGAATTGGTTGAACCGGAGTTCCTTTCCATGATTCCACCCGCGCTTCCTCTCCTATCCCAGGTCTTGCGCCCTAGGGTCAAGCAAAGTGCTGGTAGACATAGGACATGTGGGGGGTCTTCCAGGATCCTTAGAAAGTCTCTTGCTCATAAGCTGCCTATCTTTGTCCGGGTACTTGAGATGTCGAAGAGAGCCTTGGACACTTCCGAAGAAACAGGCCGGTCCACACTTACGCTGAAGAAACTGGGCAACATGCTAAAAGCTCATCAGTTAGCATTGAATCTCAAGTTCGTTATACCAGAGCGCAATGAACACGGGTCCGAACCGCCAGAAGGGTCCGTGGCCTTCAGCGATTCCATAATCTGATCTGGTGGGGCTTTGCTGCTTCACCCTTTTTTTGTCAAAGTGTTGAACTACTTTGAATTGGCGCCACTAAAATTGTCCCCCAACTCCTGGGTGATGCTTAGATGCCTATATGTGTTGTACCGTCAGGTGTACTCTAGGGGGCCTTCGATGAGCGAGGTTCATTACTTCTTCACCTAGAGGGAGAATACATCTGCCCTCGAGTTCTACCAACTCCAGAAAGCCGCGGCCCTTAAAGGGAGTTCCCTCGTAGAGGGCTCCATTTACAATAGGGGGTTGTGGAAGTCAGACTACTTCTTTACTTATAGCGGGCAGACCCGACACACTAGCTTCAACACCCCACGTAAGGCTATTCTCACTTTGATCCCATATATTAGAGGTTTCTCTTTTTACTCGGCTTCTCTCTTTTATTTTTTATAGCTTTTCTAACTGTAGTTATTTCTTTTCGTTTGATGGCAGGTCTTTTAGGGGTTGTTGGTTCCAACTTGAAACGGTCGGCTCGTGACCAAATAATGCAAATCCTGGCCTTGCCGAAGGGATGCAAACGAGCCAGCGCCTTTTTTACAGAGAGCAACCTACGCTTGTACGGGCTGCTGACCCCGGACCAGACAGTCACCCTATGCTCTGTTTCCTCTGAATTTGAGGATCCACGCCCCGCGTCACCTGACCCTGCAGGTTCCTACCCTGCATCACCCGACCCTGCGGGTCCATGATAACTCTACAAAATAGAGTTATTTTACCACATTTTATAAGCCAATTGTTGCTTAGTTCTTGAGTTTTAAATTAATTTATCAATTTTTTAAGTAATTTTGAATTTATTAGTTTTATTTTGATTTTATGTATTTTTATTTATTTTTTGTATTTATTTTGTTTAATTATGTTGTTACTAATTTATGTGTGTTTAATTTCTTTATGTAGGTGTATTTGTTGGGGCAAATGAAATGTTGATAAAATGTTGGTATAAAGAAATGAAGAAATCAAGCCCAAAATGAAAGGCCCAATCCAATTCTTGACAATGCCATGTCATCAATCCATGTGCTTCTTTCTCCACCATTGGATTTGTAACTATAGGAAAAGATGACAATTTTGAGCATGAATCCATGTGCTTTTTTTTTAGACCAATAGGAGTGTTATCCTTTACCAAAGAATTTATCTATAAATAGGAGTCTCATTTCACCATTTCAAGCACACCTTCTCTTACACCACTTCTTCCATCTCTCTATTCTCTCCATCTTTTTCTTTTCTTAGATTAGTTTTTATGTATTTTTAGAGGAATAATTTGGAGGTTCCTCCTCCAAATTTTCCTATTTATGTTGTAATTTTTATTTTGTTTTTGATAGTTATGGGTTTCTAATCTACTTAAAATTATTAAGGTGGAGGATGAACCAAGATATAACTATATAGTGTTTATTTTATGTTGACCTCCCAAAATGAGCAATAAAGTTTATGATTTTTCTTCTTCTAAATATTTCTTTCATCTATAATATCATGTATTTTAGATTGTTAGAACATATTTTACTTGGTTCTTAATTGTGCAAAAACATAGTATTCTTTGATTAAGATGTGTCATTAAATTGTTCACATCCAATGCTTAGAACAAAAATACTATATTTTGCTTTAGAAATAACATTATTTGATTTTTTTGTAGTTTCATTAAATTGATTCACAACTAATGCTTTGAAGTTATACTATTGAAGTGAAGGAAAATGTAAAAATAATGTTTTGGAAAAGGTAATTAGATTAATTTCAATTATCACTAAAAATTGGGAAGTCAACATATTAATAAATATTATTATTTATATTTTGTGGATTCTAAAATCTTAATAATTTTATAAATAACTATTAAAAACAAATCTTTTTAGTTTATTTATTTTTAGTATTTTCTTTCTTTATTTTAAAACAAAACACATTAATCTTTGGAACTAGGTTAGAAATTTATTTCACTTTGGTAAAAATAGTTTTCTCTTTTGATTTAAGTCAACTCCTTTGGGTTCGACCTCGTGCTTACACGAAAACTATTCTATAAATACGATTCGTGCGCTTGCGAGTTTAAATTTTAAAACATACCCGTTTTGGGTCCATCAGTCCACGCCCTACTTCACCCGACCCTGCGGGTCCATGCCCTACATCACCCGACCCTGCGGGTTCACGCCCTACGTCACCTGAACCTATGGATCCACCCCCTACGGCACCCAAACCTGTGGGTCCGTGGGTATATGGTCACGATGAAAGTAATTATGATGAGCTAGTCGATAGGGACTATGTCTACCCTTCGGGCGACCATATGGATGGTGAGGAGACAGTGGTGTCTGAGAACTACTCCTGCTTGTACTCTGCTGCTGGCAGGGCTAAGGGTGTAGCCGATGATGGTCATACTGGCGGTGCTACCTCTCGGATGTCACCGTCGATGCCTGGCGGCGAGTTTTCCTTTGATGTCTCTGTCCTTCGCCCCTCCGTGCCTAGAAGGAATTTCGTTATTCCTCCTTTTGCTGGGGCTCCTTTACCCCCGAGGAGGTATCCTAGGCGGGCATCTTCAGGTGCCTCTTTACCCAAGGAAATAACTCCGCACTCTTCTGCTCCCCGCACAACTATTGATGGGTCAAGACCTTCTCGGTCCCCTTCCCTGACAAAGCGTGCCTCGGCAAGCACTCGCACCTCCCCTGGCCAAGCTCATGTTTCTGGTTCTGAAGATCATCCTCTGGCGAGCCAGTATGGGGAAGCCATGAGCCATCATCTAGGAAACTTTCCCAAAGGTGAGTGGGGGACGCTGCACAATGTCCCCGAGGCTGAGCTAGAGGACACCTATATGCGAGCCTCCCTGCAGGTATTTGTCGTGATACTCTGTTTATTCATTTATGATGGTTATATATATACTTTTTATATATTATTTTTTGTATATCATCTGACCCTCGAGGCTTTGTTTCATATCCTCGCCCTTACTCAGGCTTCCATCTTGAGTCATCAGCTAATCGCCTCCCACTCTTCATCAACCCAACGGTTGCAACATGAGCTTAAGGAGGCATTGGGGAACCTATCGGTGGCCGAGACTGCAAAGGATGCATTGGCAAGTCAACTAACCGAGGCGGTTTGCCAGAGGGACGCCGCCTTAGCCCGGGCTGCATCAACCTCTCATACCAACACTCAGCTGGAGGCTACCATCCAAACTCTAAACGGGAGGATGATTACGCTCGAGGCTGAGCTTGTGAACGTTGAGAATTGCATAGTCGAGAACACATTGCATGTTGTCTGGAGGACTAACCCCACCGTTGACCTATCTCCTTTCGGGGACTATGCCGTTGAGAAGATTTCTGAGTGGGGGGGTCAAGATGGAGATTTGTAGGTTCCTTTGTATTCGGTCTATGTATGTTATTGTTATGTAACCCTCACATTATTTCTCCTTTTTTTTTCCTTTGTGTTCATCAAACTTAAGGGGCTTTGGTAAGTCCCTCTTATTACTATTGTTTGTGGATTACATATTTCTTCCTTGATCTGATGGCGATAATCTTTCTGGTGCACCTTGATTATACTTGTAAGGACACGTTAACCCATTAGCCTATTATGGTCCTTTTACATTCTTTGCGCGCACTTGTTACTTTTTGCGAGAAGCGTCCTTCTTGCCGTTATACATAGTACTATTTTTTCAAGGGTCTCTTGTAGGACCCTTTTTGGCTAGCCGGCTTAATGGCCGTTCTAGACTTATTGGGAGATTCCCTCCTTATGGCCTCACCCCCCGGGGCGTCGACCTTTGGTTGGAGGTCATCCTTTTAATCTATTCCCTTGATATTCATAAGGGTAGTTAATCCTTTTGAATATAAGAGATATTTTTTTTTTAGAGTTGTGCCTCCTGTCCTACCCCCCAAGTGCTTGGTGAGATTTATTTCGGCAGGCACTTTAGTTGATGTTTGCATAGAGAAGTAGACAATATACGAAGTGGTGAACAGTTCCATTCATAGTAGTCAGATTACAATGATATATATATATATATAAAAGGCTTCCATCTACTTGGGAGGTTATCTAGGTAACCTCTTTGATTCTCATCTACTAAGATAACATAACCTGCAACAAACTAAACATAGATACTGACTGGTGGTACTTCTCAAGATTGGGAGTCTTACTGGTAGTCCTATCCGGTCGGTCCCTCCATTATTCTGGAGTCTAGTTCTTGCGGGTCTGCGCCCCCATGCACCACCATCGCCATCGGTTCTGGCGGTTTTGCAGACGTGTGAAGGGAAGTGTTATAACACTCCCTTGCCTTTCTTTGTTCTCCCTTCATACTTGCTACTCCACCAGGAGTTGGGAACTTGACGGCAAGGTGATATATTGAAGTGATCGCTTTCAATTCTCTTAGGGATGGTCTCCCCAATACCGCATTGAAAGCTGAAGCACAATCTACTACGAAAAAGTTTGCCATGATTGTGGTCTGTCGGGGTTGCTCTCCCATGGTGAGTGCTAATTCGATCACCCCTTAAGGTTGTATCGAGTCCCCCGTGAACCCATATAAGGAGGATTGACAGGGTTTCAAGTGTCTGACGCCCAAACCCATCTTCTCCAAGGCTGGGCGACATAAGACATCTACGGAACTTCCATTGTCTACGAGGACCCGATGTACCCGCAGGTTGGCCAACTGAACAGTCAACACCAAAGGATCATTATGAGGAAAGTTCACCCCTCGTGCATCCTCCTCTGTAAAAGTGATTGAGTCATTTTCTCCCTTAAAGCTTTTAGGGGGTCGCTGCTCCAAACACATGACACACGGTGGTGGACTCCGTCTAGCTACTCTAGCAAATCTTTCTCGACCCTTCCTGGACTCTCCCCCAAACCCCGGACCTCCAAAGATCATTCTCACCTCTCCCTGTATCTCTGGGGCTCCCTCTTGTGTCTGAGGTATCACCGGCACATTCTCTGATTTCTGCTTCTCTCTTCTGACATATCGACCTAGGTATCCCCTTCGGATGAGCTCTTCAATTTCTTCCTTCAAATGGGTACATTTTGCTGTGGTATGGCCGATATCCTTGTGGTGTTGACAGTATTTACCAGGGTCTCTCCTGGACCAATCTCTTCTCATTGGTGGGGGCCTTTTGAAGGGAATCTGATCTTTATTTGTGAGGTAGATATGCTCTCTGGTGTCTGTCAGGCTTGTATAGAAAGTGTAGGCCGTTTTCCTATGGTCGTCTTCGCATTTGTTCCTTCCATATTGATCATCTCTTGACCCTTCATACGCTCTCTTCTTCTTCACTCCATTCGACCCTTCATTGGCTGGGGATTTTACATGGGACTCACTTTTTCCTGCCTTTAAGTTTGCATGGCCATCCTCCACACGAATGTACTTTTGCGCCCTCTCGTAGAAGTCATCTAGGTCAATGACTTCCCTTTTGAGCATATTATCCCACAATTTGCTTTCCGGACGCACTCCGGTTGTGATGGCCATTTTTAACTCCCTGCTGGTCAAGCTCCCTACTTTGGTTACCTCCGTGTTAAACTTGTGGATGTAGCCCTTCAGACTCTCATTTTCTCCTTGTTTTACATTGGCAAGGCTGGTGCCTGGCATTGTATAATCATGCACGGCGTGATGCTGTTGAAGAAATTCATCTGAAAAATGCTGCCAGGACCTAATGGATCCTGGCCGAAGTCTTTTAAACCACTTGTACGTAGGTCCTTTCAACGTGACCACGAAACAGTGGCATCTGGCCCCGCTATTAATCCCCCTTAACTTCATCAAGTCGTTGAACGCGTCCAGATGGTATTTGGGGTCTGTGCTTCCTTCGTATGGGGTCATATGAGGCTCCTTGAAGTTAGCTGGGAGTCGGATGGCTTGGATCTCTTTAGTGAAGGGTGATTCATGCTTGAACTCGTCCTCAATGGTTTGTTCTCCAGATGCGGTGACAATCTTGCTCCGCAGACTCCTCATCTCTATATCAAGGTCTTGCCTCCTCTTCTTCAGGGAGTCTCTCAACATGGATGGATTGACATCTTCCATTCCTTTCCCGTCTCGGGGGACAGTAGGAGGGGTATTCCTCTTATCCATCCTTTTCTTGTTGAGCTTTTCTCGTAGATTTGAGGGCGTCCTTTTTGAGGTGACCTCGACGTCATTGCGAGAGCCAACATTGTTCCTTTGCCCTGGCCCCTGGGGTGGCCTCGACGGTCCGGAACGCTCATGCGGCTTCACCCTGGGGGTATTACTGGTGGAGTGTCGTGTCCTCCCATCGTCTACCAGAACAGTGGTCTCTGCCCCCTCTTGACCTTTCTCTTTTCTCTTGGGCAGGGTCACGCTTGACTTACCTTGCAAAAGGCCATTCAGCACCTCTTGCATATTCTCCAGGGTGGTCTCCAACCTTTGGTTCTCACGGTGCAACTCACGTATCTCCTCTTCATAGAACCGAGATTTAGAACTCGAGCTCACAGAATGGACCCGAGGACGCTTATCATGTCTACGCGTCGAGGGGCCCAGGTCCTACCGGCTGGAGTTCGGCACCTGTGGTGGTTTAGGGAGCGGGAACTCGTCGGCATCCCCTGCTGGTTCGGTGGCTGCCCTCGGAGGATTCTCAACGGGCGGGACAGCCGGTGATGAAACCTCCCTATCAACCTCATGAACCTCAAGGTCCTCTGGGGCTCCACATCCCTGGGTAGAGGAGGATTCTTCATCGAGGCCTTCAGCTGAACTCCGTTAAGGTGGACTTCCACCTCTTGTGGCTCCCTGAGTCACTTTGAACGTCTCGGCATTTCTTCTTGCTGGGAGTAATGGTAGAATAGTAGCTTGGTACTTAGCTTCCCACAGACGGCGCCAAACTATTGACGGTAATAACTCGTTAATGATTAAAGGTTAGAAAACTCAGATTTTTATACTACAGAAAGCTTTGAATCAGATGGAAAGAACTTGAATCAACAGAAAAAACCAGAGCAACAATGAAACAAGGATCATGTATTTCTTAAGTGTCTCTCATACGATCAGTTTTCCAACCCCTTCACCTAAGGGGTTGAGGCCTATTTATAGGTGGGCTCTATTGGCCCCTGATACAAACAAGTCCCAGGAGACAGGGACATACGCGGGTACACTGATAGTGTAGTGGCTCAGGGCGTAGTGGTGCTACCCTGACAATGCCAGAGTCATGGCTCAAGACATAGTACTGTTGGCTCTGGTGTACAGTCGGGGGTGTTTAAGTGGTGCCACTACTCTTCGTACAGGTCTGTACTTCCAATACTCCTCAGATGCAGATGATAGGGCCATGCCCCTGTTCTTTTCACAACCGTATGCCTCGTGTCAGTACACGTGTCCTGTACCCAGCCGTCCTCATCAATCCCCGTTCGATGCCTAATGTTCGTTTGGCGAACCCATTAGGTGTCTCCAAGTGTTCCTCGTGTCTATGAAAAGGAGGCTTCAACCTATACATGTCATGAGAAGCCAAGGCGCTAGGGGTCGAGGCTGGCCTATGCAGGTCACATGGAGGCGAGGCTCAAGACACGGGTAGTGCAACGAGGCCACACCCTCGCATAGCGAGGCTGGCCCTCTTCCCCCAGGTGTAGGCGAGGCTCAGGATGCGGACGGTGCAACGAGGGCACATCCTCGCGTAGCGAGGGTGTCTCGCATAGCAAGGGTGTCTCCCATAGAGAGGCTGGCCCTCTTCCCCTGGGTGTAGGCGAGGCGAGGGTCGGGATACGGGCATCGCAACAAGGCCACACCCTTGCATAGCAAGGCTGGTCTTCTTCTCCCGTGTGAAGGCGAGGCGAGGCTCGATGCTTGAGTGGACGCGGTGTACGCAGATGGCCGGCCGAGGACCCGCGCACAACAAAGGCTACGCGACACGCATGGGACGCCAGCCGAGGATCCTCGCATAGCGAGGATGGCGTTCAGATTGGTAAGCAGCTGAGGACCCTCGTGTAGCGAGGGTGGCTCTCTTAGCCCAATTCCTTCAACATCGTGTGACGTCCTTGTCCCCTTGTGCATGCAATAAGTAGCCTTTAGGATGCCTCGTAGTGTAGAGGTTCCCTTGTGAATGGAATTCACAAGGGAAGAATTCCCACATTTACAAAATGAATCAACTAAGCGCGGCAATCCTTCCAGTCAAACTTTGCACATTTTTAATTATCACCGGGGATTTCATATCGATCAGGGCTTTGATCTTTTCGGGGTTGGCTTCTATTCCCCTTGAATTGACAATGAACCCCAAAAATTTCCCTGATCCTACTCTGAAGGAACACTTGAGAGGATTTAGCTTCATTTGAAATTTATTCAAAACGTTGAAACACTCCTGTAAATCCTTTACATGTCCTTCTTCCCTTTTCGACTTTACCAGCATGTCGTCCACGTACACCTCCGTGTTTACTCCGATCATCTCCTTAAACATGTGGTTAACTAGTCGCTGGTAAGTCGCACCAGCGTGTTTCAGTCCGAAGGGCATTACTTTGTAACAGTATAACCCTGTATCGGTCTGAAAGATAGTGTGATCCTCGTCAGGGGGATGCATACTGATCTGATTGTATCCTGAGTATGCATCCATGAAAGAGAGAATCTCATGTCCTACAGTTGCATCGACCAGCTGGTCGATCCTTAGGAGTGGGAAGCAATCCTTTGGGCAGGCTTTATTAAGGTCTGTGAAATCCACACAAGTTCGCCATTTCCCATTAGGCTTGGGAAACAGTACTGGATTAGAGACCCACGATGGATAAAACGCCACCCTGATGAACCCATTCTCCTTTAGTTTTTCAACTTCTTCTTTTAAGGCTTTCAATCTGTCTTTATCGAGCAGCCTTCTTTTCTGTTGCACGGGTGGAAATATTTTGTCGACGTTCAGAACATGGCTGATGACTGCAGGATCTATCCCAGCCATGTCTTTATGTGACCAGGCGAAAACTTCCTAGTTCTTTCTCAAAAATTCCACCAGTGCGTGCTTTGTTGTTGCTTCCAAATTTTTACCGACCTTTACTACTCTGGCCGGAAACTCTTCGTCAAGCTGGACCTCCTCTAGGTCCTTGACAGGTACAACATCTTCCTGAAAATCCCCAAAGCGAGGATCTAAATCTCTATCATCACTTTGGGCAACACCCTATTTGGTGACTTCATCACCTGATTGGGCTTGTGTATCAACGACCATCTGCAACCTCTCTGGGGGAGTGCTCCTCGATGTTCCCTTCTTGGCCTTAGGAATTGAGGCATAATAGCACTCCCTTGCTTCCCTCTGATTTCCCAACATGCATCCTACCCTTGCGTCTGTTGGGAATTTCATGGCCAAGGGCCATATTGAGGTGACGACCCTAAGGTCAACCAGTATGGGCCTTCTGATTATAGCATTATAAACCGAAGGACAATCAACTACTATGAAAGTAGTGAGTAATGTCCTGGTAGTAGGCGCTGTACCTGCTGTTACTGGAAGTCTGATTGACCCTGTTGGAGTGAGTCCCTCACCAGAGAAGACGTAAATTGTTTGGTTGCAGGGCTCTAAGTCCTTGACGGACAATTTCATCCATTGCAGCGATGATTTATACAGGATGTTAACTGAACTTCCTGTATCGACCAGCACTCTCTTTACCATCATGTTGGCAATTTGAACATCCACGACCAGCGGATTAGAATGCGGGAACCGGACATGCTGGGCATCGCTATCAGAGAAGGTTATTTCACCATCCTCTGACCAAGCCTTCTTTGATGCCCGGTCCTCCACAATCATCATCTCGATGTCTTGGTCGTGGCATAGGGTCCAAGCATATTGTTCCCTTGCCTTTCCGTTGTTTCCCTCAAGGTGCGGGCCGCCGCAGATGGTGAGTAAAGTGTCAGCTATGGGATCAGGCTGCAAAGGTGGCGAGCGCCGACGTGCAGGCACCTGCTCCTTTCCACCTGGAGCCTCTCCTTGGGATGTTCCCGAGGCCCGTACGTATCTCCTCAAGTGTCCTTGTCTAATAAGGAACTCGATTTCATCTTTTAGCTGGTTGCACTCGTTCGTATCGTGTTCGTAGTCATTATGAAAACGACAGAACTTGGTGGTATCTCTTTTCGAAATATCCTTTAGAATGGCAGTGGGTCTCTTGTAAGGCACACTGGAACTCGTGGCCTGATACACCTCTGCTCGAGACTCGACAAGGGCAGTGTAGTTAGTGAACTGTGGCTCATAACGATTGCCCTTTGCGTGCTTATTCTCGGAGGTGGAAGGTTAATTATGAGGTCTCTTCCCCCCATTTTTACCGTTGCCATTGCCGTTCCCATTTCCTTTACTGTTGCCGTTGGGTTTTGACCGATTGGCAGCTTTGGTGGGGTCTTTAATCCTCTTATCTTTGCCTGGGGGCTTTCCCTCGCTGGCAATGGCATCTTCGAGCTTTGTGACGCCCCACGTCACTATGGCTACTTTCTGGAATGACGACTGGCCCTACAAACCAAGACAAGTCTTTCCAGCGTGCTTTGTCCTCACTCGCACACTTCCTGGGAAAACTTCCCAGGAGATCACCCACCCTAGATTACTCCAGGCCAAGCACGCTTAACCATGGAGTTCTCAAGTGATGGGCTACCGAGAAGAAGATGCATCTTGTTGATATATCTGAATATGTGTTTAATGCGTTGTGTGCCTGCTTAGGTTGTTATGAGCATGATGAGTGAAATAACATATGCATGATGCCAGGGCAAGGCCCGTTGTGTGCTGTATGAGATCTATATGTTATGTTGGATTGTTGATTTTGGTTGTTGTTGAGATTGAGAGGTGGAAATTGGACCTTGTTATCATGCCTGATGAGCGGTGTCACTGATTGCAGGCATTTAGTTGTAATGCCTCGGCAATCATCGAGACTCCGCGGCATTCGGGCCGAGGATGACAACCAGGGTCAGGACCCTCCACCTGCCCCTCAGAACTGGCAGTAGATTTTAGCCGAAATGAAGGCTAGATTGAAGAAAACAGAGGAAGAACTTAGTCAGTTGAGGCAACCAGCTCCTCCACCAGTCACCGAGTTACCACTACAGCCGAGTGTAGCACCAGCTCCGGTTCAACCTGTGACTGAGAACAGGTTGGAACCTCTATATGAAAGATTTAGAAAACATCAACCTCCTACCTTTGAGGGCAGAATAGACCCACTGCAGGCTGAGCAGTGGATGAATATGATGTCTGTAATCTTGGATTTCATGAGGGTTGAAGGAAAGGAAAGGGTTGATTGTGCCAGCTATATGCTTAGAAATGATGCACGAATATGGTGGGATGTAGTAAGGCAGCGAAGGGATACTGCAACTATGACTTGGGAAGAGTTCAAGAGCATTTTTAACGAGAAGTACTACAGCGTAGCAGTTCGAGCTGCGAAAGCTGATGAGTTTATCAACCTGACTCAGAGCAGGTTATCAGTCACCGGGTACGCCCTGATATTTGATAGATTGGCGAAGTTTGCGCCAGAGCTAGTGCCGACTGATGTGGCCAGGATAGATAGGTTTATACGGGGATTGAATGTGATGATCGCCCGAGATGTGAGTATTACATTGACTCCAGAGACTACTTATGTGCAAGTGGTGGACAAGGCCCTTACTGCTGAGAGGGCTGAGGATTAGATCTGGAAGGATAGCGCTGCTAGGCGCGATACCAGGAGGGCAATGCCTTCTTCTTCTGGGCCTAGTCGGGGCAGCGGCCCCAGTGAGCAGAAAAGAAGAGCACCAGATTCATTTGCTCCTTATGGTTCTGATAGGAGGGTTCGTGGTTCGATGGGTGGCCGTGAGGGCGGAAATGACAGCTGGAGGAGCTTTCCGATGTGTCCTCGATGCAGGCGACGACATCAGGGCGAGTGCCGGACCAGGGCATGCTTTATTTGTGGGAGCACCAGCCACTTGAAGAAAGACTGCCCGCAGGCTAAGAAAGAGGAGCCAAGGCAGGGAGCAGCCTCGCTCCTGCTAGGGTTTTCACTTTGACTCAGACTGAGGCAGAGGCCAGTCCCTCAGTCGTGACAGGTCAGATTTTTAGCGCTGGTTCCTTGTATACTGCATTGATTGATTCGGGTGCTACTCACTCATTTGTATCTGCTAGGGTGATTGATCAGCTTTGTAGACCTAGTATTTTGTATGCTAGGGGTTTTCAAACTTTATTGCCAACAGGAGAACTGGTAGTCTCTATGAGGTGGGTTAGAGCATTACCAGTAGTAATAGACGGTAGAGAATTGTTTGTTGACCTGGTTGAACTAGATATGGATGATTTTGATATAATACTAGGAATGGATTGGTTAACGCGGTATGGAGCAACAATTGACTGTAAGCGGCGAATGGTGACCTTTGAACCAAAAGGCGAGGCACCCTTTGTGTTTGTGGGAGCGGTGAATGGACCTCGGGTGCCTATGATCTCAGCACTTAAGGCTAGAGACCTGATGCAGAAGGGTTACATAGGAATCCTAGCAAGTATTGTAGATTCCTCCAAGTTGGCGGCAGAGGGACCGAATGAAACCAAAGTAGTCTGTGATTTTCCAGACTTGTTTCCAGCAGATCTGCCAGGATTGCCGCCACAACGGGAGATTGAGTTCGTCATAGAGTTGGTTCCGGGAGCTGAGCCAGTGTCCAAGGCACCCTACAGAATGGCTCCGGCGGAATTAAAGGAATTGAAGATTCAGTTGCAGGAACTACTGGATTTGGGGTTTGTCAGACCGATTTTTTCGCCATGGGGTGCTCCTGTATTATTTGTTAAGAAAAAGGATGGATCGCTCACGATGTGCATTGACTACAGGGAGTTGAATAAGTTGACCATCAAGAACAAGTATCCATTGCCTAGGATCGACGATTTATTTGATCAGCTTCAAGGGAGTACAGTGTTTTCAAAGATTGATCTCCGATCAGGCTACTATCAGTTAAGGATCAAAGAAGAGGACGTACCAAAGACTGCTTTTCGGACACGGTATGGGCATTATGAATTTCTGGTTATGTCCTTTGGATTAACCAATGCCCCAGCAGCATTTATGGATTTGATGAACAGAATTTTCAAAGATTATCTGGATAAGTATGTGATTGTGTTTATTGATGATATCCTAGTGTACTCCCAGTCAGAGACAGAGCATGAGCATCATCTGGGCCTAGTGTTGCAGCGACTGAGAGAGCATAAGCTATATGCTAAGTTTAGCAAATGCGAGTTCTGGTTATCGCAAGTTGCATTTCTAGGTCATATTATCAGTAAGGATGGGTTACTGGTCGACCCAAGCAAGACGGAAGCAGTAAGAGATTGGCCTAGACCCAGCAATGTTCCTGAAGTTAGAAGTTTCCTTGGACTAGCAGGTTACTACCGGCGGTTTGTAGAGGGGTTCTCCAGAATTGCTACTCCATTGAGAGAATTGACAAGGAAGAAGACCAAGTACGTGTGGACGGATCGATGTGAGAACAACTTTAAAGAGTTGAAGCGGCGGTTGATTACTGCACCAGTGCTGAGCCTGCCAACAGATGATGAGAAGTTTGTGGTCTACTGTGACGCTTCTAGACAGGGTCTGGGATGCGTGTTGATGCAGGCTGGGAAAGTGATAGCATATGCATCAAGGCAATTAAAGGAGTATGAGCAGAGATATCCCACGCATGACCTGGAGTTAGCTGCAGTGGTATTCGCACTTAAGGTTTGGAGACACTATCTGTATGGTGAGAGATGCGAGATATACACTGATCACAAAAGTTTAAAGTATTTCTTTACCCAAAAAGACTGGAATATGCGCCAGAGGCGGTGGCTAGAGCTGGTAAAGGATTACGATTGTGATATCCTGTACCATCCTAGTTGGTATTAGATGAGAGATTTTGGATGAGTCTCATATCGATCCTTATTCATTACACCAGGCACAACAAAAATGTATCAGGATCTAAAATCTTTGTATTGGTGGCCAGGGATGAGGAAAGTTGTAGTGGAGTATGTTCTTGTCAGCAAGTGAAGGTTGAACACCAGAGGACAGCTGGGTTGTTATAGCCTTTAGGTGTTCTTTAGTGAAAGTGGGAGGACATCACTATGGATTTTGTAGTGGGTTTCCCTATAACGATGGGGCAACATGACTCGGTATGGCTGATTGTTGACAGATATACCAAGTTAGCTCATTTTCTGCATATGAAGACATATTATACAGTATATCAATATGTTGAGTTGTATGTCCAGGAGATTGTACGTCTCCATGGGGCTTCGAAGTCTATAGTATCGGATAAGGACCCCACTTTTACTTACATGTTTTAGGGGAGCCTAACGAAGGCTATGGGTACTCAGTTGAATTTTAGCACAACATATCATCCTCAAACAAATGAACAATCTGAGAGGACGATTTAGATATTGGAGGAGATGCTTCAGGCATGTTACTGGACTTTGAAGGGTCCTGGTGTACGTATTTACCATTGATTGAGTTCTCACAAAGTAGACAAAAAAGCTACTCTTATCCTAAGTGTAGGAATGTGGAGGTCCAAGTTGGGGACCACGTTTTCCTTCGAATTTCACCATTGAGAATAGTGAAACGATTTGGGAAGAAGGGAAAGTTAAGCCCTAGGTTTGTAGGACCTTTCGAGATTCTAGAAAGGATTGGGAAGGTAGCCTATAAAGTAGCTAAGCCTCTAGTTTTTTCAGGAGTACATAATGTGTTTCACGTATCGATGCTTCACAGGTATGTATCAGATATTACTCATGTGTTGAGTTATGAGGATCTGGAACTATAAACAAATTTTTCCTATGAATAGCAGCCAGTTTAGATTTTGGACTAAAAGGATAAGGTCTCGAGGAACAAGACTTTTCCTCTGGTTAAAGTATTGTGGTGGAATAGTAAGATCGAGGAAGTGAACAGGGAGTTATAGTCAGATATGCGGGATCAGTATCCCGAGTTGTTTAGGTAAATTTCGAGGAGGAATTTTTTATTAGGATGGGATAGTTGTAACTCCCTGAAATCCCTAATGCAATAAAATGCATGGATAAGTGTGATGGGAGGGCGCGTGGAGTAATTATGAGTTAATTAATTGAATAAATATGTGAATTATATTAGTTATATTATGATATGACTGCATATGCATCTTTAGGTGTATTAAATGTGCTTAAAGACCATCTTTTGTCAAAAAGGGGCATTTTTGTAATTTTGACTTGTTGAGGGTATATTTGTTATTTTGAATTCTATATGTTTGAGACCACATTTTTATGTGGATATATTTGAGATATTTGGCACGAGTCGATCCTTTTAAGCAATTTAGCGAAAAAGTTACAACGACTATTAATACCCGGCTCGGGGTGAGCCTTAGGGTATTTTGGCAATTTGGTGAATTACTAGGAATTATTGGAATGTGGGATGTATTTGAGAAAGATATTGGTATTTGGAGGATTAGTGGATTTAATTGGGAATTTTAAGTGTAATTTGAGGTTTAGTGGGAATTGGTCCTAATGACCATTTTCCCCTTGTGGGGCTTTAGGATCAAAGTAATTGGAAAAGGGTAATGTGGTCTTTTTGGACCTTTGAGCTAAGCAAATAGGCTAAGTATTGGGTACTCTGCTTTGTCGTGTATCCTCTCTCTCTCTACTCTAATTATCTTGAAGGACTCACTCAAGGAAAACCATTTTTGAAACTTTGAGTTTGAGTAATCTTATGGGTAATTGAGTGTTTAAGGAGAAGATTGGAGTTGCCAAGGTCTCTAATAACACTACGTTTCGAATTTAGAGGGTTTTCCGCAAGGCATGGGTGAAATAGAATCGTGCTCAGGGTTACCTTACTTATTTGCTCAGGACTTGAATTAAGAAAACTTGCACCTACAGCGAGATTAGGGCATTGACCCCGGTTATGGAACGTGGTTATTACCATGCTATGCAAATCTATTTAAATGTGAATGTTTCTTATTATGTCTAGTTGTGTTGTATATGTGTTACATATCTGTTGGTATTTGTATGGAAAGGTCAACTAATAAGATGTGGTCAGCAATAACATGTGGAATGCAGGTCGTTATGATTGGGTTATTCCGGGAGTGCGGTATGCGCTCATTTGGCTCAGAGGCCGCATAAATAATTTTTATGCTTGCTTGAGTATGACTATAACCGCTAAGCGTGTTGCTTATGATTTATACTTTGGTTATTATCTTTTCTGCTTAACTGGGTTTTCTTGCTGGACCTTGGCTCACCGGTGCTATGTGGTGTAGGTAAGGGCAAATAGAAGTTGGACAAGCCATGAATTGGAGAGCACTAGGGGCTTTTTGTACATATACAACCTGCTTGACAGCCACGACTAGGTTATCTTTAGAGGATCTAGGGTTTTGGTTCATTTTGCCGCTTATGACGACCATTTTTGTACTCTGTTACTTTTATGTTTAGTCATAAACTATTATTGGGATCCTGTGTATGTATACTCAACCTTTTAACTGAAAATAATTACTTTTTGCAAAGATTTTTTTTACCTAAACTATGAGTTAACTTTAATTACACGTTGAAGTCCGAATGACTCGCTTAACGAGTTAAGCCCTATTTTAAATACATAGTGTAACAGTCTTCAAACAGTAGAACGTTACACACATACCCTCTGCAGTTATTGAAAAATTATGTAACTTAGATTTGGAAAATTTGAAATATCATGGCTTGTCAAAGCTTGAGTTTTTCAATGGTAATTCTGAATAAGAACTAAGTTAAGCAGGAAAAAACTCATAGCAAAAAGAAAAAATCCCTAGACTAAACCAGGTACGAGGATTGAATTCTAACAGGTACATTATTAAGTAATTAAAATTGTGATATAACCGGGTCCACGACCCAAAGATCAACTAGTCAGCTATTAAGCATGTAATTCTAAAAATACATCGATCTAAGATAACTCTCTATAACTATACATGGGTATAAAATTCAAAATTTTAAAACACAATAATAGCAGGGAGACGTATAAAGGTCATAGTCAAATAAAGTTAGAACGATGATAACCTCGAGCAAAGTCATCAAGGAAAATTGTCTCGGTCTGAAAGGTCTAATTACAAGGGATGAAAGGTATCCCCAAAAAAGAGAGTTAAGAATGTAGATAAAAACTTCTCAAGTTTGAGCTCTAGTAACTTGCTCATTAGAAGAGACTTCATCCTCCCTGCTATCTCCACCAGCTTCTGAGGTCGTATCCACCATTCCGGGGGCTCCTTTGCAAGGCCATCTTGGAATTTTGCACACTACTACTCCCACAGCTCGGTATCCATGTAAGAAAAGTCACATTCCTTGTTAAAGCACCATACCTTGTAGAACATCTCCTCCAAAATTTTATTGATATGGGCTTCATGTCCATCCACCTTTTGTTTGAGCTTGTCGACTTTGAGTTGAAGCTCACCAACATTTTCCTAGAGGTATTCCCTGACCTTGAATACCTCTAAGGCTTGCACCTTATAAATCCTCTCATTAGACTGGGTCATCTCAAGGTTTGCTTTGATTCGCTGGATCCCCTCATGAGCTTGTTCACGAGCTAGTTCACGAGCCTGCTCACGAGCTAGTTCCAACTCTCGAGAAGTGGCATTCTCAATCTGCTTGCACCGATCCCTAACATGTTCTAGCTCCGTGGCTGATCGGCTCTCATCAGTGAGGACAGCAAGGATCATATTTCCTGCTTGAATCTAGGCTAAGTATGACTGTCAATCAATATAACTAAAGGGTTAGATCATGGAAAAAGATGAGATAAATAGAAAAAAATAATATTAATATGTGAGGAAACTTACGGTCATCATCATCATAGGGAAGACTCCAACACAACTTCAGGAGTCTCACCCTCAATCTTTTGCATCTCTTGAATGGTAATTTGGTTGACATGTCCAATCACGTGGTTGGTCAAGGTTTGGAGAGGACCCTGGAGGTGGGTAGGAAACTTTCCCACCTCGACGTGAGTGTCGGGATGGTGGTATAGGAGGCAGCTAGAGCTCTGGAGTGAGGAGCTGGTGGATCAGTAGCTCGTGGAGTCGGGGGGGGCAGCATCCTTAGTCGTTACCACGATCTCCTTCTGAGCCTGTGGATGGGAGGAAGGTAGTTCCTTGGCCTTGGTTTAAAAGCTGGACAAGAACTGCCCAGGGTTAGATAAACTTCAATTAAACATAGAAAAAAACATGTAAAAGAAGAATCCCCTACCCTCCGCGCTAGAGGAGGAGACTACAATTGTTAGTTTTGGATTTTGGACCAAGCTAGCTACATGAGGATCATATACTTCTTGGACAACAGGGTGTGGTTGAAACTCTAACAAAACTACGCCAGAAACCATTTCAGACTCGAACTCTTTGTTTAAGCTTGGATAATACTCTGGCTGTCTGGGGATGGGGAAAAAGTTACAATGGTCCAAAGGGAACCCAGGTCAGATGTTAGTACCATATTGTTCAAATATGGATCTCCTAATATGTAATGTGCTATCTAAAACTATTATCATCATGGGGAGACTAATGTCGTGACGAGGGACTAGGAGATTAACACAATGTTGGATGGTAAATCCCTAGCTGGGGCCTCGGGGTGTCTAGTCACAACCTTCAATGGATCATGGAGAACTAACACATAGATGGCAACAACTCAGTTAATATCATTATCATTGTTACCTTGGACAGAGGTGCCGGCTGCTGCCCCTAACTCTGCCCGACTTTGGACATTATTTAGACTACCTAGAGAAGGGAAATTGTGCACCAATGGCGTGACCTCATCTTCTTCCACGACCTCTTCTATGATTTCATAGTGCCAAAGATTTACTTTCCATCATCAACCCGCATGCCAACATGTTGGCATCGGTTATTACTGCTCGCCACTCTTTTTCTGTGGCAGGAGCAAAATCGAGGGTCTGATATTGGTTCTGGTGAATGATAGAGGCCTTGGACCTCTTGTAAATAGCCAAAAAAAACAAGTAACATAGTCGGAATAAGCAAATAATGTACGATAAACAAATATTTATAAAGTCTACAATAATGAAAAGCCAAGGCAAAGACACTTACGAGGTCTATTGAAACATTAGTAGTCACAGGACCTGAACCTGTACAACATACAGAACTAGTCCTTAAAGTTATTTGGATTACTTGGGAGAACGATGATACTAGCAGTCTTGGGGAACCTGGCGAGAGAGTAAAAATTGTCACTCCCGATTTTAGTGTCTGGATTGGCCTTGAGGCAGAAAAAGGACATGATGTCCTCTTGAGTGGGGGCCTCCCACTCATACTTAAGAAAAAAATTCTTAAGCCTCGCTAAGAGGAGATACGTGTTAGGGAGAAGTTTGAACAACTAACTTCACAAAATAAAGAAAGTCTGTGAAGTACGAGCTTAGCAGAAGGAAAAAGGCTGCCTTTGGGTGCTCATTGCTCCATGCCCCAAAGTCGTTCTCCACGGGGTGCAACTCCATTAACCTTCAAGCGCCTGGCACACATTGAACTTAGAATTTGTATGGATTCCATGGCCCTTCATTATCTTATTTATCTAGGGCATGGAAGTTATCATGACGACTATTCTCTCGCCTTCATAAAAACTATTGGCGTCAACCTCGATCTACGTCTGCACCACTAGTCCAAAGTGGGGGTGGGGAGTTTCTGCGAGCTGGTAGTGCTGGGAAGAAGAGCCCACTATGTTCTTGTTCTTTTCGTTGCTCATTTTTTTGAATTAATTAATTTCATGTGGGTACAAAACATGGCTAATTGTTAGTGGCGATCTAAGGATGTAACTCTGGACAAGGATCATAAAAGTTAGGGGAGCTGGTCGTGGTTAGTAACCAGAGAAAGTTCCTGAGAGAACTTGACCTAAAGCTTAAAGGGTATGTTTCACGGGATAAATCAAAGATGATAACTACATACGCTCCATAATATCAAAAAGTGATGTCACCTCGAAAATCCCGCATCAGAAACTTGGTCAAAAACCTATAATTTTTGCCTAAGTTGCTCTTTGTACAAACCTCAAAACCTAGAAAATTTCCTAAAATATGTTTATTTTCATCAATTCCCTCAAATACTTTCAGCCAAATAAATGTATACTATTTATTTTTCCTCAAAAAACAAGAGCATACGAGCCTAACCTAAACCATTGATAGAACTATAACGTAAAAAAAATTCACAAATGCCTAAAATTGCGTAAAGGAGTTCAAGAAAAATAATTACAGTTCTGGTTGAAGAAGGCTTGAAAAATCGAGAGGAATGACGAACTGCAAGGAGCTGATTCAGAAGAAAATCGCCACTGAACTGGAGGCTTTCGTAGAAGAAGAGAAAAAGGAAAACTTTTAGAATGCAAATGTTGTGAGGATCGAATTCCACAACCCTATATATAGACCAGACCTAAGGAAGAATTAGAGCCACATGATCATGGATGTTTGAGATCGAAGGGCTAGAATTGAATACATCAAACAACAACGAAAAAGTTGACAAGACAACTATCGTTGTACTCGAAACCCAAACAGACGCCTGTAAAAATAATTCACGTGTCCCATACTCGAGTGGGTACATAGGCACGTTCCCCATGACAGAAAAGCCCCTATTTTGTGTGTCAGGTATAGGAATGATGTCATACATTCGCAAGGACTTGGGGGCAAATGTTGTACTTAAAAAACACGAGCTAACTTGTTTTGGTTTGCAGTACAAGTTCTAAAATGGATAGTCCAGGTCAACTGTAAGTCAAGAGGACATCAAGGAGATCGTCCAGCCATATTTTCAAGTACTACAAGCATAGCTTGAGTGTCTTAGTGCTTAGATCGGCTTAGCCTAGAAACCTGAAGCTCAGATTGTATGCATTCAACTCTCTGTCGACGCATGGAATACACTGGCTTGAATTCTTGAAGGCTTGGAGAATTTATATGAATATTTAATACACTGTAGCCCTTGCTTGATAAATGTGTAATATCAGGCAATCAATGCATGTAAGGTATTTATTTGTACGTTTGGGAAGTTACCCATTCTTGTAAATTACCCAATATTGAACGTTACCTAAAATTTGTCCATTGAACCCTTATAAATAGAGTGGGAATGGACTGATAAAGGGATTTAATTTTGTATGCATAAACTCTGCCATAATTGTCTTAAACAATTTTTTTAGAGCTACTAAAGAGTGAATAACATAGACTCGTGGACTAGGTGAATTTTAATCAATGAACCACGTAAAATTTCTTGTGTGGTATTTACTTACAATTTCCTAAAAGGCCTATTTATCTTATTTAGACTTCTTAGTCTACTGTTGGAGAAAAACCACGTCAACATGATTCCTAGCTAGTGTCGTGGATACTATGAATGATGTACTAGTCGGACCAAAGGAGACTAGATTGGTCGGTGAGATTTTAGATGAGTTACAAAAGACTTACTAGGGTTACCACCGCTATGGGTGATTGAGCTTGTTATTGAATTGGCACCAGGGACAGAACCGGTATCCAAGGCACCATATAGATTGGCACCGATGGAATTGAAGGTGGAGTTAAAGGAATTACTTGATTTGGGGTTCATCAGACCTAGTTTCTAGCCATGTGGTGCGACAGTGTTATTTGTGAAGAAAAAGGATAGGTCGTTAAGGATGTGTATCGACTACCAAGAGTTTAATAAGTTTACTATTAAGAATAAGTATCCACTATGTAGGATCGATGACTTATTTGATCAGTTACAGTGCAAGACATTGCTCTCAGGGATTGATGTTCGATCTGGTTATCACTAGCTGGGGATCAAAGTGGAGGATGTCCCAAAAATATCATTTCACAAGAGGTATGGGTATTACAAGTTTTTGGTTATGTCTTTTGGACTAACCAAAGCCCTGACATTGTTTTTGGACAAGGTCTTCAAGGACTATCTGGACATGTTTGTGATTAGTTCATCGACTCCTATTCAGAGAAAGAGCATGACTAGCATCTCCATTTGGTATTACAGAGACTAAGGGAACACAAGTTATATTCCATGTTTAAGAAGTGTGAGTTTTGGTTACCTCAGGTTACGTTTCTTGGTCAGATTGTAAGTGAAACAAGATTATGGTAGATTTGACCAATATATAGGCAATGAGAGATTGGCCAAGGCCAAGGGGTATCTCAGAGATTAGAAGATTCCTTGGGTTGGCATGTTATTGCAATGCCTTTGACTAAATTGACATGAATAACCTGAAGTTTGTTTGGGCTGATAGGAGCGAGAACAATTTTCAGGTGTTGAAGCGGCAATTGATTACTACACCAGTACTTAGTCTTCCTTCACATTAAAAGAAGTTTGTAGTTTACTGCGATGCTTTAGGACAGGGTTTGGGTTGTGTTCTGATGCAGGCTAGGAAGGTGATTGCTTATGCTTCGCGACAACGGAATGAGTATGTGCAACGGTACCCTACTCGTAGTTCAGAGTTGGCAGCTATGGTATTCACACTAAAGGTGTGGCGTCATTTTTTATATGGGGAGAAGTGTGAGATATATATACAGATCATAAGAGTTTAAAGTAATTTTCCACACAGAAGGAACTGAGTATGAGATAGAGACGTTGCTTAGAGCTGGTGACAGATTATGACTATGAAATTCTTTACCATCTACAGAAATCCTACTTGGTGGCAGATGCCTTAAGTGGGAGAGGTCTGAGAAAGTTGTATAGCTCAAAGCAGATATTAGGTAAATTGGCAAACGATATGACTAGAGTGGTGATAGAACTTATGGTAGGCTAGTTGGCTAATATTACTCTATATTCCACACCTCTTGAAATGATAAAAAAAAAAAGGATCAGATGAGTGACCCTCAATTAGTGAAGTGTCGGGAAAAATTCTTAGTTGGAGTGGCCAAGGACTTTACTGTTTTCGAGACTCACATGTTTAGATACAAGGATCATATATATGTTCTGATGGATGTGGATATCAAGAGGGAGATTTTGGATATTCTTATACCACTCCATAATTGTTACACCCATGCACCACGAAGATGCATCGGGATTGGAAATCTTTGTATTGGTGGCCAGGGCTGAAGAAAGACGTGGTTGAGTGTATGGCTATGTTCCTGACGTGTTAGCAAGTGAATGTTGGACACCAAAGGCCAGCGAGATTATTATATCCTTTGGGTATTTGTGAATGGAAATGGGAGGATAAAATCATGGACCTTCAATTTGGATTGACTAGGACGGTGGGTCGCTTTTTCTTGTATATGTGATCGATATACCATGTCAGTTCTCTTTTGCTTGTAGGGAAAAATTTCAACACGGATCAGTACATTGAGTTATATGTGAAAAAGATTGTACGTCATCGTGGGGCACCAAAGTCTAAAGTGTTGGATCGAGATCCTATATTTACTTTCAAGTTGGGGAAAGGCATGCAGAAGGCGATTGGTATAAGGCTGAGATTTAGTATCGTGAATCATCCTCAGATAGTGGACAACCTGAGAGGACGTCTAGATATTATAGGACATTTTTAGGGCATGTGTTGGACTTCGAGGGTTCGTGGAGTAAGTATTTTCCCTTGATTAAGTTATTTTACAACAATAGTTACCAATTAACAATCAGAGTTGCTTCGGATGAGATATTGTAAGGCAGGAAGTGTCGATCGCCCATTCATTGGAATGAAATGGATGGGAGAAAGTACATTGCTCCTGATGTAGTCTTGAGGACCAGTGAAACAATTAAAAAGGGTAAAGTAGTTTGGGAAGAAAGGGAAGGTGAACCCTAGGTTTGTTTGACCTTATAAGACCTCAAATTATAACATTATTTGTCTTATGAGGATAGATGAGTAAAAAATTATTGATAGGAAGGATAGAGTCTTACGAAGTTAGACTATTGCCTTAATAGAGGTATTGTGGACGAATAGTAACATAGAGGAAGCAACTTTGGAGTTAGAGTTGGAGATGCGGGATCAATATCCCGAGTTGTTCAGGTAAATTTCGAGGACAAAATTCCTTTTAGGAGGAGATTGTTGTAGCGTCCCAAAACTCCTAATATGTTTAAGCACATTGATTAGCATGCCATGAGGGCACGTGGGATAATTATGTGATTTATTTTAATTATATTATTATATAATTGAGTATACATGATTATGTGTGTTAAATGTGTTTAACGCTTTTTTTAAAAATGGGCTATTTCATAACTTTTACCCGTTGAGGGTATGTTGGTAATTGTTATGTGCAATGTGTTGGAGACCACATTATTATGTGGATATATGTGATATTCAGCTTGAATGGATCCTTTTCGCACAGTTTTAGAAGAAAAGTCACAATAGGGATAAATGCCCGACTCGAGTTGAGCCTAGGGGAATTTAGGGAATTTCTAGAAATTGGGATAGTTGGTAAAATAAAATTAATGGATAGGTTATTTGTGTTTGATGGATATTAGTTGATAAATTGGAGATTAGTGCTGTAATTAGATGTTTAGTGGGAATTATAGGCAAAATGACCAAAATGGCCTTATGTGCTTTTAATGGGGCAATTGAGAGGGAAGGCCAAAATTGTCATTTGACCATATGGTTAATGAAGGATTAAAGTCTAATGAATTACCCTTACACATTCTAGAACCCCTTTCTCCTTCCATTTTTTTAGTTTTTTTCTTACAATATCAAGTACCACCGAAGTTTCTCGAGCTACGAGCAAGGCCTCATCATATTCTTAGTTGGAAGAGGAAATTAAGAGTTTGAAAGTGGAATTTACAGCTTGTTACTCCATCTTCTTCCTAGGAATTTTGAATTCAGAGAGGTATCAATTATTTTCTTTGTTTTTCATTAGTTCATCATGTGTTCTTGATACAATTGGGGAAAATGTTTAATGATAGAAACCAGGTGAAAGTTGTTTTCATTGCTTTAATTTGGATTGAAAGTAAGTAATTTGTTGGAATTGAGTTGAATTTCAGATTTGGGGGCAAAAGATGGGTTTTTGGAACCCTAAAGTTCTAATTGGTGCGTGTAAGGTTAAATTGAAGGTATAATTAAGGTCAAAGGGATGTATAGCACCTATATGAATGTTTTGTTGTTAAAATTCTATGTTTGTAACGGGTTACAACTGAGTTTGGGTTGGTTGAGATTCTGAAATCGTAGGGAAAATTTCTGGGTTTTATTGCAGAGGCAACGCGACGCCATTGGGTGGGTATCGTGACGCAAATACATGTTTAGGCATTGTATTTCTCTTTGCCTGTCGTGGCACCAATGGGTTGGAGTCGCGACACAAATGCATTTTTAGGTTACAATTTTTATATTCTTGGGAATTAAGCTCAGGGCTTTGGAGATTTGATTTGGGGACCTTCTTAGGGGCTCGAGGGATGATTCCACTAACTTGTTGAATGGAATTAAAGATCCCGAGAGCTAGGGTTTAATTTTGGAGCTTGTATCAGACTTAGTCCCTTATAATCGTACCATTTATGTTGTGACAAAGTTTTCTGCGGGGCTATAGAAAAGGATCACACTCGAGGTCGCTTCGTATGCAGCACATGACTTGAGGTAGGAAAAGGCTACATTGCACGTAGAGCAGGCATTGATCCTATTGTATCTTGAAACGATTATGCATGTATAATATTGTAATGAGCTAGGGTTGTGCATCCTTATTGCATACTTTGTTTGTTGTACTTATTTGTAACTCATTTTAGTATTAGCATGTGGTTATTACTATAAGCTTAGTGCTGGGAGATGCACTTTGCTCAGTGAGTATGCAGTTATTACCGTAAGTTTAGTGTCAGGAGACATACTTTACTAGGCGTCAACCATACATATGGTCCTTCGTCATGCAAATTACTTGGTATAGTTTGTTGGGATTAGTGCCCTTTCAAGCATATGTGTTTAGTAATGTTTTATGAAATAAATAATTGAGATGAATTTTTAGCATATATTGATTGTTTATTATTATTAATGGAATAATATAATATGAATATCAGAAAACTCCCAAATTTGTTATTGTGACTACAATCTTGTATTGCTACGAGATGATTAAGATTGCAGGGAACGAATTTAAATAGTTCTCAGTAAAACAATGTTATATCTTACTTTTGATTAAATATTGTAAGTCTTCTTAGTTATTTCACTCTAAGCTAATAGTTTTGAAAACCTTAATTTACTAATGGCCCAAAAGTCCTCTAAATTAGACCATGGCCCTCACATACATAATTTGTTATAATTACGCTCTTACCACTTAAAAGAACATTGTTGTTCCTCATGGACATACTTAAAGCTTATTAAATAATCATATAAACCATAAATAACTATTAACATAGTCAAATACACATATAAATCATGTAATCACATAAAATTATAGAAATGCCCTTCTTCTAAGGAGACAGATATTACACTTGGAATGCCATAGCAAAATGGTGTTTCAGAAAGGAGGAATAGGGTGTTATTAGACATGGTTAGATCAATTATGAGCTATTCATTATTGCCGTTATCATTATAGTGCTATTCCATTCATTGTGCAATGTACATATTGAATGTTGTTTCATCCAAGTCTATCAAGAAGACACCATTGCAATTATGGAATGGTATTAAGCCTACTTTACACCATTTTTCGTATTTGGGGGTGTCCAGCACACGTGCTAAAAGGAAAGACTGGAAAGCTGGAACCTCGCACTAATCTGTGCATGTTTGTAAGATGTTCCAAAGAGACCAGAGGTGGTATATTCTATACTGCTAAAGAAAATAAAGCATTTATATCGACAAATGCTACTTTTCTTGAATATGACTATATTAATAACCACAAGCCACGCAGTCAGGTTGTAATTGAGGTGATAGATCAAGTAAATAGATCACAATCTATTCGCAATGAACATTGACCAAAAGAAGCCACAAGTTTTAGTCAGAATAGTAGAGGGCATCATCGTAGTGGGAGGGTTGTCAAGCATCCAACTCGCTATTAAAACGAAGTTAAAATGCTTGTGTCTGACACAAACAAAGATAATCCATTGATATATAGAGATGCAATGGAAGATTCTAACAAAGAAAAATGGTAAGATGCCATGAACCTGGAAATGGAATCGATGTATTCCAATTCAGTTTGGACTCTTGAAGATCTTCCTGAAAATGTTAAGAAGGGGTTGTAGCCAAGGGCTATACTTAGCGAGAAGGGGTTGATTATGAAGAAACATTTTCTGTTTTGGCCATGCTTAAATTGATTCACATACTCTTGTCCATAGCTACTTGCATGTATTATGAGATATGGCAAATGGACGTTAAGACAACATTTCTGAATGGCTATCTTGACGAGACCATTTATATGTCTCAACCAGAAGGATTCGAAATAAAAGGTCAAGAGCACAAGGTTTGAAGGCTTCTTAGGTCCATTTATGAACTTAAACAAGCTTCTAGATCTTGGAATATGAGATTTGATGACATAATCAAAACATATGGTTTTGAACAAAATGTTGAGGAGCCTTGTGTCTATAAACAAATCAAAGATGGCATTGTGGTATTCCTGGTTCTTTACGTTGATGATATTCTACTGATTGGAAATGATGTAGGGACATTGAAAAAAGTAAAGATATGGCTATCCGAGCAATTCCAAATGAAAGATTTTGGTGATGCAAACTACGTTCTGGGCATCCAGATCCTTTGGGATCGACAAAACAAAGTTTTGGATCTGTCTCAAGCTAATTATATAGATAAGGTATTGGAGAGATTCATTATTTCAAATTCCAAGAAGGGTGATATGCAAACCCGTAATGGAATTGTCCTTTCTAAAGAATATTGTCCTAAGACACCTCAAGAAGAAGAAGATATGAGACAATATCCCTATGCATCTGTAGTAGGCAGTCTAATGTATGCCATGCTTTGTAGAGGACCTTACATTTGTTATGTAGTAGGGATGATCAGTTGTTATCAATCCAATCCTTGATTTAGTCATTAGGTTACAGTAAAAAATATTCTTAAGTATCTTAGGAAAAGTAGAGCATATATGGTTGTATATTCAGGTGGTGACATGAACCCCATTGGATACACTAATTTTGATTTTCAATCAAACAAAGATAGTCAGAATCGACTTCTGGATTAGAGTTCACTCCTGGTGGAGGAGTTGTGGTTTGGCGTAGTATTAAACAAACTAGTATCGCAAATTCTACCATAGAAGCTGAATACATACACTACACAAAATACCCATTTTCATAACATAAGAATATAATACTACTGAAAAAGTATTATGATATACTTGTATAAATATGGTAAAAGAAAAAAAAATACGGTAATTTATTTTGGGAGCCCGCCTATAACTTGTAAAAGTTATATTTTTTTCCTAGCCCACCTATAACTCCCTTGTTTTCTTCTTCTTATTTGGTAACGACGAAGAAGAGTCCTCTTCTGACCCATCTGCGCCTCTCCCTACGTTGAAATCTTCCATTGACGCAATACCCACCATTAGAATCGACCAGTCCCTTCTGAACGATGACCCTTTTATGCCCTGCGCCGTCTGCAAGGACCAGTTCGAGCTTAGCATTGAGGCCAAGCATCTTCCCTGTAAGCATCTCTACCATCCCGACTGCATTCTTCCCTGGCTCGCTCACCATAACTCCTACCTTGTTTGTCGGTTCCGATTACCCACAGAGCAAGCCAACCGGGACTCTTTTGGGTCCACGGAAGGGGTTTTGAGGTTAGGGGACTTGATGACAGGGGATGATGATGAGAGATATATTTCTAGGAGGCACGATCTTCTGTTTTCCACTGGGAATGGTGGTAGCGGCGGCGTTTAGGGCTCATTCTCTCCCAACCAGATTGCAGAGGTGGAGACAGAGGCAGAGATGGAAGCGATCTCCAGTTGTCCAGTTGTGGGTAGATCTTGTATAAATGGTGAAGATGGAGAGTTTAGTTTAAGTCGCGAGGTCATTGAGGAGGGCGATGTTGCCATTTCTGAAAATTTGAGGTCTGTACTATTTCTTTAGCTATTTGAAATTGGGTTTTGGAATCTTGATTGGTGTCTCAGTTAGGATTATTGAAGAAAAGGGTAAACTGGATCATGGAAAAGTCTTCAAGAATGACATTTATAAGACTCAATAAATGGAAGTTTACTTCGTTTTGTAGGAATTTAGGGTCTATTGTTGCTAGTGTTCCATTAAAATAAACCAATGTTTTCTTTTCAGTTATTTATTTAATTTTCTTATTTAGATGCTATGGATTTCTTGCTCCCTTTAATAATGAACATGCGTTGTTCTCATATGTATATGTATGTATGTATTTATATATATAAAATTATTTGGAGAAAATCAGCAAATGAGTAGATAAATTTAATGTTTTGTAGTTTCATTTGCCTTGTGAATTTGGTTGTGTGGTGCTTGGCTTGTGTATTAATTTTATTGTACATTGATTATGAGTTTAATACATCGACAGGTACATTGGATTTTTTGCATGGTAAAGAGCATTTTATGTCTAATCTTTTGATGTTGTTGCAATGGTCTCCTTTTGCGATAGAACCAGAGCTTCTGAAACAAGTAAGCTTTTACCTAATCATTATCTTATTATTTTCTAATCATTTGCTTGTTCCATAGAGACATTAAGTCATCAAACATTATTTTGCTACAGAGTTTGAACCACTGGTAAATTTTGCATATTCTTCTTCTTCTTCTTTCTTATCAATTTCATTATCATTATCATATATACCCACCCTTATGTTAATTTTGTTGTATCTGATTTTGGACTAGCAAAATGGCTTCCATGTCAATGGACTCATCATTCTATTGCTCCTATAGAAGGGACATTTGGGTACCAAAAAAGAACACTTAATCTGACATTTTTTTAAAAGTTGTTTTTTGGAAAAATTATAGGATTAAATGAAATGTTAACATTGTTTATACAAGCACTTAGCTCCTGAGTACTATATGCATGGAATTGTGGATGAGAAAACAGATGTGTTTGCCTTTGGAGTTTTTCTATTAGAAATCATTTCAGGCAGGAAGCCAGTAGATGGTTCTCACAAGAGCTTACACACTTGGGTAATGAAAGGAAGTCCCCCTTTTTCCTTATGATTATACAATAAAAAAGTTTCCACTTGATTTATTCTATTACTAATTTTCCGTATTGGTTTGGTAAATGTCTAATATTGGAGTTTTCTCTTGGTGTTAGAGTTTGCTTAGTCTTGGTAACAAAATATTTTAGAACATGTAATTGAACTAAATTTAATAATTGTTAATTGTGAATTGAACAGGCCAAACCAATATTGAAACAAGGAGAAATTGAAAAATGGATTGATCCAAAGCTGGGTGGGGCCTATGATGTTACTAAGCTGAAAATACTTGCGTTTGCTGCACCACTTTGCATAAGGTCACTCACAAAATGGCGGCCTACCATCACCAAGGTATTAATAAAAAACCCTTTTAATGACATACCATATATCTATATGTATGTATATATATTGTGTAAATTAAGAAACATTAATAGTGAGTTTTTGACCTAATTCACAACGACCAACAACACCACAAATAAAGTATTTAGGTCCAGAGCTCCTCAACGACACTCTGTCGTTTCCACTCGTTAAAGGCATGCCTTGAGTTGCTTTGCAGCCTTCGAACTCACCCTTATTCACTTCAATCGAGCTCCAACCGCATACTTGAACACAAGTGTGTCACCAACTTTGAAAGTCTTGCCCTTAGCCCAAGCAGTGTAATCAACACCAATATTCCACCCAACTGAGTCTCCAACATTGTAATCTGTTGCACAGCAAATATTTGCAGTCATTGCAACCACCACAATGGCCACTAAGATCACTCTAAGAGAGAAATCCATTGCCATTTTGATTTTGTTATATGTATATATATATATATTGTATATTTGTATACAACTTAATTTTACTTTAGCCCACCCATTTGACAGTGAAAGAGAATCCTCATAGGCAGAGGATGATATCTGTCTGCAAAATGGTTTATCACCACCCTTTAAGTTAGGAGTCACTTTGATTGTTTTTCCTTGGCTTAAATATCCCAACAAAATGGGTGGTTTTGATTGTTTTTCTTGGGCTTAAGTTTTAGCACATGTAGTTAGTTAGCGCTTACTGTAATATAGGTTCAACTATAGTTAGTTCATTAGTGTGGTTAGTTTTCTGTTAATCACTTCTTGGTTTCCAACTCCTTTTTCCCTCTCTTTGTATCTTTGTACTATTTAGCTATAAATAATAAAGTCTCATATCTCTGGTACATTTACAGAGATCATTTTATCCAATTCATTTTCTCTTAAGTACTCTTATGTGTGTGTGATGGGAGCGATCACATAGGGGGGCCTGTTTGGAAGTATGAAATGCTATTATTTAATCACAAAGAAATGCTGATGATTTACAAATGCTAATAGTTACAAAAGCTTATAATTTATTATATTTCTATCAACACCATATCTAGGTAAAAGTTAATATAAGGTTATAATTGTAATTTTGGAATTTGAGAAGAATTTTATTCTTTGGCTCAAATATGCAATTATATGATAATTGAGGTTGAATAATTAATTTAGAATTAATTATTAATTTCGAAAATATATTTATTAATTCAAATATATAAATTTTCGAATTTCGTATATATAAATAAATTTAGGTATTTTTGAAATAAATTAGTTTATTTGAGTGGGAGAAAATAAAATTGGTAAGTCAAAAATATTTTTTGATTTATTTAATTTTAAAAGATGATGATAATGATGATCATCAATTTGAATTTTGAATTTTGAAAGTAGAATTTATGTTTTGAAATATGGTTATAATCTTTTCCTTAAAAATATTAACACCTTATCTCGTGGGAGATTGATTTTAATTAAATAATAGTGTTTACCCAAAAACGACCCCTAGTGATGTGGCAAGATTAGTTTACACGTGGCAGGCACATGACAGCTTTTAGTGAGTATATCCTGCTCGGTCGTTGACCAGAAAGTATTTGGTTTGTCAAGCATAAGACTTACAAGCGACCAGCCTGGTCGCATGCATATATTTATTTATTTCCTTTATTTGTGTGAATCTATAATCATGCATTAATTGTAATTTCTTTTATTACCTAGATACGGAAGTCTTAATGGTAATTAAGGCCTATCGGCCCATGTAACCTTCTTGAGCATATAAATACAAATCAAAAGGCTCAAGGGAGGGGGATCTGGGAATTCAGAGAGAAAAAATATAGTGTGATTATCCACCGAAATTGTAATTTTCCCAAGGCTTGTGAAACTAGTGAACCCTAGTTCATTTATCACAGTATTGGGATTCTACATCAATAAGAACACTAAGTGGACGTAGGTCATTACCATCCAATTGGGGCCAAACCACTATAAATCATTTGTGTCGTTTACTTTCCCATATGAATTTCTTATTGTTTTTATTTCATTTTGTATTATTTCCTGACTCCGTGTCATTGACCAATTTAGGGGTCAACATTTTGGTGCTTTCGTTGGGAGCTGAACTCAAGACTTCAAAAAAATCAAATGGCTAAAACATCCAGGGAGACGGGGCAGACTTCTGGCACTGCATCCACTCAGCCTCCTCCGCCAAGTGTGGCTGAAGATGAACCACAGTTGGATTTTGAAGAGGAAGAAATGGATTCTGAAACCCTGAGGACAACACTGAGGGCTAATCTGAGGGCCAATCAAGAGAATGCGGCTGAGACATTGGCTTTGCTTCAATGCCAAGAATTGAATGAGCAGCAATCGGACATGGAACGTCGGCAGGGAAAGGCCACTGCCGCCCTGGAAGCAGCCATTCAATTGGCCTGGGGCCAAGCTGTGCCGACTTCTCAACTAGATCAACCACCAAGCACACCACAACAACAAACCCAAGTCCTTCGCTTCAACCGGCAAACCCTCAAAGGCCGGAGCAACCACCTGCTACTCAACAGGATATCCCATATCAGGATCCTGAGCAGAAACCACCTTCTTGTGCTGGTTGAGATAATCCCCAGCGTCAATGGCAGAATAGGGCCGAGAAACCTCCCCAAAGCCCTAGACACCCAATAACTGAGGAACCAAATCCACCGAGTAGGGGGCAACGTCCTTCTACTAACAGAAGACATGCCAAGTCAGGCTCTACGGTCAGGGGACCCCCACGGTATAATAATTCCAGGGGCCCACCGACCAACGTAGGCCTCCCTGTGACACTCGGGACATGCCAGCTAGAGAAGGGAACAGTGCGACTAATCGATTGCGCCATAGTCGGTCGCATTTCAGGGACGATCATGATTATAATGAAGCTGATTCTGGCAAAGGGAATGTTGGTCGAGGTCAAGAAGAAAGAGGTGGGGAAAGGAATCCCCCACCAAGAGAAAATAAGCCTACAAGCCAGAATGCTGGGGGGTAGCCTAACGTCTTTGATCGGTTGGACGCTAGCGAGCAAAAGTGCAGAGAGGATGACCTAAGCGACGTGCTCAACGACATGCGCGAAAGGCATGATGAGTATGCTCCTCTGGCACCAGTCACACCAGTGATCCCAGACACTGTGCAGGCCCAGATCGATCCATTAAACCAGGTTGTCCAGCAGCTTGTAGGGATCCAGACATCCCACATCGAGTATGATCGGAGAAGGGGCACTCCTTTCATACAGAGAATAGCAATGGCGGAAACCCCTAAAGAATAGCCAGTACTACCCAATTTCAATGGATGTGGGGACCCAGTATCTCATGTGAACAAGTTCGAGATACAGATGAACATCTGAAGGTGTCGGATGATGCTCGCTGTAGGATCTTTCCAGCCACCCTATCTGACACCGCTCAGGAGTGGTTTTTTAAATTCCCTTCTGCTAGCATAGTATCATGGGAAATGTTCGTGAAGGAATTCCACGGGCAATTCTATGCTCGTCGTGTTCACCCGACTAAAGCCAATCAGCTGGTCGAGATACGCCAGAAGGAGGGAGAGTCCTTAAAGGAGTATGTCCAGCATTTTATGTGAGCCCCAGCTGGAGCTGAAATAGTTGGTGATGAAGGGAAAATGATGGCCCTTACTGCTGGGGTGAGGCGCCATTCTCCCCTCTGGAACAGTTTAAAGAAGAATGGGGTAAAAAGTACCCAGGAATTCCTTGATCGAGCAGACTAGTACATCAAGCTCGAAGAAATGATTGCCAACGAAGGGAAATCGTCTGCGAAAGACAAAGGACCAAAGGAAGATCCCGCTAAAGCTGCCAACAGGTCGGATAAGCCCAATGGCATGGTAAAAATGATGGAAAGAGGGCAAACAATGAGTCGTCGACGTCCGAGAATAAGTGCCCTAAGGGAAACAGATACGAGCCAAGATTCACCAACTATTCGGCCCTTGTAGAGAGCAGAGTAGAGGTGTACCAGGTGATCAGCTCTAATGTCCGTTACAAGCGACCAGTGCTGATAAGGAAGGATATCTCCAAGAGAGATACAACAAAGTTTTGTCATTTTCACAACGACTATGGTCACGACACCAAGAGTGTAACCAGTTGAAAGATGAAATTGAGTTCCTTATCAGATAGGGACACCTGAGGAGATACGTTCGAGCCACGGGAGGTTCCCAATGAAAGGCTCAAGGAGGCAACAAGCAGGCGCCTGTACGCCAACGCTCGCCACCTTTTCAGTCAGCTCCTGTGGCAGGTACGTTGCTAACCATCTATGGCGGCCCACACCTTACAGGAGATAGTGGGAAGGCAAGGGAGCGATACGCTCGTACCTTACACCACGATCAGGACATCGAGATGCTGAATGTGGATGAGTGAACTCCCAAAAAGGCTCGAATAGAGGAAGAGCTAATAACTTTCTCTGAGCTTGATGCTTAGCATGTCTGATTTCCTCATTCGGACCCTCGGGTCGTGGAAGTCCAGATATCCAACATGATGGTCAAAAGGGTGTTAGTTGACACAGGGAGCTCAGTAAATATCTTGTACAAGTCTTCATTAGAGAGAATGAAGTTGTCAGTGAAGGTCCTAGAGCCATGCAACCAAACCATTTATGGTTTTTCTGGCAAAGGGCTTGCACCAACAGGGTCGATTAGGCTTCCAGTTACAGCAGGAACTGCACTTGCGAATAGGACATTACTCGCTACTTTTATAGTAGTTAATTGTCCTTCCGCGTACAATGCTGTGATTGGAAGGCCTATTCTAGTCGACCTGCGAGCGGTAACCTCTGTCTGACACCTCGCCATGATGTTCCCAACAGATGCAGGGGTAGGATGCGTGTTAGGGAACCAGAGAGAAGCAAGGGAATGTTATAATTCCTCGATTACTAAGGCGAAGAGAGGAGGATCGAGGGAAGGAGCTGGAAAAGAATTACAATTAGCCAATGAGATACAAGCCCAATCAGGTTAGTACGTCACCAAATTGGGTGTTGCCCAAAGTGAGGATAGGGATTTAGATCCTCACTTTGGGGATTTTGATGAAGAAGTAGGACCAGTCGAGGACCTCGAGGAGGTCCAACTCGATGAGTCAGATCGAACCAGGGTTGTGAAAGTCGGTAAAAACTTAGAGACAACAACAAAACAAAGGCTGGTGGAATTTTTGAAGAAGAACCAGGAAGTATTTGCCTGGTCGCACAATGATATGGTTGGGATCGACCCAGTGGTTATCAGCCATTGCCTGAATAGAGATAAAAAATTTCCACCAGTACAACAGAAAAAAAGGCTGCTCGACAAAGATAGATCGAAGGCTCTAAAGGAAGAAGTCGAGAAGCTAAGAGCGAATGGATTCATCAGGGTAACGTTTTATCCATCATGGGTCTCTAACCCCGTACTAGTTCCAAAGCCAAATGGCTAGTGGAGAACGTGCGTGGATTTCACATACCTTAATAAAGCCTACCCTAAAGATTGTTTCCCACTCCCCAGAATCGACCAGTTGGTCGATGCCACTGCAGGGCACGAGATCCTATCATTCATGGATGCATATTTTGGGTACAATCAGATCAGTATGCACCCACCTGATGAGGATCACTCTAGCTTTCAGACCGTTACAGGACTTTACTATTACAAAGTAATGCCTTTTGGTTTGAAAACGCTGGAGCGACTTACCAGCGATTGGTCAATCACATGTTTAAAGAGCTGATCGATGTAAACTTGGAGGTATATGTCGACAACATGCTGGTTAAGTCGAAGAAGGCGGAAGAACACATTGGGGATCTGCAAGAGTGCTTCAAAGTCTTGAATAAATATTAGATGAAGCTAAATCCCCTTAAGTGTTCCTTCGGAGTTGGATCAAGGAAATTTTTGGGATTTATAGTAAACTCACGAGCAATCGAAGCTAATCCCGAAAAGATCAAAGCCCTGGTTGATATGAAATCGCCAACAAGGATAAAAGATGTTCAAAGTTTAACTGGGAGAATTGCCGCTCTAAGTAGATTTATTTCTAAATCCACAGACAAATGTGTCCCATTTTTCAATCTACTTAGGGGCAATAAAAAATTCCAGTGGACGGAGGAGTGCAAGTAGGCTTTCCAGGCTCTAAAGTCTCATATGTCATAGCCACTGATCCTATCCAAGTCGATTTAAAAAACAACTTTGTTCATCTATTTGGCGGTCACAGAATATGCTGCTAGTGCTATCTTGGTAAGAGAGGAGGAGCATGTGCAAAAAGTTGTATATTATATAAGTAAAAGGCTAATAGGAGCAGAGCTGCGGTATCCACCCATTGAGAAATTAGCCTACTGCTTGCTTTTAGCCTCCAGAAAGTTGTGACCATACTTCCAAGCTCACCCTATTGCAGTACTCACAAGCCAGCCCCTACGGCAAGTTCTGCAGAAACTAGAAGTCGCTGATCAATTATTGAAATGGGCGATTGAGCTTGGACAGTTTAATATTTCTTATTCACTGCGAGCAACAGTAAAGGGGCAAGCTCTAGCAGACTTTGTCACAGAATTCACTGGGCTTCCCAACAATGAAAAGATAGAAGAACCTGAGCCTCAAAGCCAAACTCCCTCTTGGAAGTTGTTCATAGACGGCTCTTCTAACGAACACCACACTGGAGCAGGTGTGATTTTGGTGACGCCTGAAGGACATTGATTCCACTGCGCAATTAGATTTGACTTCACGGCGTCCAATAACGAAGCCGAGTACAAAGCACTACTCGTAGGGTTAAGATTAGCTAGGGACATGAATATAAAGTCACTTGAAATCTATAGTGACTCCCAATTGGTGGTTAATCAAATTAATGGAGAATACCAATTGGTGGTTGCCTACTTGAACAAAGCAAAGGATTTTTCGCGCATGAAAAATATACTCTCGAGCAGGTACCTCGTGACCAAAACTCAAACGCTGATGCTTTGGCCAAATTAACAAGTGCAAAGGAGGCTAACACCCTTAATATAGTGCTTGTTGAGAGGCTGTCCGCACCAAGCGTCAAAGCGGAAGAAATCGCTCTTGTAATTCAGGCAGCAGACACGTGGATGACACCCTTCATTGAATACTTAACGCACGGAGTACTGTGGAGGCAATCTGCTCGGTTTATCCTGGTCGATGGAATTTTATATAGAAGAGGGTACTCAATGCCACTCCTTAGGTGTGTCTCTAAAGAAAAGGCCAAAGAATTAATGCAAGAAGTCCATGAAGGATTCTGCGGGGATCACGCTGGGGGCAGATTTTATCAAAAAAGATCCTAAGGCAAGAATACTTTTGGCTAACAATGAATGAAGATTCCATGGATTTTGTTCAAAAATGCGACAAGTGCCAGAGATTTTTCAAGATTCCATGAGCAGCCCCTAATGAACTAAAGCAGATGCAAAGCCCGTGGCCATTTCCAATGTGGGGAATATATTTGATTGGGTCTTTGCCCACATGAAAAGGCAACGTCAAATATGTCGCAGTGGTTGTTCATTACTTCACGAAGTGGGCCGAACCTTAGCCACTTGCAACCATAACGACCAAGAAAGTGCTGGATTTCATGGTCAAGAACATAGTGTGTCGATATGGGTTACCAAGAAAATTTGTCTCAGACAATGGCACGCAGTTCGATAGATATCTGTTCACGGATTTTTATGAAAGGCATGGGATTATCAAAAGCTTTTCTTCAATAGCTCATCCGCAGGCAAACATCCAAGTTGAGGCTGCCAACAAAACACTAAAGGATACTCTAAAGAAAAGGCTTGAAGAAGCAAAGGGGGCTGGTCAAAACAGTTGCCTGAAGTCCTCTGGTCATACAGAACAGCACATCTAACAGCAACAGGTCATACTCCGTTTTCCTTGGCTTATGGATATGAGGCTATGTTGCATGTTGAATTAGATCCGCCATCACATCGACGGATGGCATACGACCAAGACACTAATAGCCAGTTATTGATGGAATCTTTGGATTTGGTCGATGAAAGGTGCGAGCAAGCCCAACTCCGAGTAGCAGCTTACCAACAAAAGGTTGCCTGGTATTTCAACTCTAAAGTATGTGAAAGAAATTTTAATGTGGGAGATCTAGTACTAAGAAGAGTTTTCCTGAACACCCACGATCAAGCTGCTGGAGTGCTCGAACCCAACTGGGAAGGACCATACCAAATTGAAGAAGTCCTTCAACCAGGCACCTACAAACTTGCTCGCTTAAATGGAGATTTCATTCCTCGCTATTGGAATGGAGAACACCTACGCAAGTATTACCAATAAACAATTCTTCTTAAAGAATTGGCTTGTATTAATTTTACTTTTTACAAGTTTATGAACAAGGGTTAGTCAATCATGTGGTTGATCGCTTAAAAGTGTAACATTAAATTTTTTATCACTCGTACAGACACGATTGTCCATTTATTACGAGAAATAAAAGGGACTGTGCGCAGCCAGTTAATCTTGCCAATTATTGTATTTATTACAAGTATTTTCTCATGACGTGTGTTGTTTTGTTATGTTGTCGTTTTTCACATATCTTTATTACGAGCAGTCATGTTCGAACAGGTCTTGGTCAAGGCAAGTGACCGAGGACCTAAAGCTCCTCAATCACTTGGGGGGCCTATAAGGTACCTAGTAAGCAAAGTGATAACTCTACAAAATAGAGTTATTTTACCACATTTTTTATGTTAATTGTTGCTTAGTCTTTGAGTTTTTAAGTAACTTATTAAATTTTTAAGTAATTTTTAATTTATTAGTCTTATTGTAATTTTTTAGATTTTTATATGTTTTTATAGATATTTTATTATAATATGTGTAGTTTAATTATTTATAATTAATATTGCTAAGTTAGATGTAAAAATATGTAATTTTGAGCTTAAATGTTTAAATAAATTAAGTTTTAATTAATATTTTCATGGAACTTATGTTGTATATTTTATTATTGAAAATATTTAGTTTTAATTTAATTTATGTTTATTTTTTGTAGATAATTTGTTTCATTTTTGCTCTTGAAAAAGCAAGAAAAAAGAAAGAAAATTGGCATTTTTTAAAATCAAAAGCTAACAGTGTCATGCCCAAGCTTCCTTGCAGCCCAAAGGCCCAACACACCAGCTGAAGCCTTCTCTCCACGCCTCCCAGCCGTTGGGCCTGCCTCCGGAAGCCCATGCCCTTGAGCTCCCTCCACTCGGCCAGCCCGTGTTCCCCCTGCCCAGACCCACACGAAGCCCAGCTGAAGCTCCCAAGCCTGCCACCCACTCGGCCCAGCCAGGCCCACTGCCAACATCTTCAGCCAACAAGCACACGGGCCAGCCCAAATTCCCAGGCCCAACGCCACAGCTGCCTGCCACCACCAGCCAACAAGCTGCCTTTTCCCCATTTTGAGCCCAACAATTGCATTTTTGTACCTTTGTCCCCTATGTCTAAAATGCCACCTTTTTACCCAATTTTCTCACATATTTCACCACAACATCATCATTACACCCTATAATTAACCTCTGCATGCCATATTTACTTTATTTAATTAATTCAATTTAAGTTGATTATTTTAATGCTCTCATTTTGGCTATAAATATGGAATTTCAAGACCATTTTAGGGTACTTAATTTTTGGTTGCCATCTTCTTTTCTCCCATTTTCTCTCTACAATTCTCTCTTCCATTTTGGGGTTTTTCAAGAGCATTTTCAAGTATGTATTTTGTTTATTTTGTAATTTCTATTCTAGTTATGTGCTTCTAATCTTTTTCATAAGATTATTAAGATCATGATGAAGCAACTTGTAACTAGATAATATTTATGTTGTATGTTGATTTCCCTTGTAATGCAACAAAGTTTATGGATTTTTCTTCTTCATATATGTCTTTCATCTTCAATATCCCATATTGTGGATTGTTAGATAATATGCACTTTGTTCTTCATTTTGAAAAACATAATATTCTTTGTGTAAGGTGTGTCATTAAATAGTACACATCCATTGCTTAGAACAAAAATATTATGTTTTGCCTTATAAATAATGTTATTTGATCTTTTGTTGTTTCATTAGATTGATTCACATTAAATACTTTGAAATTATACTTTTTGAAAAGTGAAGAAAAATCCTATCTTTTTAGAAGTAATTTGTGCTTAAAATTATAAATCTATTTGGAAAATGATAGTTTGACATATTTTAACTATCACTAAAACTTGGGAATCAATATACTAATAAGTATTATTAAACTTACATTTTGTGGATTCTAGTATCTTAATAATCTTTCTTTAACACTTATTTTCAAATCATTATTGGTTTATTTTTATTCTCTTAAGTAGCTTTATTTTCAATCCTTTATTTTATGTTCATAACATTGAAACTCATCAATCTTTGGAGCTAGGTTAGAATTTATTAATTTTGGTTTAAAATAGTTTTTTTTTTATTTTAGACAACTCCTTTGGGTTCGATCTCGTGCTTACACGAACACTATATTCCATATATGATTCGTGCGTTTGCAAGTATAAATTTTTAAAACATACCTGTTTTCGGTCCATCACAAAGCATATCGATAGGTATATGTAAACACACGAGCAAAATAAGTGAAAGCATGCTATGGTACTTAGAGTATTTTTCAAAATTTTGTTTAAATTTTGTTAAATCAACCCAAAGTGCTATGATAAGTTAGGTCATGCGAACAGATGTTATAATAAAGTGAAAGTATTATAATATCAAAAGAGAAATCCTTTACACCGCGAGCAGTTACTGCTCGAATGTAATTGTCTGTTAAAAGGAAAAGCTGCCCGTGCATCAATAAAAATATAATTTGTTTCGACACTATGAACCAAGGTCCGGGTGTCCCAAATTACAAAGTTAAATAAAAACAGATAAATTTATGAAGCAGTCGGAGGATCTTGAGGAGTTCGCTGGTCGACAGAGGCCTCAACTTCTTCATCAGCGCCATCAACGCCCGTAGCCAGAGAGATTTCGGGAGAGGCTGGAACCCTTGCTCTTTCCTCCTCCTCAAGGTGAGCAAGACACCTATTTATCTCTGACTACCTCATATGATCTGAAAGATAGCTGAAGTTTGCTTCACGATTATGCTTCCAAAATGTATAGAAGCACTTGAAGGTGGCTCCTTTGTATTTCTCCAGGTTACTGGTGTTTGTCCCCTCGAGCTCTTTGACGCGTTCCCCCAGACCCTCAGTCTCCTTTCTACTGATGACCATGTCATCCTGAAGTTTAGAGGCTTCCTTGAAATTAAGCAAAGAAGACTCCTTGTATTTCTCTTTAGTCTCGATGACCTTGGCCAAGGTAGCCTGGTGCTGCTTCAGCTCTTCGGCCAATGTGGTTTTTTCTTCGAGCAGCTCAACGTTTTTCTTCTCTGCTGCCTCGAGCTGCTCGGAGTATTTTTCCTCGGTTGCCTCGAGCTACTCGTTGTATTTTTCCTCAGCCATTTTGAGCTCCTCAGCATGTCTTTCCTTAGACACCTTAAGCTGCTCGCCAAGCTTCTTCTCATATTGAGCAGTCTGGGCTCCCGAGCGGCGCAAGCTAGCGCTCATGGTTAGAACTCCCTACGACCAAAGAAAAGATAAAGCTGTTAATGAAAATAAAGTGACAAGATAAATGAGTAAAGCTCATCAGAAAATGGAAACTTACGCTGAGCACTTCATTCAGCGCGCGGCTGATGATCTGCTCGACCTCCATGGAGTCGGTACCAATGATGGCCACTAAACTTCGCCGATGCCTCGATAGCCTAGTCAGCCTACCTTTGGCCGAACTAAGTACAATGTTAGTCAAAACTTCTCCTGTCTGATTAGGAGGTGTCTGGTCGGCAGGGGTTGGTGGAGTTGTCTAGTCGATAGGAGCAGGAGGAGGCGTTGTTTCCTTGGAAGGAACCGGTATTTAAGGATCTGTAGTTTGAGCCTTTTTCGGTGGAGGGTTGCTGGTACTCTCTCCACGATGTTGCCTGCTCCCTTTTTTCTTGCTCGAAGGAGCAGCGGGTTCAGGTCTGTTGTACAGGTCAAACAGATCTTCAGCTGGCATGACTACAAATTAGAAGCGAACAGTCAGGCAATATAAAAAAAACCTACTAAGTCAAGGAAATAAGATCAAAGAAAGTACAAGTCAATACCCAAGCTACAACTACTGGTCTCTACATTACTTATTGAACTACTGCTACACTCACTCTCTGCCTTAAAGAATTATGAATTTAAATTACACGTGTATTTAAAGTTGTCGTCCCCATCAAATAAATGACAAGACATAGGCAAACTATTTAAGAGTGAGAGGTCAGTACCATTCTCATCTGAAGATTCAAGGATAAGCTCAAGGTGTTTAGAAACCTTCCGCTTGCCCTTTCCTAGTGGAGCAGGGGCAGCAGCTGCTCGTGGGATGCTGGAGGGTTCCCTGTAACGTCCTGCGTTTTCGGGTACCTTTAAACGACTCGGGTCGTGATTTTTCCCCCGGGTTAAGAATATTATTTTAAATAATATTATATTTTGTTTGTAAGTATTCCATGAGTTATTGCTAGCCAAAATATGAATTTTGTGATTTTAAAAGTCAAGATAAGACTTTCGGTCCTGGACCGACACAAAAACCTGATCGGGTAAAAATCTCGGAAAATAAAATGAAAAATCATGGCAATTATATTTTGGGCATAAAATACATTCATAAAAGTTAAATTTTGGTCAAAAATAATAAACCTAAAAAAAAATGGAAATTTTAAGGCATTTTGTGGTAAATGCCTAATTTTGCCGAAATTGGGAATTTTATTCCATGAATGGACCTTAGGTTAAATTTTATTATGTGATTAATTAAATTAAATGTGAGAGACATTAAATTTAATTAATTAATGTTAAGTTTGGTGATTAAAACTTAATAAGAGTGAAAAATGTGTCAAAAGCCAATTTGGACTTTTCTTCTTATGAAACCTTTATTAACCTTTATAAAAAAAAAATTAAAAAAAAAATTTAATGATCACATATATGGCAAAGGGTGGCCGGCCATGTGGTCTTTTAGAGTTGTGTGAACCCAATTTTATAAAGTTTAACTCCCATTTTAATTAAGAAGTCAAGTGGGCAAGTGGGTAGAAAAGCACTCAAGTGTTTTGTGATATTTTGAAGAGTTGTGTGAGCCATTCTAACCCCCAAATCCGACCACTCTCCCTCCCTCATTCACTCTCATCTAATTTTTGAAGACCCTCTCAAGTGTTCTCTCCATTTTCAATCCCAAGAACACCAAAGAAACTTGGAAACTAAGTCTTGGTCTAGGAAGGGTTTTCCCTAAGGTAAAGTTTCATTAATCTAGACTTCTGTCAAGTTTTAATCATAGAGTTTCAAATAGCTAATTACCTATGTTGTTGGAGGAAGTTAGTTAGGGTTTTTGAAAGGTTTTGGAGGAGCCAAAGCTAATAGGAAGGTCAAAACCTTAAGCAAGAACACCATAGAGGTAAAAAGTTTACTTTTGATGATTTTGTTGTAGGGTTTTTAGTTTTAAGCATTATTTTGTATATCTAATGCTTAAAGTTTCTTGTTGGTGATGTAATAAGGTTATGGTAGTTGTTTAATAATTTTTATGATGCATGAGTATTGATTTTTGAAAATGGGAACCAAAACCCCCAAGGGTTTTGTAGGATACCCTAAAACAAAACATGTTTTGAGCTGTGACTTCCAAGGGGTCAAGCAGCCACTGTATATTGGTTTTATAAAATTAAATTGTACTGTGATGTTGTTGAGATTGAGTACATAAAATTGAGCTTTTGAAACACTAAAAAATGTTTAGAAATGAGTAAGTTATGCTATTTCAAAGTTTAGGTAAAAAACAGTTTTTTCAGTATTCTTATTTTCGGAACCAAGTTTGGACAGCCACTGTATAGGGAAAATGAACCCAGTTTTTTCTAAAATTTTGTGGACATATTTCTGGCATAACCTATTAGTCCACTGTAAAATTTGGTAAGAAAATATTAAACGGTTTGAAAGTTATTAACTGTCAAAGTTTGGAAAAAATAAGGACTTGAAAATAAGGTCATTTTTACCTCATTGTTGGAAAATGATTTCACCAATCAAAAATACTCATTTTGACCTAAGATTTTACAAAGACCTAAATGGCATAACAAAAATGGAATTGGGAAATTTTGGTAACAATTGGGTAAGTAAATTTCAAGTTATGAACTAACGAAGTATGTAGTTAAAAATGTGAAAAATAGGATTTTCACACTTAGTGTAAAAATGAGATTTTGGAATATAAGGTAAAAAGTAAAATTTTGCTTATTTCAAGATATAAATTGGTAAGTCTTGAAATCATATTTTTCACTAAAATTACCCCTTTGAGTTTAAATGAATTATTTTTATTAAAGAGATTTTATTCTTTTTAAAAATAAGAGATTTAATTTATTAATAGTTAATAAATTAAAAGAGGGTTTAAAACCCTATATTTTGATAAAATAATTAAATGAATTATTTTTCTAGTAAGTAAAATTGATTAATTGCTTTTGGAAAATTAATTAGTCAAGATGAGAAATTTATAACGGTTTTCCTAATTAAGACAAATTAGGCAATTTTCTTAAAACGGTTTTTAGATATTAAAACCTTAAGAAAAATAAAAGGAAAATTTAAAGAGTTTATTTTCTTTAAAAATAATTAAGGAATTTATTTGTATTTTCTGGATATAATGCCGGCTAAAATCTTACATATTTTAACCGACTAGTCGAAAGTGCGGGTTAATAGTGATACCTTGAAAGAATAATATTTTTAGCGGGTTGTGGGGAAATACCATTGTGATACCCGAGCCTAGGTATCGAGACCTTAGGATAGGTCTCCCCGAGACTTAGGGTTTAGTCTCGAATATTTTGTATGACTTTCCTTAATAGGTTTAAAACCAAATAAGGATTATAAATCCTTACAAATGACTTTTATTAAAATGACCAAACTGCCCAAAATAATAATAATGAATTATGAGTGCCATAATTAATCCGAGTATACTGTATGGATAACTACAGTATTGGCTAAGCGTAACTGAACTGAACGTTGGAGGGTGAAAACTTGCTGAGCGCTAAGGACTCCAAGTAAGTCAACTTATATTGTATGGCTGCAACATGAAATGATTATTGTCTTGTATGATAGTATAGGGATACATGCATATATATAGGCTGTCATAGAAAGTTGCTTAGAGACGTTAGTCTAGTGAGTGCTGATTTAGAAAATATGAACGGTAGAAGTCCGTCATATCCTAGACGGTTGATCCCCGTCACACTACTTGATTTTATTTATGTTCGGTTCATTACCGCGATGAGTGGCCATAAGATGAGGATAAGCTGGTTAAACCTAGGGGCGCCAAGATAAATGGGACCTAGGGGCCCTCATGCTTACTTAATCATTGGACGGTTAGAATCCGAGCAAGTGCTCTGATAAGTTATTCCCGGATAGCAGCCGTGAATATTGGCCATTCAGTGAGAGTGCCTAGAGATACTAGGGGTTGCCAAGATTGAGTGAGGCTGAACACCCTAGGGGCAACTGCTCACCAGCACCACTGATAAACATAGAAGTCTCCGTAAAACCGTGTAAATTGGATTACACTCTTGAATAAGTAGCGATGCCCTAGGTAACACGATAGTTACCCTTGATGAGAATATTTATTGGCTAAATCTTAGTGTGGAGACTCAGTTTTTTTTTAAAGATTAGCAATTATGTTGGAGGGCGCGTTACACCTGAATTGTTGGAAATTATCGAGCGTTGGTCTCCAATTATATTGTGATATAATGTATCTGCTTGCTCTGGGATTTTCTGAGTGCAGGGATATAATTGTTGATAAGATATAGTTGTGATATAATATATCTGCTTGCTCTGGGATTTTCTGAGTGCAGGGATATAATTGTTGATAAGAATTAGCTGTGATATAATATATCTGCTTGTTCTGGGATTTTTCTGAGTGCAGGATTTTTATCTAGATATGAATTAATTTATCCTTGGTTATCAGGCATGACCATAAGTTTGCCAGGACGCTTTAGCGTTCTTGAAATTGATTGTGTAGGGTCCCGGATGGGTCCGGAACCCTAATTCTCTATATGCTTTGTTTGAAAGTTGATCTTACTAAGCGTTTTCGCTTACCTAGTTGTTTCATGTTGTAGGTAAGTGCAAGGGCAAGGCAGAGCAGTGAGCGCTGGAGTCTTCCTTGCAAATGTACATGTGGACCGACTTTTTGGGAAGCCATTTTATTTTTGGAAATGTTGTGTAATTTTCCTAAGCAAGGCTCACTCTACTCTTTATAAAATATGTTTGTAACTAAATGTTAAGTATGGCCATACGACTTTTTAAAAAGTTTTTTTTTTATACGGGTTTTTGAGACATTTTGTTAAATGAAAACATTTATATTTCCGCATTATCGAGTCTTGAAAATCCGGGTCGTTACATTCCCTAATGGTCACTCTCGTTGTCCTCCACCTCGGGGGTTATGAAACATCTTGGTGCTTCTCGGAAACTTCTCCACCGGTAGCACTTCTCACAATTGACTCCCTCACATCCTGGTGAGGTGCCAAAAGGCCGACCAGCCTTAAATTGGTCTCCGTGACCAGCTCTCTGACACTTTTTTCAATATTCGTTATGCTGGCCAGGGATGCTGCTCATATCTCCATTTCTAGAGTAGGAGAAGGTTGATGCCATGGACCTTAATGACACCAAGGTTCTAAGGAGTGTGCAGAAAAGCAAAAGGAAATTGAGCGACCAGTGAATAAATAACTTACCTCCTTCAGTGAAGGCTAGATTGTTGGCGACCAAATCCGTTGTTAAAAAGTACTCCTGGAAGTACTTTCCCACATTAGACTTGTGGGTAATATCACTCAGGAAAGTGCGAGCAGATTCCTAGTGATAGAAGTGAAAGAACCCCGTGTTGTTTTGGTTGGGGTTGGACTTGAGATCAAACAGATAATTGATCTCGTGTGGCGTCGGAATGGGCCACTTCTTATGGTTATAAAGAATGTAGAGAGCAGAGAGCACTCTATATCCGTTTGGCGTGATTTGAAACGGAGTGACCTCAAAATAGTTGGCTACCCCCTGAAAAAAAGGATGAAGAGGCAGGGTTGCCCCTACCTCAATATGATATCTCGACCAGGCGCTGAAGGCGCCCCCAGGCAGGTTTGCCCGCTGGTCGTTGGATGGTTTGATTAGGGTTACCCTAGGAAGTCCGTACTTCTTGAGGTAGATCCCTACGATCCTAGCTGTAATATTGCTAGGAGGTGTAACGTACCATTCGACCATTGGTCGAAGGACATCTCGAAGGTAGGCTTTTGTTTGAATTTCTAGCTGAGAAGTATTTACAGGTTAGTGGCTGGTCGAAGGATTTTCAACTCGAGGAGCTGGCTGTTTGGCAGGAGGAGTGTTTTTCTTTCTCTTTTGAGCAGTGGATTTTACTCGACCCATGTTTGTTGGACTGGTCAAAGGTTTATTTGAAGGGTTATGAGAAAAAGGAATTTCCAGGATTAGCAGTGAAGGGTGTTCTTGATCTTCGAGTAACTGCGTGAGCAAGTCATCGTCGATCGGCCTCTCACCTCCCCATGGGTTATGCATGAAAATCTGCGAACAGAGAAGGGGATATGAGAATCTACGTCCAAAAGACCAAGAAATTGGAAAAGTTGGAATAACGTTACTCGTGTATAAAAGTAAAGCTTTTATACGACTAGCAGCATTCCAACAAAAATACTACATTCTATGCGAATAGTTTGGAAAACGGATTAAAAAGCAGAAGTGCAAATTTTTCAAGAAAAACTTTTCGACTCTGCAAAAGGGCGAGAAAAACTTAGTTTTTTCTAAAAGCTTAAAAATCGATTTTTTACTTCGATTTTACGTCCTAAATCAACAATCCTAACTTCTACACTAATGAAAAAGTTTCGAGTAGTGTTTTCTCCTTATCCTACCATGCCCATACCAATGTACCCGTTTACCCCAAACTGGTTTCTCAAGAACATTCAAGAACTTACAGTCTGAAACAAACTAGAAATCAAACATTGCATGGCATCTCAACGACTAAAAAGCTCGAGAAACTTACTTGAATAAAGATTGGAGCAAATTTCCAAGAGGCTAAGTGGCTGGGCAGAAATTCCGTGAGTCGTCAAGATCTTCAAAGTTTCTGGGTTTTTTACGCTCTGTTCTTCATTGTTCTTGAGGAGAAAGTGAAAAGTAAAAAGTGATTTTGAGGGGTTATTTATATTGATCAAAGTGCAGTTACCGAGGTAATGATGAGAGGTTATTTCTCGAGGCATGGAAAAGTGTGATAGCCATCAAAAAAAATTTTGGGAAACTACAAGGATATGATTGGTTGCCTTTTTCGAGAAGGCATAGACGGTTCTGACAGATTTGATAGGGCATACGAATGGAATGTCGTTTAAGTTTACTTTATGTTGGTCGCAATAAAATAAACTTAAGGGGGGGGGGGGGGGGGGGGGCAAATGTTCACCCAAAAATGACCCTTGGTGACGTGGCAGGATTAGTTTACACGTGGCAGGCACATGACAACTTTTAGTGAGTATATCCTACTCGGTCGTCGTCCAGAAAGTATTTGGTTTGTCAAGCATCAGACTTACGAGCGACCAACCTAGTCGTATGCATATATTTATTTATTTCCTTTATTTGTTTGAATCTATAATTATGCATTAATTGTAATTTCTTTTATTACCTAGATACGCATGTCTTAATGGTAATTAAGGCCCATCGGCCCATGTAACCTTCTTGAGCCTATAAATACAAATCAAAAGGCTCAAGGGAGGGGGATCTGGGAATTCAGAGAGAAAAAATATAGTGTGATTATCCGTCGAAGTTGTAATTCTCCCAATGCTTGTGAAACTCGTGAACCCTAGTTCAATGATCACAATGTTGGGATTCTACATCAATAAGAACACTAAGTGGACGTAGGTCATTACCATCCAATTGGGGCTGAACCACTATAAATCGTTTGTGTCGTTTACTTTCCCATTTGAATTTCTTATTGTTTTTATCTCATTTTGTATTATTTCTCGACTCCGTGCCGTTGACCAATTTGGGGGTCAACAAAAAGAAAAATGCAAAATCCCTGAAAAGGGAATAGCAGTACACACCTGACACAGTCCAAGGACTATGTCATGCGTGTACCATAATACAGATATTGTATCTGTTTAATTTTTTATTTTATTTATTTAATTATTTAATAATTTGAAAATGGTTTTTCAAATTTGGTAAGTTAGATATTTACCTAAATCAAATCCTATCATCATTATTATAATATATTTATATTACTATTATTATTAGGAATAATAAGGTAACATAAATCTCTATATATTTGATATAGAACAATAAGAAAGACACACAACACACAAGAAAAATACATCAGACACAACACAATTCATAATTAAGAATAGTTCTCAGAGTTTTATGTCAAACAAAAACTCTCTATTTCTTCTTCTTTATTCTAGCCATTCTCATATCATAATCCAAGTTCTCATGTATTGAGAAAGACTTGTGATTCCTAAAATACAAACTCATGTTCTCTATGTGCCCATACACATCTTGAGGTGTAGAGAACACTCTGGAAGATGCTGGTTTGAGTGCTCAAAGCTTTGGATAGGAAAATCGTTAATAATACAAAAAAGACTTAAGGACACTTGATAGGATTCACGAGGTAAAGGTTTATGTTCATGATTTTTTTTTTATATGTTGTATATACATATATTGTATATTTGTATACATATATGTTGCATGATTAATAGTATTGTATGATAATGTTTATGGATTGTTTTCTTGCTCATATAAATTGTTTATATGATTAATGAAAAAAAATTGATTGTTGTTGTTGTGTTGTTCATAAACAACAATGGGCTCACCACGCCAAGTATTCATTGCGTGCTCTAAATGGTTTTCCAACATGCACTTAAACCCCCTATCTTCGGCATGGTGGTTATAAAATCAAGAGACACACTCTATCATGGTCAGCTTGGGACTAGCAACGACTCCCACAACCCTGATGTCTTGTTCCTCTCCTCCTTGTCTTGCTGGCAGATGAGACAAGTCTTGGGATATTCCACTACATCATCATGCATCTATGGCCAATAGTATCCCTACTTCAAAAGAGCATGTGTCCTTTGCCACCATGAATGACCTTGTTGGAAATAGTGCCCCTAAAGAAATTGTAGTTGACAAATGTTTTAAATAAAATAAATAATTGAATTAAATTATTATATATATAGACTATTTTGATATTATGTTGATAATATTAAGTAAATATCAGAAAATTCCAAAGTTCATCTACGTGGTCTTAATCTCATACTGGTATGAGAGGATCGAGATTGAGATAATGAACTTAAAACAGTTCGCAGTAAAATAAAGTTATGAAATCTTTAGATTAATTACTGCTAGTACGGTTCACTAGTATTATGAATACAAGTGACCTAGATCCGAGTCACTAGTGTAGTAGGACACTTTAGTGAAGGTACATTATTTATAGTGATATATAGAAATGGACGAGATGTGATTTGTTAATACTTGTTTAAACATTGTTTCGTAGTATTGATCAAACACATCAAATGATGATTATATACACGATGATCTTAATCCTGAGGTTATTATGAACTCCTATATATGTCATTTGATCATTTGATTCATGCGTTAAGGTTTGTCAGAATGATCAGGCTAAGAACAATTGTTTTGGGGACTCAATGATATATATGGCTGGAGACATAGTTTAATAGATATGGAATCTATACCTTCTTATAGATTGAATAATGGATCCCTATTAGTTGACTTTTGGAACTCAAAAGGTTATGAGCACTCACGTCGGAAACTTGTTGTGACACAACCTTCACTAGTGAAGTCAATGGTACACTTGGAACTAGATATAGTTAAAAGGGTAAAACGGTAATTTTAATCCCTTTTAATTATGAACCATTAATAGAGGATTAACGTTATATGTAATGATTATATCAATGGACACTCTATTCATTAATAAAGTACTCTGTAAATATATGTCTATAATTATCAAGAATTCAATCTCATATTTATAATGGTGTAATCATGAGATTAATAAATTAATCAAAGTGTTTTGATTAATAATCTAATATTTATTGGAGCTTGATTATATAGGTCCATGGGTCCTTAAGGTGGCTCTATCAACACCATATTTATTAATTGTTGTGTGGGATTATGTACATTTTTATATTATATGTGATTTATATTTTAATGGAGGGATGTTTATATGGATAATGATAGATTCTTAAGGGTTGTTTATAATCGTGTTTTTGGGTTTAGGAATTGTTCTTAAAATTTCAAGAAGAAAAATGTAAGCCATTTCTAGGGTGTATGAATTTTGTAATTTTTTATTTTTTGAAATGTAAATTATAAAATTGTTGTAATTGGAATCAACATAGTTTTGCATGAAAATCGAGACGACGACATGACCATCGTTTATCGCTGTGGCACGCATCTCGAGGTACCCCTCCCTTCCCCCTACATACGACCTTACAGCTCTGCCCATCGCTGCCCGTCGCCGCCCATGTCGGTGGACCCCTTGCCCTTGCCCCTCTTAATGACACACTTAGGGTTTGTGTCATGCAAACCCTAATGTGTTGTTTCCAAAAATGTTTTAATTATTTAATTAATTAAAATTTTGATATTGAATTAAAATAGTTTTAATTTTGAAATTTCTATAATTGAAATAGTTTTGATTGTTTTCCTTAATTAAAAATGTTATAATTATTCTCTTCCATAATTAAAAATTGTTTTTATTAAAATATCTAAAATGAAAATTATTTTTTATATTAATTTATTAAAATTAAATTGTTTAATTTTATTTTTGAATTAAATAACTCAAATTCAAATTGGGCCTTAGAAACTATTTGGGTGTTAAAACCCAAAGTTTAATTATTTTAAAAGGTTGTTTAAAATAATTAAAAGTTGTATAATTCAAAATGGATATGAAAAATGGTGGCATTGGCTCAACAAGACTACATCTCAAGGCTTGAGATTAAGGCAGTCTTCATCAGGCTTTAGCTAGTCTATGTTACATTTTCATGTATATTTTGCAAGTGTTGTAATTTTTCTAGAAATACCCAAGAGTTCCCATCCATCTTTATATTTACTTATCATAAATGTTTGAATATGATTAAAATGTTTAATATTTTGTCATGCATTATAACATGTCATTCATGCACCCACACAAAATGCAATTAGCATGCATTACATTCGTGTAGAAACATGCTATTAGGAACGTCCTAAATTTTACTATATGTTTATATATGTAATTCATATTATAATAAATTTAGTCTTAATTAGTTAAGATGTTAAATCAAAATTACAGTTGTTTAATTTATTATTTTAATGATAAATATTTTATTGAAATAAAAATGATATTCTTTTAATTAAAGCAAAATTAAAATTAGAATTAAGGGCACAATTTTTTTTTTATTTTTTTTTGCTTAATTGGATTAGTAATTATTAGAATATCATTTTGTAAAAATAATCAAATTTATTTTTACAACTAAATTAAAAAATATTGATTTTGTCAAAAACAAACTTCTCAAAAATAGTGAGTGGGATAAGGAGCTATGACAATAAGTCACATGGTCTCCATTATTGGTTGAACACCGAGAGGCATAGGAAGGACCTTGTGTCGCCTCCGTTTGTGGCCTCCCTAAGGAAAGACTTTCGAATATGTTTATTTTATCTCAAGGTTGACTTCTATTTTGAGAATATAATTAATGATGTATTTCAAGTTTGACTGGCCCTGAGGCACACTCTTGAGTTAAGTCATTAATTGAAAATAATTAGTTACATTCTGAAGGTGTATCTAGGCTTTCGAGCACAACTAGTGCACCTTGACCAAACTAGCGGTAGTTCATAAGTCAAAAGAGAAGATATGCATTTTTAAATTTTCACTTATGAAATTGAGATTCGTCTCAAAATTAATTTGGAGTTAGTATGACCTACCCCAAGGCTGGTCCATTAATTTTCAAATTAATTTATCGTGGATTAGTATTTAATTTTTATGTGTTTTCTTATGTTGAATTCATGCATCATGTTTACTTTTCCAAATAATATATGGTATTTATTATATGTTTTAATTCATCATATTTTTTTTATTTATTTCCAGCAACAAATGTTAATTCTCTTAATCCTAATCAAGGACCTCAAAATGTGAAAGAACCAGTGAACTCTTATGACAGCTACCTAAGTACTTTTCATTTAGACTTCAGCAATCTTGACGATTGATACAAAAGCATACATATAGTTCTATGTAAACTAAATGTGGATGATGCAATCATTGATGTGCCTCCAGATGAGCCATCAACTTTATCTGATTATGATGATCATCAAAAATATGCCAATTGGATGAGATATGATTATTTGGCTTGTCATTGCATACTGAAGACTATGCCTGATGATATTAAATCGAGATATGTAAACCTTAATTCTACATACAAGATAAGGGAAAAGATCAAAATAGATTCTATTGATCACTTGAGAAGTTTGCAAGAAGAGACGATAAATATGTTTTACTCATGTCTTTTTAATGTATTGAATAGTTGATTCAAATTTGTATGCCACAAAACATATTTTTTATCTTGTTTTCAGAAACGCATTATTCAAGAAAAGAAAGAAATGCAGAAGGAAAACAAAAAAAGGATTGCAGATTGGTAGACCAAGGAATAACTGGCATGAAATTAGTTCTAGAATTCTTTCTAGAAACTATATTTTAGATTCCTTTATTTGATAAGTGAACAAGTTTAATATTTCTTTTAAATAATAAATTTAGTTGTTATTTTTTAAATATATTTGTTGTTCATATTTCATCGATGGGTATAAATGATAATTGTGAATTGTTCATTATTGTGCAAATCATAGATTTAATAATTAAGACATGGTATTCCAACAACAATTAAGTGAAACATATATGTGAATTATTTTTTAGATTGGTTTATAATTAATTAGACACATAAAACAAATAAAAGACAGTCTCTTATTAGAACCATTCATTGGTTCTCTCCCTATTTATATAGTCTATTAATTAAAGTTAACCAAAAGACATTTCTCTAATAAAGGCTCAAAAATCACATAATTGGTTAGCTAACATAGAGATGTATGTTGAACATTTTAATGTTCAAAGCTAAAAGAGATAATAAATAGTAAGTCAATATTGATTGACATTTATTTAAATATGTTTATTTTTGTTGAATGCAAAGAAAAATTTATAGAAATTTTCATGCAACCTTCAAAGTAAAGTCACTTAAAGACTTGTTTGATCTGATCAAAAGGAAGTCTAAACTCAAATTTGGAATTCAAGTAATTTGCATGTGAAATTGGAATTCAAACCCAACTCACATGCAACTAGAATATTAAGCAACATTAGTATTTTGGAAATGGAACATAATCATATTAGATAAGATTAAATAGATAATGAGTGATCATTATTGTCTTTATTATTTCTATAAGTTTGACACTTGTTATACTCTGTACATGTTTCATTGTACATCATCAAAGACTTAAAAGTTGGGATTCACAAGTAGTTATGTGAATAAATTGAATGTTTTCCATGAAGTCATTTAGTGAAATAATTTAATAATCATTAAATGTTACAAAAGTGTTTGTATCTCTTAAGTGCTACTTTAATGAATCATGCTTATTATAATCACTATATTTCTAGTTAACATGTACTAGAAATAATGACTATAAGTCAAGTAAGAAAGTTACTAATAATTAACAATGATGAAACCAAAGAATATCACAAATTCTATAAAGCTTTATTGTAGTGGGAGCGTCAGTTAGTAACTACTCTGTTACAAACATAAAGTTTAGTTGGTTGTTTGTAACACAATATAACTATATTTCATTCACATACTAGCATGTAATGAAAGGTTTTAACAGAAAACAATGGTTGAAACACCATGAATCTAGAAATAGAATTTGGATTCTTGAACATCCGACTAAAGTTCATTAAACTTCAGTTTGCAACAAGATATTCAAGATGAAGAGGAGAATAGGGGAAAATACATACTTTTCAAAGTAAGGTTATTAGACGAAGGCTATAAAAAGAAAGAAGAAATTTATTACTCGAATAAATACCTTCTACTGTAACCAAGCTTAAATCTGTTTACATACTCTTATCCATTGCTTTGTGCATGGATTATGATATTTATTAAAATGGATGTTTAAGTAGTCCTTTTTTAATGGCTGACATGACACCATTTGAAGATCAATATTAGATTTGGAAATGGTTAGCTGAACATTTCTAAATATTAGATTTGGAAAAGCCAAACATGTTCTATACATTTAAACTTATAGAGATTGAAACAACAATCTTTTGGCACTGTCTCAAGCGACTAATATAGATAAGAAGCTTAAATACTTTAGTTTACAAAAATTCAAGAAGGGATTTTTGTCTTCCAATTCAGGAGGATGTATAATCTAAATGATAATGTCCATTTATTCTTTTGCAATAAAAGAAAGACATGAGACAATATTCATACAACTCAGTGGTGGGCTGTTTAATGTGTCCAATGTTATGTCTTCAAATTAACATTTGTTAAACAATGGGAATAGAAAGCAGTTGTCAATCCAGTGATGGATTGAGTCATTGAACAATTATAAGGACTTAACTTATTGAGTATCTTGAATATAATGGAGATTATATGTTTGTATATTTAGGTAGTGACCTAAAATCTCAAAGGATGAACTAATTTTAAAACAAATAGAAATCATCAAAGATTGATATCAGAATTAGTTTCTATAACTGTGGAGGAAACACATTAATCTGAAAATGTGTTGGACATTTCATAATTGTATGTTTCACCATAGAAGCTGAATTGTAATAGCTATTACCACTTAAGTAGGCTATTTGATTTAGTTGGGTTCTTAACCATTTTGGAAAGGGTTTCAGACATGAATTAGCTACTAGTATCTCATTGTGAAAGCAATGGAGATGTAACTATTCAAGAAGAACTAAGAAATCATGAGAAGGAAAGCACATGAATTGAAGTATCATTTAATTCAAGACAATTTTACATAATTGATGTACTGATCTTGAAGATAGCTTCAAAACAGTTTCTTACAAACTGTTTACAAAGATTCTGTTAGAAAAATTCGTTCAGGATAATGTGAGTGACACATTGAGAAAGATGTCTCAATTTTCTTTAGGGGAAGTCAGAGATTGTTGGGAATAGTGCCCTTAAAGCAATTGTAGTTGAAAATTTTTTTTAATGAAATAAATAATTGAATTGAATTATTATATATATAGACTATGTGTGAAATTATGTTGATAATATTAAGTAAATATTAGAAAATTCCAAAGTTCATCTATGTGGTCTTAATCTCATACTGGTATGAGAGGATCGAGATTGAGATAATGAACTTAAAACAGTTCGCAATAAAATGAAGTTATGGAATCTTTAGATTAATTGCTGTTAGTACAGTTCGCTAGTATTATGAATCCAAGTGACCTAGATCCGGGTCACTAGTGTAGTAGGACGCTTTATTGAAGGTACTTTATATATAGTGATATATAGAACTAGACTAGATGTGATTTGTTAATACTTGTTTAAACATCGTTTCGTAGTATTGATCAAACACATCAAATGATGATCATATACACGATGATCTTAATCTTAAGGTTACCATGAACTCCTATATAAGTCATATGATCCATTGATTCATGTGTTAAGGTTTGTCAGAATGATCAGGCTAAGATCAATTATTTTGGAGACTCAATGATATATATGGCTTGGGACATAGTTTAACAGATATGGAATCTATACCTTCTTATATATTGAATAATGGTTCCCTATTGGGTTGAGTTTTGGAACATAAAAGGTTATGAGCGCTCACGTCTCAAACTTGTTGTGACACAACCTTCACTAGTAAAGTCAATGGTACACTAGGAACTAGATACAGTTAAAAGGGTAAAACGGTAATTTTATTCACTTTTAATTATGAACCCTTAATAGATGATTAATTTTATATGTAATGATTATATCAATGGACACTTTATTCTTTAATAAAGTACTATATAAATATATGTCTATAATTATAAAAAGTTCAATTTCATATATTATAGTGGAGTAATCATGAGATTAATAAATATGATTATTTAATCAAAGAGCTTTGATTAATAATCTAATATTTATTGGAGCTTAATATTATAGGTCCACAAGGTGGCTCTATCAACGTCATATCAAGGTAAGAGTTTATACAAGGGTAAAACAGTAATTTGGAAATTTGAGAAGCATTTTATTCTTCGGGTCAAATATACAATTATATGATAATTGGGGTTGAATAATTAATTTAGAATTAATTAATAAATTTCAAAAATATATTTATATATTTAAATATATAATTTTCGAAATAAATATATATAATAATTAATTTTTTAAATTAATTGTTTTATTTGAGTGGGAGAAAATAAAAATGGTAAGTCAAAATAGTTTTCATTTATTAATTTTTAAAAGATAATGATAATGATGATCATTATTTTGAATTTTGAATTATGGTTGTGATCTTTTCCTTAAAAAGATAATACCATATTTTATGAGAAGGATTTATTTAATTAAATAAATAAACAAAAGCAAATAGGAAAAATGCAATATACCCTGAAAGGGAATAGTACTACTCACTTGACACAGTCCTTGACTGTGCCATGCGTGTATATGATACTGATAAAGTATCAATATTATTTTTGTTTTATTTATTTATTTAATTAATTAATAATTTGAAAATATATTTTTTTCAAATTTGGTAAGTTAGATATTACCTAAATAAATTCCTATCATCATTATAATTGTATTATATTATTATTATTATTATTATTATGAATAATAATGTAATATATCATCTATATATGTATATTATGTGAAAATAAGATAGAGATACAAGTGTAATTCAAAAGAGTTTCAGAAAATTGTCAGGCAAGAAATTTTCATCTTCTTCTCTTATTATTCCAACATTTCTCAAGCCACGATCCAAGTATTCATGTGTTGAGATAAACTTGTGATTTCTATATTACAAACCATTATTCTCTATGTGCCCACACACATCTTGAGGTGTAGAGAACACTCTGAAATATCATAGTCAGAGTACTCAAAGCGTTGGATAGGAAGATCGTTATTTATACAAAAAGACTCAAGGACACTTGATAGGCTTCAATAGGTAAATATTTTTGTCTTCAAATATTTGTATACATGAGCATATAATATATAAGTATGTATATATATGTTGCATGATTAATGATATTGCATATTAATGTTTCATGAATGTATTCTTGAACATATAAATTGTTTATATGATAGTTGGAAAAAAAATTTGTTAATAAACTAGGCCCGCCATGCTATTTCGCTGCACATTCTGATTGTTTTTCCAACAAATCCACCCATAAAGTTCCATAACACTCTCTTACAAGTGTCTTCCACAAGTCTCCATCTTTTGGAACATAGGAATGGCAACCTTTGGCCCATAAAAGATCAACCACTACCCCAAACTGGTGAATCTTGCCTTCTTTTACGAGCCTCAAGATGGTTCTGACAACTTGGTCCTTCTCCAAGTTCTCCTTGACGCACTCCTTGATGAGAGTATTCACCACGCTAGCTGACAAACTAGCCAAGAGCTTTAGAATTGCCAACTCTGCTTTGCAACTTAAGGCATCAGCTGCCTGGTTTAGATGTCCTGCCTTGTGCTCAAAACAAAAGTTAAATTTGGCCACAAATTCCTACCATCATGCTTGCTTAGGGGTAAGCTTTGAGTGGTAAGAAAATGACTAACCACTACGTTGTTAGTCTTCACCACAAACTTTGGCCCCAACAAGTAATGTCTCCACACCCGCAAGTTATAGATAACTGGAAAGAGCTCCTTCTCTTGTGTCGTATACCGTCTCTCGGCTTCAGAAAGCTTGCGACTCTCATATTACCAGGTGATCCTCTTGTACAAGCACCCCTCCCAAAGCATAATTTGATGCGTCCGTCTAAACTTCGAAGGGCTTGTGAACATCCGGCAGGGCAAGAATAGGATCCTTCATCATGGCTTCCTTTAGACTCCTAAATGCTTTTGCACACTTATCAGTCCACTGCCAAAGGGTAGGTTCCTGTAAAATATCTTAACATAATTTGCGAAAAAACATAACCATTTTCTAAAAATAAGGTAATTGAAAATCCATATAAAAAAAAAACTTTTCAAAAAATGCAAGAGTTCGAAAGTATGTGCATACTTAAAAGTAAATTACATTGTCATAATTTTAAAACATTCAACAAGCCCAAAATAATGTCTTAGTTATCATATGGGTTCTAGTCCCCAAAACATAAATTTCCAAAAGGTCGGTCCACATGTACTTCCTCGCAGATAAACTACAGTGCTCACTGATCCACTTTTCCTTTGCGCTTACCTACAACACGAAACAACTATGTAAGTGAAATGCTTAGTAAGAACAACTTAACAAACATAATCACATAAACGAAGCAAGGACTTAAACTAACTGTAACTAGGCAGACAACCAACCAAGAATAGGATTCTGATGAAGCCGAACCCTAACATACTTTAAGAACGTGTGAATGTCCTGGCAGACTTATGGTCATGCCAAATAATCAAAACTCATATCTTGAAAGTAAACCTGCACGCACAAAATCCCAGTGCATACATACAGTCTTAACTTGTAACATACATACTTACTTACTCAATCATATCTTAACATACATACTTACTAATTCATTCATATCTTAACATACATACTTACTTAGTCATCTTAACATACATGTTTACTTAGTCATTCATACCTTAGTTACATAGTCACCGGTGGCGAATTAGTTTCTTACTTAGTTCCCCGGTGGCTAGCCAGAGTTCATAGTATTGACCGTAGCTAGCCGAAATCAGAATCAACTTACCTATGTGTCTCGGAGTTTAACCGGAATCTTATGTCACGAGTATTAAACCGGACTTCTTACATATTACAATGGCCAACTTACCTCTTAATTCTTAATCCATAGAAAGTTATCTTGTATTTACTTTAAGAAAAATAAACATGATTTCACTATTGCATTATGACTTAAAGGTTTAAAAAACCAAATCTGTCCAAAACATAATTTGATTTGACAAACATTTTAGAAAAAACAAAACTCACAATCTATGAGGTATTTCTTAGTAAAATCTTTCAGGGATTTTAATTAATATAAAAAGAGTCTAAATAATTAAAACCATCTAAAAATGTTGATTTTAAACTTGTCAAAATGTTGCTCTAACATGCACTCTTCAAGCTGTCAGTTTTTCACTCCAGTTTGCACATCAAGCACAAAAAGCTTATAACTTGACCTAAACATAACATTTTTTGGTGTTTCAAAATGCTAAAATCAATTAATCTTCCTATATAATGAAATTTTGAAACTTCCATTTGAAAGTTTGACCAATAACCTAGTGTTTAGTCCGTTGGAAGCCACTGTAACAACACCATCTTGGCAACAAATAGTTTTTTGAGCATCTAAATTGGAAAATTTATAACTCCCAATCTGTAGTGAATTTTAAAAACCGTTTCATGGTCTTAATATTAAATACTTCCAGAACATTCAGTAAAACTTTCTGCCAAAAATAATAATTTTTACCCACACAACTAACTGTTCAAAATTTTACTGTCGGAAGTGCCAAAGCCTAATCCAGCTTGCACTAGATTACAGAAAAGCTCATAACTTGAGTTATATAAAACGTTTTTCAGTGGTTCAAGATGTTAAAATCATGTAATCTTTCCAAATAATGCATTAGAAAAACTTTCATTAAATAATTAGGTCGTTTAGGTATGATTTGGCCATTTCGAAGCTACTAAAAAAATTTGGCAGCAAACATGCATCAACCAATCCTATGGAACTTTGGATTCCAAGCTACCAAACACCACATAAACCACATGTATGCATCATAAGCCTACTAAATAACCTTATTACAACCCAAATAACTAATTTAACGCACAAAACAACAATCAAATTCAGATTTTCTAAAGCCATTAAAATGTTATGGTAAGAATCAAGATTTTTTCCTCTTTATGTTCAAGCCTTTGGGGTGGTTGAGCTCTTAGGGTTTCGGATCACTTCTTAACACTTTACACACTTTAATCCCTTCCCATAATCACTAAGAATCATATTATATAGCTAGATAAAGAAAAGAAGCGGGATCCTTAAAAAGAGTTTGCTCTAGGGTTTACCTCTTTCAAAAATTTCCTTCTAAGCTTACATGCATATGTAGATGATGGTGCTCACACTTGCATCAACCACACCTAGGTTTGATATGATGAATATGGTGATTGTTAAACCAGAATGCATAGAGTTTTAGAACCCTTAAAGGTTCGATCAACATAAGGAAGAAGAAGGAAAAGAAAGATGGTAAGAGGAAACAAGATAACTCTCCTTTTTTCTTAACTTTGGTTCAAGCTTTTTGTGAAACCTTCAATGCAGCTTCTTCAACTTTTAAGGGGCTGAGATGAATGGTGTTTCATGAAGTAAAAAAAAAAATATTAAAACTAGCCATGAAGAAGAGATAAAGAGATGGAGAAACATGACATAGTTAGAGCATTTTTACCTTAGGATTTGTAGAGTTTTTTTTTCCTTCAATGGTGCTCTAAACTTTTAGAGAGATGAGTGTATGCTGAAAAAAGTAAGATGGATGAAGAGAGAGGGAGGGGTACGGTTGGGGTCTTGGATGGTGAGATTGAGTGTTGAAGTTAGCTTAGCTTTAATTTTCATAAAAAAAATAAAAAAAAAAGATGATAACATGGGAAAATGATGATTGCTATTTTCTTGAAATTCTATTGGGCAAGTTTTTCCCACTCAAGCACTCTACATAACCAGCCACACATGCCTCAAAGTGCCCTTAATTTAAATTTTATTAATCCTCAAATAAGCTTGAACATCAATTCCAAAAGGCATTTAGCATAGTATATAGTTTTGATTAATTTTTCTTAGTGAGAAAAACCAATTTAATAAAATGTGACATCACCAAAATTATCATATTTTATTATTAAAATAACCTATAATCATTTTTTTTTTAAGTTTATGTTCAAACTTAGTTTTGCCATTATTATTCCATCAAGAATATTTTATCCGAGATTTTTACCCGATTAGGGTTTTTGACCTGGTCCATGACCAAAGGTCTCGGTTTCTAAAAAAATCGCACTTATCACAATATGGCTAGCATTCAAACATCATGAACTTCTTGTAACATAAAATGTTCCCCTAAAATAAAACATAATACAGGAAATTAAAATTCCCGAACTAGGGTTTATCCGGTGCCCTAAATGCGGGGCGTTACACAAAGCACGCCATTCTTCAACAACTCTGTCAAGGGTGTCGCCCTTCTTGAATAGTCATCCATAAATCCTTTATAGTAGTTGTCTAGACCAAGGAAAGAGTGTAGTTCCTTCACATTGGTGGGGGATTTCAACTCTTGGATTGCTCTCACCTTCTCAGGTCCATACGATTTCGGCCACATTCCACAATGTATTCTAAGAACTTGATACTCTTATGTGAAAAAGAGAACTTCGCCCACTTCACATCTAGATGATTGTCTCTCAACTTCACAAACACTTGAGCCAAGTGCTTCCAATGCTCCTCCATTGTGCCGGTGCAAATCACAATATTATCCAAGTACACTACCACAAACCTATCTAGATATTCATTGAATACTTGGTTCATCAATGTCAAAAGAGTGGCTGGTGAATTCATCAACCCAAACGATATGACTCAATACTCGAATGCCCCGTATTGAGAAACTCAAGTTGTCTTCGACTCATCCCCATTTTCGAACATCACTTACCAATAGCCTAATCTCAAGTCCAACTTTGTAAAGTACTTCACTCCACTCAGCTGGTTGAACAAATTAGCGATCAAAGGGATGGGGTAGGTGTTGTGAACAGTCACTTTGTTGAGAGCCCTATAATGAACGCACAATTTCAAGGTCCCATCGTGCTTCTTCTAGAATAGCATAGGTGCACCAAATGGCACCTTTGACATTATGATCAAGTTTGCCCCCAATAACTCTTTTAGTTGTTTCCTCAACACTTCTAGCTCACGGGATACCATTCTGTAAGGCGCTTTTGTTGGAGGTTTCATTCCCGACCGGCACCAACTCTATCTAGTGATCGACCCCCCTTCTTGGTGGCAAGGCTTTAGGGATTTTATCTGGCCTCACATCCCATATACCTTCAAGACCTTAAATATTTCAGTCAGAACAATCTCATTCATCTTCTCTTTGAACACGGTGGGTACAGCAACATAAGCAGGCTCCTACCACTTCACGCTTTTCTTAAACTGCAAGGTTGATAGGTGTTTCACACCAAGGGGCTGCGTCACCTTTGCAAGCATCGTCTACGGTGTCTACCCTATTATGAGAAAACTCTCTGTAGCAAGAATGGGAATGGCTCCTTTCTCAATAACGAGCTCCACCCCCAAAACTACATCAAAGTCGTTCATATGGACCACCACTAAGTCGGTCTGCCCCTCCCACGTGTTGATTCTAACTTTCACGCCATTATCCAATTCTGTTGTGGCCAAGGCCTCTGAGTTGATCATCCTCCTCCTTTTCACACTACTCATTTTGAGCAATGAATGCTTGGATAGCACTTAGCTTAGACTTATGAGCGAAAATCGATGCTCTATACCCCTAACAAAGCCAACAAGGTAGGGGCTTATTTCCCGTGGCGGTGTCAATCTTGTTGGAAGAGCTGGACTCTATGGTCTTTTTCTCTCCCCCACTCTTACTCTACCACAACTTCACTGACTTCTTACTCCCAGCATTACTTGATATGGTTGGAGGGATTGTCTTCTTCAGCTGGGTAATTTATGGTGTGTAGTCTGTTAAGCGTTTAGCAGTAGCTTGAGTGGTGGCCAGGTCAGTCACGCGCTCTCTGAAGTTCTTGCTTGCTCATGGCTTTAAACCTTCAAGGAAATAGAAGATTATATCCACTTCGGACATGTCCTTGATATCAAGCATAAGTCCCAAAAACTTCTTCACATATTCTCAGACTATCCCGACTTGTTTAAGCTCCCTTAACTGGCGTCGAGCCATGTAGGCGACATTATTTGGCAATAACTGCGTCTTCAACTCTCTCTTCAAATCTCCCCATGAAGTAATTATGAATATACCGTTCTCAGTGTCATCGTACTTTTTCCTCCACCATACCTTGACATCCCCAGACAAGTACATAGTAGCCATGGCGATCTTTCCTTCTTCAAATTTGGGTCGCATAACTCTAAAGTAGTGCTCCACGTCAAAGAGGAAATTTTGGGCCTCGGCTCAAGCACTTTAACTGGACAATAATCCATACCTATAGGACCTGCCTCAGGTGTATCACCAACCACTCGCATGGTTAGGTTCAACTTTGTTGATAGCTCAACCATTTCAGCTCTTAGCGCAGCAACTGACTCCCTACATTCCCCCACAATGTCATTCATTGCATCTTGTTGGTAATTTAACATGGGCTCCACTGCCAGAATACACTCCTCCCACTGAGCGATATCGGATGTATTTGCAGGAGTGTAACTCATGGCTGGTCTAGCTTCCCTTATCCTTACTTGCACCATGTAGCACCCATGAGCCAAGGCTCATCAAGAAAACTTAAATAAACAGATACGGATAATCAATAGATCATAAATAGCATGCTTAGCAGTAATAACCATACTCAAGCAAGCATTTAACTCAATTATGCGACCATAGAGTCACACAAGTTCATACTGCACTTCATTTATTCACGCGCCTTCAGAGCCAAATAAGTGCATATCACATTTCCAAAGTGGCCCAGCCATAATGGCCTACATTCCACATGCTTATGCCAACCACGACATATAAGCCAAGTTTTTCAATTAGATTCAATCAATTATGCAATTCAGACATAACACAGTCATTCACATTTAAACATATATTCAACGGCATAATTATAATCTTGTTCAATAACCAGGGCTCAAGCCCTAATCACAACCGAGGTGCATTTTTCTTACCTCAAGTTCTAAGCAATGAAATGAGGCGACCCTGTAACACCCTGGGTAGCCAAGACCGTTACACTGTGTGTTTATAAAGGTGCAAGACTTGCTAATCAAGTCGTTTAGTTAAAAATGTGTCACTAAGACCATTACTGAGCTTGGGTTAATGATTTTGATCAAAAATATACATTTCACATATATGAATGTTTTATACATGGGATCCTAAAAGTAATAAAGTTTAAAGGACAGTTTACAAAATTTCCAAATATATACAACCACTGGCCACTCTAAGGGCAAAACAAACATCTAAAGTTCACCTGTTCCTGTCCACCCCTCGACCATGGCGGCTGAGCAGCTGACTATGTACATTCCACCTCTAGAGCTCTCCAAATCAGGGCTAATCGAGCATACCCTTGCCTTTACCTACACCACGTAGCACCCGTAAGCCAAGGCCCAGCAAGAAAACTATAATATCACAACATGATCAATGAAAATAATCAAGTAATTCATAAAGCAAAACCATATACTCATCAATTCATAGCATTCGCACAATCAGACATTGAGCATACCAAGTTCATCAAATAAACATCCACAAGCAAGTCATTTAATAGTCAGGGTCGATTTCCTTAGGTCGCACCCTCTATTTATCCCACTGACTTCGGTCCGCTTAAACTGAGCTCAATGAATATTAAGCTGTCATTAGCTACTAGTGGTTGAGTCGCGCCCTGTGCACAAATATAAACTCTGGCACTCTTAGACAATTTGTTTTATATTCCTAGGGCATAATACCACCATACATAATGCCTACAAGAATAGGGAACCCTTAGTCCCGTCATAAACTCACAACCAGGTGCAGTTTTCTTACCTTTAACTCCGAATGCTTTGATTATGAGAAATGACCCTTGAGCACGATCCCTTTCCCGAGCCCTAGCGTACACCTAGTCACAACCAAGACAAGGGATTCCATCAATAATAATTGAATAAAGGTTTTTGGTCCAAGTTCTAGCCTTTAGAACATCGAATTCCACCAAACATGATAGTGGAATCGATCCCGAGCACCCTAGGTTAGGTTTCCGCACCTAAAACCTCCTTAAGGCCAAAAATACCCTTAAGAGCCGCGACCCTAAACCCTCTATGCCGCAGGCCACCTCCTTCCAGAGGCCCAGCCTCACCAAATAACAGACACGGACCGCGGCCCAGCACTCCCCATGCCGCGGCCCGCCCTTCTTCCTCAGCTCCTACCTGCTCTATAAGGCTGCGACACACCAAGAACTAAGCCGCGACCCGACCCCTTCGAACCAAGAAAAAATACCATTTCCAATAATCAATCCTCACTCAAATCAACCCAAATCCATCCCAATGACATGAATTAATTATCACAAACACTCTACCATATTCCTAGCAGCAAAACCCCACAGAAACCTAACTTAGAAACTCATCAAAATCCCACTTCAATCCTTGAAACCCAAAAGCTCATAAACCTCTTAGAAAAAACAGAAATTCCTAGAATTTAGATGCTAAACTATAACTAAAAGCTTACCTTTACTGAAGAATAAGTCCACCAAATAGTTGTTGAGCTAATTCCCAAGTCCTTAGCCTCAATTCAATCTTCAAAATCAAGAACCTAAAAACACTTAGAACCCAGCCAAAACTACAGAATTTAATGACCAAAAGTGTAATTCAAAACTTACCTAAGAACCTGATTGGATCCCCTAGCTAACAATGAGCTAATCTCCAAACTTCTAGCTTAAATCCTTAAGTCTCTAGCTAAATCCTCATTTGGTTTCAATGGCTTCCTTGAGAGAGAGAGTTGAGTGAGCTGAGAGAAGAGGTTGGGGTCGGTTTAGGTGTTTCAACTATTTTCCTTGGTTTGTTTTATCTAACTTAGGTTACTTAAGTTAATCCCAAAGCTCGGGGTACCAAAAATGTCCCCGAGGGAAAAATGGTAAATTTCCCCAGTATTCCCTCCTAGTCTCTCTAACTTCAAATATATCTCCAATTATTTATTTCCATAACCCAATAACCCAAAAGACCTCTTGACTCGCCCTAAGTCAAGTATTGGGTCCCGTTGTGACTTTCCCGCTCACTGGCTCCCTAGGATCGCCTCAAGTCACACGCTACAAATATTTCCACATAATAATGTGGTCTCCAAAATAATAACATATAATCACATTTATGCCCTCAATGGGCCAAAATTATAAATATACCCATTTAAGCTAAACATGGCCTACATGCAAACTAATACCCGTAGATATGCATTTCATATATCCATATAATCATATAAGCATGCTTATCACATAATCATACATTAGATCATTTAAATTAAACATAAAAAAATTATGCCCTCCCGGCACACTAATCAAGACCCTTAAGCCTTATTAGTACTTTTGGATCGTTACAACTATCCCCTCCTAATGAGAATTTTGTCCTCGAAATTTACCTGAATAATTTGGGATACTAATCCCACATCGCTGACTCAAGCTCCCAGGTCGCCTCCTCGACCCTACTATTCCTCCATAATACCTTAACCAGAGGAATTGTCTTGTTCCGTAGAACCTTATCTTTCCGATCTAAGACCTGAAGTGGTTGTTCCTCATAAGACAAATATGTCTGCAACTCCAAATCTTCATACTTCAATACATGTGTTGTATCTGAAATGTACTCCGAAGCATAGAAACATGGAATACGTTATGAACTCCTAACATTGATGGTGGAAAATCTAACCTGTAAGCCACATGTCCTATCCTTTCCACGATCTCAAAAGGTCCGATAAATCAAGGGCTCTGCTTGCCCTTCTGTCTAAAACTCCTCACTCCTCGCAGTGGTGAAACTCGAAGAAACACGTGGTCCCCAACCTGGAACTCCACATCTCTATGCTTAGGAGTAGCATAGCTTTTCTACCTGCTCTGTGAGGCGAGCATTCTAGTTCAGATCTTCTCAATAGCTTCACTGGTCTTCTGAACCATGTCCGGCCCCAAATACTTCCTCTCACCCATCTCATCCCAATGAATGGGTGATCTACATTTCCTCCCATATAACATCTCATAGAGAGCCACCCCAATCGTTGATTGATAACTATTGTTGTATGAAAACTCAATCAATGGGAGATACTTACTCCACGATCCCTCAAAATCGATCACACACGCTCTGAGCATATCCTCCAACACCTGAATCATCCTCTCAGACTGACCATCAGTCTGAGGATGAAAGGCTATACTAAACTTCAACTGAGTCCCCATAGCCTTCTCCAAACCGCCCCAAAACTTGGAGGTAAAAATAGGATCCCGGTCTCACACAATAGACTTAAGAACCCCATGGAGACGTACAATCTCCCTCACATATAACTCCGCATACTGATCCACTGTATAAGTTGTCTTCACTGGAAGAAAATGAGCTAACTTGGTGTATCTGTCCACTATCACCCACACCGAGTCATGAAGCCCTACTGTCCTAGGTAAACCTCCTATAAAGTCCTTCGTGATATCCTCCCATTTCCACTTAGGAATACCCAAAGGCTGGAGCAACCCCGCTAGTCGTTGATGCTCAACTTTCACTTGCGGACAAGTCAAACACCTGGCTATGTACTCCACTACATCCTTCTTCATCTCGGGCCAAAAATATAATGTCCGTAGATCCTGATACATCTTCGTGGTACCCGGATGAAGCGAGTATGACGTAGTATGGGACTCATCTATTATCTCTCGTTTGATTCCTATATCAATTGGGACACAAATCCGCCCCTAATACCATTGCAAACTAACCTCAGAAATAGAATAGTCCTTAGCTACTCCCGCTAAGATATTCTTTCTAACCTCTTGTAATTGAGGATCTACCAATTGACCTCCTTAATCTACTCTAGTAAGGTCGACTGCAAAGTAATGTTGGCCAACCAGCCCACCACCAGTTCTATCCACGCCCTGGTCATCTCATCAGCTAACTCTCTAGAAATATAAGTAGAACTAAATAACTGCCCTGAGCCCCTCCGACTCAATGCATCTGCCACTACGTTGGCTTTCCCTGGATGATAAAGAATATCACATTCATAATCTTTTACCAACTCCAACCAACGCCTCTGTCTCATGTTCAGATCCTTCTGGGTGAAGAAGTACTTCAAACTCTTGTGATCGGTGTATATCTCGCACTTCTCCCCATACAGATAATGCCACCAAACCTTCAGTGAAAATACCACCGCTGCTAACTCCAAATCATGGGTAGGATACCGCTGCTCATACTCCTTCAGCTGTCATGGCGCATAAGCTATAACCTTCTCGTTCTGCATCAACACACAGCCCAAACCCAACCTCAATGCGTCGCAATAAACCACAAACTTTCCTTCCTCCGAAGGAAGACTCAATATAGGTGCAGTAATAAGCCGTCGCTTCAATTCTTGGAAACTGTTCTCACACTTCTCTGACCAAACAAAATTTTGATTCTTCCGTGTCAATTCTGTCGTCGGTGCAGCAATCTTTGAAAACCCTTTTACAAACCGTCTGTAGTAACCTGCTAATCCGAGGAAACTCCGAACCTCCGAGGCGTTCCTTAGCCTCGGCCAATCTCTCACTCCCTCCACCTTAGATGGATCCACCTTAACCCCCTCTGCCCTAACTATATGTCCAAGAAATGTCACTTTTGGTAGCCAAAATTTACACTTCTTAAACTTAGCATATAACCGATGTTCTCTTAATCTCTGCAAGACCTGTCGAAGATGTTGCTTGTGCTCTGCCTCTGAACTGGAGTACACTAAGACGTCATCAATGAAGACAATCACGAACTGATCCAAGAAGTCCTTGAACACTCTGTTCATTAAGTCCATAAAGGCTGCCGGGGCATTGGTCAAACCAAACGACATGACCAAAAACTCGTAGTGTCCATACCTCATCCGGAAGGCCGTCTTCGGTATATCCTCATCCTTGATCCTCAACTGGTGATAACCAGATCGAAGATCAATCATCGAGAATATTGTCTTTCCTTGCAGTTGACCAAACAAGTCTTCGATCCTTGGTAGAGGGTACTTATTCTTGATGGTCAACTTGTTCAATTCTCTGTAGTCTATAAACATCCTCAAAGTCTCGTCCTTCTTCTTTATAAACAAAACCAGAGTGCCCCATGGTGAGTAGCCAGGCCTGATAAACCCCAAATCTAGAAGCTCCTGTAACTATATCTTCAATTCCTTCAGTTCTACTGGTGCCATTCTATATGGTGCTCTCGACACTGGCTCTGTCCCTGACGCTAACTTAATAACGAATTGAATCTCCCTGTGCGGCAGCAATCCTGGTAAATCCTCAGGAAATACATCCAAGAACTCACAAACCAATCTAGTTTCCCCTGGCCCTACTGACAAAACTCTAGTAGTATCCACCACACTAGCCAGAAAACCTATGCATCCCCCCTGTAACAAGTCTCTGGCTCTCAACGCTGATATCATGGGTATACGGGGTCCACATACTGTACCCACGAACACAAAGGGATTCTCTCCCTCAGGCTCAAAAGTCACCATCTTCTTCCTGCAGTCAATAATAGCCCCATATCTGACCAGTCAATCCATACCCAAGATCATGACAAAGTCCTCCATATCTAGCTCAATCAAATCTACTGAAAGCTCCCCTACTATCAACCATCACTGGCAGTGCTCTAATCCACCTCCTAGAAACTACCAGTTCCCTAGTAGGCAATATAGTCCCAAACCCCGCAGTACGGTACTCACTAGGTCTACACAATCTATCAATCACCTTACTAGAAACAAATGAATGTGTAGCACCAGAGTCAATCAATAGAGTAAAAGGAGAGCCAGCGCTAGAAAGCTGACCTGTCACCACCAAGGGACTAGCCTCGGCCTTAAGGCCAAAAATCGATCCCGAGCACCCTAGGTTAGGTTCCCACACCTAAAACCTCCTTAAGGCAAAAAATGCCCTTAAAAGCTGCGACCCTAAACCCTCTATGTTGCGGCCCGCCTCCTTCCAGAGGCCCAACCTCACCAAATAACAGACACGGGCTGCGGCCCAGCACTCCCCATGCCATGGCCCACCCTTCTTCCTCAGCTCCAACCTACTCTATAGGGCCGTGGCACACCAAGAACTGAGCCGCGGCCCGACCCCTTCGAACCTAGAAAAATTACCATTTCCAATAATCAAACCTCACTTAAATCAACCCAAATCCATCCCAATGACATAAATTAATTATCACAACACTCTACCATATTTCCAGCAGCAAAACCCCACATAAACCTAACTTAGAAACTCATCAAAATCCCACTTCAATCCTTGAAACCCAAAAGCTCATAAACCTCTTAGAACATACAGAATTTCCTAGAATTCAGATGCTAAACTATAACTAAAATCTTACCTTTACTGAAGAACAAGTCCACCAAATAGTTGCTGAGCTAATTCTCAAGTCCATAGCCTCAATTCAATCTTCAAAATCAAGAACCCAAAAACACTTAGAACCCAGCCAAAACTATAGAATTTAATGACCAAAAGTGTAATTCAAAACTTACATCAATGCCTGATTGGATCCCCAAGCTAACACTGAGCTAATCTCCAAAGTTCTAGCTCAAATCCTTGAGTCTCTAGCTAAGTCCTCCTTTAGTTTCAATGGCTTCCTTGAGAGAGAAAGTTGAATGAGATGAGAGAAGAAGGAAGGGCCGGTTTAGGTGTTTCTACTGTTTTCCTTGGTTTTTTTTTATCATACTTAGGTTACTTAAGTTAATCCCAAAGCTCGGGGTACCAAAAATGTCCCCGAGGGCAAAATGGTTAATTTCCCCAGTATTCCCTCCTAGACTCTCTAACTTCAAATATATCTCCAATTATTTATTTCCATAACCCAATAACCCAAATAACTGTCTAATACCCAAAAGACCTCTTGACTCGCCCCGAGTCAAGTATTAGGTCTCGTTGTGACTTTCCCACTAACTGGCTCCCTAAGATCGCCTCAAGTCGCACGATGCAAATATTTCCACATAATAATGTGGTCTCCACAATAATAACATATAATCACATTTATGCCCTCAACGGGCCAAAATTACAAATATACCCCTTTAAGCTAAACAAGGCCTACATGCATACTAATACCCATAGAAATGCATTTCATATATCCATATTATCATATAAGCATGCTTATCACATAATCATACATTAAATCATTTAAATTACACATAAACCAATTATGCCTTCCCGGCACACTAATCAAGGCCTTTAAGCCTTATTAGTAATTTTGGGTCGTTACAGACCCCGAGCATGTTCCTTTTCTCCCGAGCCTTACGGTAACCTAGTCACAACCATAAACGATACTTCAGTTAAGAGCTAAATCCAAATAGTAATTCGAGACCAATCATATGCTCTCGGGACCTCCAATTCCCCCCAAACGAGGTGGTGGAAACATCCCTCAAGCCTCCAACTTCTCCCCAAGCCCAAACGAAACCACAAGCTAAAGTGGTTATAGGGCAGGGGCGCTACATCGTGAACCCATAACTCTTTGTTGCATTTTCTACAACTTTTTTGCCCCAATCCAACCTAAGCCCTCAAAATCACTAAACCAAGCTTCCATATTAAATTTTTGACCCCAAAATAGTTATACACTTAGCATATTGCCCAAAACATCAATAAGAACACTAAAATACTCAACAAAAAACACAAATAAAAAATTTAGGGTTCTAAACCCATTTTTTCCCTATTTGAGAATTTAGAGCTAGAAACCAGAAATCTCGACAGTAATTCAGACCTTCCAAGCAAATATAAACAAGTTTATATCCTCAAAACTCTAACAAAACCATTAAGAACTTAGAAAATTTGAAAATCAACCCATGGCCCTAAACTTTCTCAAGAACACAAATGAATACAAGAACACTAAGTTGCATAAATCTATACCTCCAAATTCTTAATTCCCTTAGCTTGATGGTGACCACAGGTACTCCTAAACCCACTTGATAGCAACAAACCTTCAAGAATTCCCTTCCAAAAGTCTCAAGATTAAAGCCCAAACCAAGAAGAAACTTAATGTGTCCTTAATGTTTCAAGAGAAATCCCAAAGGAGAAAGAGAGAGGAGAGAATATAATGAATGCCCCAAAGACCTCAGCTCTTGGCTAACTTGGCTCAACTCAATGGTCAAAATGACCATTCTGCCCCTAGCCACTCAAATTCCATTTGCCCAACCCAAAGGTAATTTGGTCTTTTTCCTGAAACTCCCGCTAATCCTCAAATTTCACCAGGACTTTCCAATTAAATCCATTAAATTCAAATACCCACCAAATAAATTTCCATTAATCAATAAATCCTGGTACTTTACCAAATTACCGAAATACCCCTAAGCTCATCCCGAGCCGAGTATTTATCCATGTTGTCACTTTACCGCTAAATTTCTCAATAGGATCGTCTCGTGCCGAATATTTCAAATATATGCACATAATAATGCGATTTAAATCACATAGCATATATAATTACAGATATACCCTCAATGGGTCAAAATTACTAAAAAATAAATTTTAACGATAATGGGCCCACAAACATATTTAATACACACAAACACGCATAAGCAGTCATATTTTTATCCCCATTTCCTGCAGGGGGTTTGGGCCGTTGCCCTGGCCCACGGTCAGAGGACCAGATCGGCGTATGGGCCCGGCCCAAGGTCCCTGGGTTTGAGTATTGCCCAAGGGGACTGGTCCGGACCAGGGACTCCAGACTGGGCCCATTGGAGGGGTCCGGGACGTCCCTCCGGGTTCGTCCTCAGTAAGAACGGTCCCGGCGATGGCCAGAGCGCCTGGACCGTCGCGGCCTACGTATTCCTGTCCCAGACCCTGGTGTGGTCCGGGCCTATGGTAAACGGAGCGGGCCAAAGGTAAACGGACCTCGATCATCCCCTCCCCGGGTGAAGGGCCAAGCGTCCAGGATCCTGAAGCCGTCTCATTTCGCGTGGGCATTGTCCCCCACTTTTCGCCTGCAGAAAGGGTCGCCTCGGGATTGCTCACTGATGTGTCAGGACTGCACAGCCAAGTACCCTGACCGGTCTTGTCTCCTGAATCAGCCTCGTGACTCGAAGTGGTCAGAGCCAAAGTTCCGTTTTGTCGGGCGAAGCTTGTATCTCAGGTCAACCAATTGGGCCTTAGCTGGTTTGAATTTTGTGTATTGTATATCTCTTTGTATTGGGCCTCCACTAGGAAGGCCCCTTGCACTCATTTCTCTGATGGGCCTGGGTCGGATCCGGCCCAGACCCGGTATTCCCCTCAGCTTATAAATATATGCTGTAGAACAACGTAAAGAGGGGTCCCAAAAAGAAAGAAGGCAAAAACTCTGTTCAGATACAGCTAGAAAACTCCATTGTATAAGCTTCTAGCTCTAATATATAGACTCGTGGACTAAGGCTAGTTAACGCCCCAACCACGTAAAAACCCCGTGTCGACCTTCTACTCTCATTATTATTATTACCAGCAAATATTGTTCATTAATAGAGTTACCGAAAATCTCAGTTAACAGTTTGGTGCTTTCATTGAGAGCTCAAGGAAGCTAGCGCCAACGTCAGGCCTTCACTACGATGGTGAACACACGACACACCACCTTCGACCCTACCGACCCAGAGCAAGGTAACGGAGACCCGCTGCCTTCTCAGCACATCCCTCGGGACCTGCCAGAGGACGTGCCTCCTCAGACGTCTCACCAGGATGAGTCACAAGATTACGAGGGTGGGGCAGAGTACGAAGTAGAAAACGAAGAAGATTACTACAAGGAGGAGAACGAGGGGGAGTATCACGATGAAGCCGTGGATCCTGGAATCCCTCGCGGCGATCAGCAAGACTCGGAGGTGACCAGACTCAGGCAGCAAATCCTGGATCAGGAAGCCAGGATGGCTGAGCAGGCAGAGGCACACCGCCGAGTGCAAGAATCTCTACAAGCCCTACAGGCGCTTATGGCCGCACAGGGCCCAGCAGCCAACCCCACAGCTGGCCCACTTCCAGAAATGCAACAACCCGCTCCCCAAGAGCAAGCCGGGGGCCCCAGGGGTGCTAGTCCGATCCGTCCCCCAGAGCCTTTTCCCGACGCAGCTCCGAGAGTCCCGGACAAGGAGCGACGGAAGACCCGGGAGAAGACCACCCCCGTTGAGAAAGCTGGGGCACGTTCACGGCCGTTACCTAGGAAAGAGAAGGTGCGCCCCGTCCCAGGACGAGGCCACCCAATCGATCTGCAAGGAGCGCGGCCCCAGAACGAGCAGCCCCAGCACCCCCCAGGGCCAAACGGGCGGGAAAGGTCTTTGCACCCGAGTGCTTCGGTCAACAAGAACCGCCGGGAATGATCTCGCCGCGAGGATCGTCACGCTCTCAGCTCAGGGGACGACATTTCCCGGGTAGATTTACGTGATGGACTGAATGCCCGGAAGGAGCGGGCCCGCAAGAAAAAAATCCTCCCTCGAGGCGGCGACCTCAGGAACGACATCAACGACAGGAGGAACGAGAGAATCCCCCTGCAGGATAGCACGGCCAAGATGCTCATGGAGCAAATGGCCGCATTAAAAAAGGTCACTGATCGCCTGGTCCGCAAACAGGAAGGCGCGGACACTGACTCCGACGAAGAGGATAAAGAACCGTGCGCGAGGCACATCCTGGACGCCGTACTTCCCAAGGGGTTCAAGATGCCAAGCCTCACTGCCTATACTGGAAATACTGATCCTAGGGATCATCTGTCCCGGTACAACCGACTCATGACCGTGGCTCACGTCAGCGACGACGGCAAATGCATCTGCTTCTCCATCACGTTGGGCGGTCCCGCCGAAGAGTGGTGGAAAAGGCTTAAACCGGGATCCATCCAATCGTGGTCCGGGCTACAGTCAGCATTTCGGAAGCAGTTCGTGGCCGCCATGAGGATGGACATGCAAATCAGCGCCCTCGCCAATATTAAGTAGCTACCCGCGGAGACATTGAGAGCCTACATCCAGCGCTTTACTGAAGAAGCCTCCAAGACAAAGGTCGATGACGGACAGCGCCTGGTGGCACTGCAGTCTAGAATCCGGGCCGGGTCACCACTTTGGGACAACATGCAGAGCAGTAAAGCCGCCACGTTGGAAGAATTTTTCAGGAGGGCCCAAGGATTCATCAACTGGGAGGAGGCTCAGATCCAGGCCTTCGGATGGCCCCCAGCTCCTCACCCCATCCCTCCGACGATCCCTCAGACGATTCCGGGTGGTACGGGGCAGTTCCCTGCGCAGTCCTACTCCACGCCCCCCATAGTCCCGGGGACGGCCGTCACGCCTGGCGTCAGTTACACCCCTACGGTATACGGCCCTGCTGCTTCGGGGTATGCCCCGGCCCAATCAACGCACTTCTCCGGTTATGGCGTCGCGCCGACAGGCCACAGTATGACTCCCATCGTAGCCCAGCAATCGCAGACGGGAGTAACTGAGGCAAGCGTGAATCCCTCCCGGGGGAAGCGATCGGGCAAAGGCCAGAATCGGCCTAAGCTGGCCAAAAAGGGGAAAAGGGGCTACGAGCCCCAATATTCGGAATACACCAACTTGGTGGACACCCGGGAAAACATCTACCTGGCGACAGAAAGAGCGGTCCACTACCGGAAACCTAGCCCCATGTTTAAGGGGGGAAGGAATCCGAGAGACACCAGCAAACGGTGCGCCTATCACAAAGATGTGGGCCACACCACCGACGAGTGTCGACAGCTCAAAGATGAGATTGCAAACCTCATCAAGCTCGGGCACCTCCACCAGTGGGTAAGAATGCCCGTGGGTGTCCCGGGCATGTCAGCAAGCCCCGGGCAATCCACGGCTCCGGTAACGACTCGTGCATACCCGCCCCAGGGAGGGTATGCACAGGGACCTCCAGCGCAGGACCCTCAGGGGAACATCGCCGCGCCGGCTCCCGGCCCTGGAATGCCCTATTCTTCCGGGGCAGCACCCCCTCGAGTGGACGGACATGTGGCGACCATATCGGGCGCACCCCACCTAGGAGGACCTTCGAAGAATGATCAAAAGCGCTATCTGAGCGAGCTGGACCACGACCAAGAAGTTTGCGCCCTTGTCCAGGCCCCGGCTCAGCGCCCTAAACTGATGAACCTCCCCATCACGTTCACGGAGGACGACGCCCGCAACGTCCATTTTTCGCACCACGACCCGCTAGTTATAGATGCTCAAATTGCCAACAAGTTGGTATCCCGCGTGTTGGTGGATGGCGGTAGCTCCGTCAACTTGTTGTTCAAACCCGCCTTTGCCGCCATTGGCCTGACGGAGGCGGATCTGGCGTCCTGCCCAACCCAAATCTACGACTTCAACAGAGATGCGCTTCTCCCCATGGGAAAGGTCTAGTTGCCGGTGACGCTGGGAGATGAATTGCAGCACTTGTTCAAATTCTGCACCTTTGTTGTGGTGGATTGCCCAACCGCGTACAACGTCATCTTTGGCCGGCCCGCACTGGTCGAGTTCGGGGCCATCACCTCCATCTGCCATCTTTGCATGAAGTTCCCGTGCGGCAACGGAGGAATAGGGACTGTCCGGGGAGACCAAAAAAGCGCTCAGAAGTGTTACCATGTCTCTGCCCGACCCATATATATGGTCCGGGAGGAGCCTGTCGAGCCGACCCTCTTTCCGGCCGAGCAAGCAGTCTAGGAAGAGGATGATCTGGACCCGCGAATAGGAGACGATCGCATCCTGGAGCCAATGGACGAAATAGAAGAGGTATGCATCAGCGAAACCAACCCGGCCAGGATCATCCAAGTGGGAAAGAGCCTGCCGGCAGACATTCGGGCCGCCATTATCGCCCGAGTCAAGGAAAACCAGGATCTTCTGGCCTGGTCCCACTCCGATATGACCGGGATCGACCGCAATATAATCTGCCACTCGTTAAGTATTGACCCAAACGCGACCCTGGTTCGCCAAAAGCGCAGACCCTTGGGGACGGAAAGGACCGAGGCCCTCAGGCTGGAGGTGGAGAAGTTGTCTTCCATCAACTTCATCCGCGAAGCGGTATATCCCGTGTGGCTGGCCAACCCGGTCTTGGTGCCGAAACCGAACGGGACTTGGAGGACTTGCATTGACTTCACAGATCTCAACAAAGCGTGTCCGAAGGACTGTTTCCCACTCCCCCGAATCGACCAAATGGTGGATGCTACATCTGGTTACGAGATCTTGAGTTTCATGGACGCTTACTCCGGCTACAACCAGATCTCCATGCACGTGGCGGATCAGGAGTATACCATCTTCCAAACCGACAAGGGCATCTATTGCTATGTAGTCATGCCTTTCGGACTCAAAAATGTCGGAGCAACTTACCAGAGGCTCGTCAATCGAATGTTTCGGGCCCAGCTAGGGCGAAACATGGAAGTATACATCGACGATATGTTGGTCAAGTCCAAGACGTCGAGGGACCACTCGGACGATTTGGCGGAGGCTTTCGCAGTTATCCGGAAATACGGGATGAAGTTGAACCCTAAGAAGTGCACCTTCGGCGTAGCTTCCAGGAAGTTCATGGGCTTCATAGTAAGCTTCCGAGGAATCGAGGCCAACCCAGAGAAGATCAAGGCACTGATCGACATGGCCTCTCCCCGGAAGCACAAGGACGTCCAAAGCCTGACAGGGCGAGTGGCCGCCCTGAGCTGTTTCGTTTCTAAGGCCACGGACAAGTGCGTCCCTTTTTTCAACGTCCTTTGAGGAAGCCAGCGGTTCGAGTGGTCACTCGAATGCGAAGAGGCCTTCCAGAAGCTGAAAAAACACCTGGCCAAAGCCCCCATCCTGGCGAAGCCCGTCGAAGGGGAGCCTTTGTATCTGTACCTGGCCGTGACCGAGCACGCCATCAGCGCCGCGTTGGTACGAGAGGAGGAAAGGACATAACTCCCGGTATACTACGTGAGCAAGCAGTTATTAGACGCCGAGTCTCGATACCCGTTGATCGAAAAGCTGACCTTCTGCCTACTGATGGCTTCCTGGAAGCTTCGACCTTACTTCCAGGCTCATGCCATAAAGGTCTTAACCAACCATCCCCTGCGGCAGGTATTGCAGAAACCTGAGTCATCGGGGAGACTCCTGAAGTGGGTAATGGAGCTGAGCCAATTTGATATATCTTACGTGCCCCGGGTGTCCATCAAGGGACAGGCCCTGGCCGATTTCATCGTCGAATGTTCCGGGATCCCCCCAGAAGAGAGTATCCCCGCAGCCCTCGAGGCGCCCGTTTGGAAAATCTTCGTGGACGGAGCCTCGAACGAGAATGGGGCCGGCGCCGGGATCATCTTGGTGTCACCGTAGGGGCACCAGCTACAAAATGCCTTCCGATTCTAGTTTAAAGCATCGAACAACGAGGCGGAGCATGAAGCCGTCCTGGCCGGCCTGCGTCTGGCCCGGGAGGTAGGGGCAGCGAACCTCAAACTTTACAGCGATTCTCAGCTAGTAGTCAGGCAAATCTCGGGGGAGTATCAGACCAAGGGAGAAAGAATGGCGGCATATGTGACTCAAACGAGGGAGATGCTCCAGACGTTCACGGCGCATTCCATCCGCCAGATCCCCCGGGAGAAGAATATTTTTGCGGATACATTAGCGAAGCTGGCAACCGACGCAGAGGCTGAACTGGCCGGACTGGTTCCCGTCAACCATCTCCCCGTCCCGAGCATCAGTTCTCCCACCTTCCATACCGTCGACCACTCCACTTCCTGGATGGGGCCGCTAATCCGGTACCTGTCTACCGGCGAAGTTCCGAACGATCGAGCCGCGGCCAGGAAGCTCCTGTACCAGGCCCACCGGTACGTCATGATGGATGGAAAACTCTATCACCGGGGACTGTCTATGCCTTATCTCAGGTGCGTGTCCAGGACTGAGCTAGGCGCCATCATGCATGAGGTCCACGAAGGCTTTTGCGGAGATCACACGGCCGGGCCCAGTTTGTCCAAGAAGATTCTGCGCCAAGGATACTTCTGGCCCACCATGAAGAAAGACTGCATCGACTACGTCCACAAGTGCGAGCAGTGCCAGAGGTACGCGAAGATCCCTCGGGCCCCCCCGACAGAGATAACTTTGATGAACAGTCCCTGGCCCTTCGCAGTGTGGGGGATCGATTTTGTGGGATCTCTCCCGACCGGGAAAGGAGGGGTAAAGTATGCCATTGTGGCTGTAGACTATTTCACGAAATGGGTCGAGGCAGAGCCCATGAACGCGATCACGTCCAAGAAGGCCTTAGATTTCATCGTCAACAGCATAGTGTGTTGATATGGCCTCCCCTACAAAATCGTGTCCGACAACGGGAAGCAGTTTGACAGCTTCCACTTCACGGATTTTTGCGAAAGGCATGGTATAGTGAAGAGTTTCTCGGCAGTCGCCAGACCACAGGCGAACGGGCAGGGCGAAGCCGTGAACAAAATCCTAAAAGGGACGCTGAAGAAAAAGCTGCAGGCCTGTAGAAGCAAATGGCCCGAGGTACTCCCCCGCGTATTGTGGGCCTACCGGACAACCGAAAGGACGTCAACTGGGCACACCCCCTACTCAATGGTTTACGGATGCGAAGCCGTCATCCCAATTGAAACGACCGTCCCGTCCCATCGACGCGACACATATGATCCCACCCAGAACCACGCCTTACTCCAGGAATCGCTGGATCTTATCGAGGAGATCCGGGAAGAGTCGCAAGTGCAGTTGAAGATGTACCAGGGCAAGATCGCGCGGCATTTCAACTCCAGAGTCAAATGCCGTAAGTTTGGAACCAGCGATCTAGTCCTGCGGAGGGTCTTCCCTACCACTCAGGATCCGGGAGTAGGGGTTCTGGGCCCTAATTGGGAAGGGCCATATGAGATCCAACACGAGGTCTGCCCCGAAACGTATCGCTTGAAGCGACTCGATGGTTCTGAGGTTCCGCGAGCCTGGAACGCGGAGCATCTCCGTAAATACTACCAGTAGTCCTAGAACTCGTCCCAGTTTAGTGTTTACGTTGTAAGCAATGTACGCCTCAGGGCTAATTCCCTTTTGAACAATGAAAACGACGTGTGTAAAACGTCATAAAGGGCTATTGTCACCATGAAAATGTACGCCTCAGGGCGAATTTCTTTCTCAAGTGACCCCAGACCCGTCTCCGCTCACTTGCGGGGGGTGTCATCCCAGGCACATGCGAAAAAGAGGACCGAGCCCAAGGTCGGTCCCACCCCGGATGAACGATGTCCGGGGATATATTAAAAAAGGGACCAAGCCCAAGGCTCGTCCCGCCCCGGACGAAACGACGTCCGGGAATATTGAAAAAGAGGACCGAGCCCAAGGCTGGTCCTACCCCGGACGAACGATGTCCGGGGGTATATTAAAAAAAGGACCAAGCCCAAGGCTCGTCCCGCCCCGGACGAAACGGCATCCGGGGATATTAAAAAAGAGGACCAAGCCCAAGGCTGGTCCCACCCCGGACAAACGATGTCCGGGGGTATATTAAAAAAGGGACCAAGCCCAAGGCTCGTCCCGCCCCAGACGAAACGGCGTCTGGGGATATTGAAAAAGAGGACCGAGCCCAAGGCCGGTCCCACCCCAGACAAACGATGTCCGGGGGTATATTGAAAAAGAGACCAAGCCCAAGGCCGGTCCCACCTCGGACTAACGATGTCCGAGGGTATATTAAAAAAGGGACCAAGCCCAAGGCTCGTCCCGCCTCGGACAAAACGACGTCCGGAGATATTAAAAAAAAGGGACCAAGCCCAAGGCTCGTCCCGCCCCGGATGAAACGGCGTCCGGGGATATTGAAAAAGAGGACCGAGCCCAAGGCCGGTCCCACCCCGGACGAACGATGTCCGGGGTTATATTAAAAAAGGGACCAAGCCCAAGGCCGATCCCACCCCGGACAAACGATGTCCGGGGGTATATTAAAAAATGGACCAAGCCCAAGGCTCGTCCCGCCCCGGACGAAACGACGTCCGGGGATATTGAAAAAAAGGGACCAAGCCCAAGGCTCGTCCTGCCCCGGACGAGACGGCGTCCGGGGATATTGAAAAAGAGGACCGAGCCCAAGGCAGGTCCCACCCTGGACGAACGATGTCCGGGGTTATATTAAAAAAGGGACCAAGGCCAAGGCTCGTCCCGCCCCGGACGAAACGGCGTCCGGGGATATTAAAAAAGAGGACCGAGCCCAAGGCCGGTCCCACCCCGGACAAACGATGTCCGGGGGTATATTAAAAGAGGGACCAAGCCCAAGGCTCGTCCCGCCCCGGACGAAACGACGTCCGGGAATATTGAAAAAGAGGACCGAGCCCAAGGCCGGTCCCACCCCAGACAAACGATGTCCGGGGATATATTAAAAAAGGGGACCAAGCCCAAGGCTCGTCCCGCCCCGGACGAAACGACGTCCGGGGATACTGAAAAAGAGGACCGATCCCAAGGCCGGTCCCACCCCGGACGAACGATGTCCGAGGGTATATTAAAAAAGGGACCAAGCCCAAGGCTCGTCCCGCCCCGGACGAAACGACGTCCGGGGATATTAAAAAAGAGGGCCGAGCCCAAGGCCGGTCCCACCCGGATGTTGTCCGGGGATATAAAAATATCTGGTTTACCCCGGGGTAAGGCCGGGGCATAAAACTGAAAAGGACGAAATGCCCAGTTGAGCCAAGCTCCGGGAGCCCTGGACCGAGCGCCAAGGCTAGAGACTTGGAAAATTTAGTTGGGTCTAGTCCCGGCCGTTGGAACCAGGACTAAACCCCAGCAATCAGTTAGTCGCGGCAACAAATCGAAATCTCTACTGAACAATGGAAGGAAGCTTTCTTAAAAAACCAAAGAAAGTAGCAAGGTTTTAAGTTTGATTACAAGCCAAACAGTAACAAAAGTACAAGGCCAGGACACGGGCCTACAGCGCATCCGCCCGGAGGTCCGCATCCTCCTTCTCCTTGGCCTCATATTCGGCACGCTTCGATTGTGGATCAGGGAAGACGAGGAGGTTCATGTTCTTATCCTTGCACCAGGCCATATAGATGGCCTCGTCGAAGGTAACATCCACTAAGTTATCGGCCTCCTCTTTCTCCTGACGGGTTGTCTCATGCGCCGCCTTCTCCTGAAGCAGGGAGCCGCCCAGTTCGCAGACTCGGGCTTTCAGGGCCATGATCTCCTCCTTGTCCAGGGCGGACTGTGCCGCGGCCGTCTCCAAGAGCGTCGCCCTTTCATCGGCGACTTTTGTTTTCCGGGACAGCTCCTCTTCCATCCCAACCTTGGCGCGGCCAATCTCCTCGTGCTCCGCCTTCAGGCGAGCCAATTCTTCCTGGAGATGGGTCGTTTCCCGGCTGAGGGTCTCCTTGACGGCCTCCCTCTAGTTCACGGCCTCCTCTAGCTCCAGCTTGGCCGTCTCCATCTTTATGGCAAGCTCAGCTACTAGATCGGCACTCCTCTGGGACAGTAAATCAACCTGGAGCAAAGAAAAGTTAGAAAATAAAGCCACCAACAAATGACGGAAGGAATATAAGTGAGGTGAACATTACCGCGGTGGCCTGGTGGCGGAGAGCCTGAGAGATGAACAGCACGTCCGGGTTGGCTATCGTGGCGTACCTCTTCAGCTGAAGGTTGGACATAGTGCTCCCAACCTGATCCAGCAAATCAGCAACCATGGGGGCGATGTCCTGGCCCAGCTTGGGGCGGAAGCCCGCCTCGGCAGCTAGCCGATCCACGATCGGCTGGGGAGCGCTGAACTCTGCAGGACGGTCCGAGAACTCGACCTGACGACGGATTTTCAGGGCCTTGTAAGCGTCGTCCCTCCAACACCGGCCGTTTTCCCAGGTCCTGTTGATCAGCCGGGATTGTTCGTCCCACAGGGCGGACTCCCCCTCCTCAAGAAGAGTTGGGCGGAGGGGAAGGACAGGCGGAGTAGGGATCTCCTTCGTGGTTAGCCGACTCTCCCCATGCGACTCCTCAGCTGTTTCCGACCACGTCATCCGGGGCCTCTTCCCGAGGTTTCCTTCCCCGGCGTCGATTTCCGGGCCCCTCTTTCCTGAGCTCCGGCTGACGGCTTCGCCCGCTTCCAAGTCAATCACCGGGGGCTGATCCGAAGAGACGTCGGCGGCCGGCTCCACGGCCTGGAAGGGAACCACGGCCAGGGCCTCGCCTGAACAGGGCACTATCCCGGGTTTTTCACTGGTGGGGAGGGTCTCCGTGCCCGCCACAACGTTTGACCTCCTGGCCGCCTTCTTGGCCGACCGTTCCTTAATGAGTCTCCTCATCTCGCTGACCGGGTTAGACATGTCGGAATCCTCTACAAAAGTACAGGAGAAAGGAGATAGGACGATAAGCGAAACAGATGAAAATACACAATAAAAAATGGCCCGGGATGAACCCTCATCTAAGCCCCGGGCGAGACTCAGTTCCCTTAAAGCAAACGCGTGGATCCGATCTCCTGCGTCGTCCGGGGTCAGGAACCCCCCGTATTGGAGGAACCCAGACAAGAACAATAGGACCTCTGATCCCACAGGGACGGGAGATGAAGGCCTCATCTCCCCGTCAGCCGCAAACGCGGGGCCCGGCGGTCCTATCCTATCCCTAGCTAAGTCCCTGATTTGGGGAGCGTAAGTTAAGATTAGTGGGGAGTTACCTCGCCCCGATACGCTAGCCCCGGGTGTCCCGGCGTTTGGTAGGGCGTCTTCGAAAAGCTCCTCCAGCTCTTCCGAGGTGGCCGCTTCCGCCGGAAGCTGGTTCTTCTTACGCTGGGCTGCGGTGGTCTGCGCCGCTCTCACTACCTCAGCGATGTGGTCGAGGGCCAACTGTTCCCGGACATCAGCGTCCTTCTCGCAGGGAATGCCCCGGAGGCTCGGGACAACAATGGTCTGGGTGGCCGTGAGCAACCCTATTAGCCGGAGGTTGGCATCATTAACATAGCCCCCAACGTCCAGCTCCTCCGCGGTCAGCTTGGCATAGAACCTCCTCCTTTCCAGGAGGAACTCGGTAAGGGGGGTTTGAATGAAGGGACCTGCGACCCGGAAGATACGATAAGAGGTGGAAGCAAAAAATGAATAAAAGAGAGGGTCCAGAAGAATACTTACCCACTCGCTGGAAGTCCAGCAGTAGTGTGGGGTTCTTGTCAATAAGGAACCCGGATGTCATGAACCAGTAATGCCTGACATCCGGAGGGTGCCTCCAGGTGCTGGTAGGAGCAGAATAGCCACTCCGTGGCTGCAGCCTGTAGAAGTCGTCCAGGCTCTTGTTTTTGACGTTGACCTGCGGCACCAACTTGTAGAAATACAAGACTTCCGCAGGAGTAGGCTCCGTGATCTCCCTCGCGACACAGAACACCTTCCACCCAGCAAGCAGGCGGTACGCTTACGGCAACAGTTGGAACGGTGCGATCCCCACATACGTCAGGAACCGTACGAAATAGTCATGAAGCGGGAGCGTAGCTCCCGCGCTGATATGGCCGGCGCTCCAGGCCCTGAATCCATCCACCGACGTGTGCACCCGTTCCTCTAGCCTGGCCATGCGATTGTGGAAGAGGCCTGGAGTTGATTCGAGGCCCAGTCGCGTCTCCAGGAGCAGCATCATCCGGTAGTTCCGGAACGAGTTGGCCGTTACGTCCATTCCCCACCTGTTGCCTGTGGGCGTCTTGGTTCCGGGAACGACTACAGGGGCCCTATTGACCTCTTCTTCAGGGTGGAGTGTAACGCCCGTGGCCATAACTGACGATCTGGGAACAAAGAAAGAAAGACCAAGCAGTCAGTACCTAAACCCAAAAAGTCGGTCAAGGTACAGGGAGTCTCCTAAGGACTGCTTGGAGTCCCGTCGGATCAGGCCCGGGACCTCGAAAAGCCCCGGGACCCTGATCGGGAGAGGGTTACTAAGGTCTACCCCTTGTCCGGGAAGCATCTGAGTACGGTGCAACCCATCCCAGGCAGCCTTCCTAGCGGATCCTAAAGCACAGAGCCTAGACGCATACATCTAGAGAGCATAAGTTCACAAGGTTGGTAACTGAAGTAAAAAAGACTTACTGTGTGGTGTCGACCGTTGACGCTGGTGGTTGTCCGACCGTAATGATGGCAGAACCTCGTTCTTGAAGTAGCACAACTGGTGCAGTAGTTCGTCGACAGGACAAACCCGAGAAGCGTTGTCAGGTTGAAGAGCGAAGGTCAGGACTCTGGGAAACAGACGGCGGAGTATTTCGTCGGCGAGGTCGGACATGCAAAGCCTCAACAAGCGTTCGGGTTTTTCTTAAGCTGGTTCGAAGATGGAAAAGTGCCGAATGTTGTTCTCTGGGGGTATTTGTACCGGCCCCTAAATTCTGGCCCACGATCCAACGGTCAGGTGCCTCTTCATCTAACGATCAAGGATCGCGCAGGGGGCATTTATGAGTCCTTGTGGTCTGGATCCTCGACGTCTCAAATCCGACGGCCCAGGAGTGACGGATGCCAAAAGACGCCCCATCCTACGGTCCACCTCGTTCCAAGGACATTAATGATGAATCCCCCCGTGCGGATGTGACGCCTCGTGACATGCACTGACACCCTAGTCTAGGCCTAGCGGCCCTTGGGAGGCCTAGGCGACTCTTCAAGGCCCTTGCAGCAATCACATGACGACACGTGTGTCGTTTTCTTGAAGCAGGCCAAAGGTAAACGTCCCCGGATCACGGTAAACGATCCGGGCTAAGCAACCTGCCAATGCCACGGCCTTTCGGCCGAGCCTCCTAGCTCGGGCAGGAACTGGGGAGACGACTTTGCAAGCGCCGCGAGAGTGATGCAACCCTCCTCCCGGCAAGCCCGGGTGAAGGCTTGGGGGGTAAATGTTATCCCCATTTCCTGTAGGGGGCTTGGGCCTTTTCCCTGGCCCACAGTCAGAGGACCAGATCGGCGTATGGGCCTGGCCCAGGGTCCCTGGGTTTGAGTATTGCCCAAGGGGACTGGTCCGGACCAGGGACTCCAGACTGGGCCCATTGGAGGGGTCCGGGACGTCCCTCCGGGTTCGTCCTCAGCAAGAACGATCTCGGCGATGGCCAGAGCGCCTGGACCGTCGCGGCCTACGCATTCCTGTCCCGGACCCTGGTGTGGTCCGGGCCTATGGTAAACGGAGCGGGCCAAAGGTAAACGGACCTGGATCATCCCCTCCCCGAGTGAAGGGCCAAGCGTCCAGGATCCTGAAGCCGCCTCATTTCGCGTGGGCATTGTCCCCCACTTTTCGCCTGCAGAAAGGGTCGCCTCGGGATTGCTCACTGATGTGTCAGGACTGCGCAGCCAAGTACCCTGACCGGTCTTGTCTCCTGAATCAGCCTCGTGACTCGAAGTGGTCAGAGCCAAAGTGTTGTTTTGTCGGGCGAAGCTTGTATCTCAGGTCAACCAATTGGGCCTTAGCTGGTTTGAATTTCGTGTATTGTATATCTCTTTGTATTGGGCCTCCACTAGAAAGGCCCCTTGCACTCATTTCTTTGATGGGCCCGGGTCGGATCCGGGCCAGACCCGGTATTCCCCTCAGCTTATAAATATATGCTGTAGAACAACGTAAAGAGGGGTCCCATAAAGAAAGAAGGCAGAAACTCTGTTCAGATACAGCTAGAAAACTCCATTGTATAAGCTTCTAGATCTAATATATAGACTCGTGGACTAAGGCTAGTTAACGCCCCAACCACGTAAAAACCCCGTGTCGACCTTCTACTCTCATTATTATTATTACCAGCAAATATTGTTCATTAATAGAGTTGCCGAAAATCTCGGTTAACACATATCATAATATAACTTATGTAATTCACATAATCATATAATCATTCAATAAAATCATATAATATCGCATATAATTTCCAATAATGCCCTCCCAACACCATAATCATGGCACTAAGCCTTAATATGAATTTTGGGACGTTACAAGGAGCGTCCCTCTACTCCAACGCTACTAGTCGTGATAATAGGATGGCATTCCCTCTCTCTAATGTGGCTAGGTGATTGCTTGTGCCAGACGATCTAAATACACAACTAGAGAAGGATACATCCCTAACCCTCTCGTCCAGGCCATCTAGTTCCCCTATGCGCTTCTCAAGCACTTCAATCCTCTAAGTAATGCTCACCATCTTGTACATGTCACCAGGCTTTCTCTAACCTGGCTCTGATACCAACTGTCCGGCCCAACTATTTGGGCTCTCCAAGTAGACAGAATGTATGGCACTTGTTGGCACTCTAAGCTAACAAGTCACCCTAAAACTCACGCCTGCGGGAAAACAAACTCATTGGTTAGCCACGAACATGTCTCGTACATGCAACAACCAATAACAAAGTATGAGCAAGCATAAAGCAAGTCATCCCATAGATACGTCCACACAATACAAAGGCAAATGGCATGTGATGGCCCAACGAAGGCAACAAACAAGCGACATAAAGACAATAAGGAAGCATACACGGACAAGTATGAATAAACATTGTTTTATTAATGTAAGGCCTTAATATGGCAAGGGAGTACACAAATTGAGCCCATATCTATCGGTGGCCATGGTGCTTCACTAACTCACCAGATCATCTCTCCCTTAGGAGAATTCTAAGATAAAAATATCTTCCTGTGTTCATATATGATTTTTGTCTCGGAGACATATACATAATTACAATACTGCCACTACCTTAACCCATGAGGTTGCTTGGTGCAAAACTTGACTAATGATCAAGCACCAAGGAATGCTCATATACAAAATGGACTGTGTGTGTGTGCCAAAGGGGTAGCATGCCACACAAGGCACCCGCACTATTTGAGATACGCGAGGTTGGGCCTCTTTTCTTTGCGTATCTCATATGGTGAAATTTGATTCCTCTTTAAAGGAATCTCTTTTAGAATATGACAAGCAGATAGCAAGGGTTTTCCCCATAATTCAAAACTCAATTTTGCATGTAATAGCATTGCGTTTATCATTTCAACAAGTGTTTTATTCTTTCTTTTCGCTATACCATTTTGTTGGGGTGTATAAGAGGTTGTACATTCATGTATTGTACCATGCATCTCATAAAACAAATTGAATTCATTAGAAAAGTATTAACCGCCCCTATTACTTCTTATTACTTTGATTTTCTTTCTCAAATTGATATTCAACTTCAACTTTATAGATTTTGAATATGCTAAAAGCTTCATCCTTATTCTTAAGTAAGTAAACATATGTGAATCTAGAACAAACATCAATAAAAGTAATACAGTACATATGTCAACCCATATTTCTTCTTCCATTCAAATAAATCATTATGTATCAAATCTAACACATTAGCTTCTCTTTTGACACTAGGATAAGTTTTTTAATCATTTTAGATTTAACACATAGTTCACATTTATCATGCTCAACATCAGCACATTCTATTAAGCCACATATAAAAACTCTTTTAATTGTATTATAACCTATATGAGCCGTCAATTATGCCCTAAAGTAATAGAATCAAAACCAAGCACATATCATGAAGATGTAGGAAAATTATTGTCAAAACTAGTGTCTTGAGTACACAATTTGATAATACCATCATACACATACCATTTTCCAACAAAGTAATTTCCCTTGGACAAAATTGGCTTATCGGACTCAAACACCGCTTTGATATCTGGTTTCCGTAACAAGTTTCCACTTACAAGATTTATACTCATGTCTGGAACATATAACACATTTGTAAAAATAATTTTCTTTCTGAATGTGAAGAATAGATCAACACTTCCCTTGCCCATCACCTTGGATTTATGCTCATTCCCGATTTGGATTTCATGGACTTCCTTAGTTTCTTCAAATGTCTTGAAGATTCATCTATCATAAGTTACATGAATGGTGAGTCAAGTGTTATACCACAATCCTTGCACTTTCCCTTGGATGACATTCACCTCACTTAAGGTTGCAACCAACTCCTCTTCAGTTGTGTTGACATTGGATCCAAAATTGGTAGATTTTTGGAATTTGCATTCCCTAGAAAAGTTACTACTCTTGCCACAAACAAAACAATGGACTTTGACACCCTTGAATTTTCCTTCATTCTTCTTTGGGCTAGGTAATTTTCCTTCTTTGATTGGGGCTTTTTGTGAGCTTTCCACGTTGATTGAGATGTTTTCTCTATGGCTTTTTCCTTGGATGTCTCTCCATTGGACTCTTCCATACACTTGTATCTAGAACGAGACTCCTCTACAATTCTTAGGTGCTTAAGGATTTCATTCCAAGATATATCCTCATTATTATAAAGATTCTTCTTCCAATAGCCCCTCCAATATGGAGGCAACTTGACTATTATACCACCCACAATAAAGGACTCCGACAAGGTTATCTTTATAGTAGATAACTTGTTTATAATAACTTGTAAATCATGCACTTATGGAAGTAATGGTTTTTCATCAAAAAAAATTGAATTCCATATATTGAGTTATGAGGAATTTCTTGGTACCTTCTTCTTCGGCTTTTTATTTCTTCTCAAATGCTTCCTAAATTTTCTTTGTCAATGTTGTGTTGGTGTAGAGATCGTAGGGACAATCCAAGAGAGCATTGAGGATGTGACCACATCATATGAGCTCATCTTCTTCACTCTTCTTCTTTCCCTTGATCACTTCTTGAGAGTCATCATCCTTTGGTGCACCCAAAGCCTTCAAATTCCTATCAAGGATGTAGTAAACCTTAAAAGTTATGAGAAGGAACTTGATCTTGTCTTTCCATCAAACAAAGTTAGAGCCATCAAAACGATTTAGCCTAACTAGATCTTGGGGCGTGAACTTGAGAGCTGAGAAAGAAGAACTTTTTGTTGGGAGAGACTGAGATTACGCCACCACAATAATAAGAATCTACACACATTTATCTTTGATAGAGATCAACAAAATATTGAGATTGAGGATGCAATCCCTATTTTGTAACCAAAACTCTTGGATCTTCTTGAAGGCTTCGAACCCTTGCTAGAACATCACTTGAACTTTTTTTCCTCAATGAGAAATCACAACAAAGGCTTATACTCGAGGAGTATCATTGTCTAAATTCTATTTCCAAGCCCTTAATGGATGCTTTAGGTCATTCTAAGGGGAAATAGAAATTGGGATTGAACAAGCCTTTAAATTCACAAAGACAAGCACTTTCTTTATAAATTTCATGGAGAAAACTTCTGATCTTGAGAGCTAGAGAGAGTGATTGAGTCTATCAAAACTCTTAGAGAACCCTTTTATAGTGTAGGCACCATTATTAGGTCCACCCAATAGGATTAGAACTTTAAAACATATCATTTGGAGTTTAAAACATGTGTATGTATGGACACGTCATGCGACGCGTCGCCTACTGGTAGGCAATGCATCACCTGCTCAGCATCGCCAAAACCCTAGGGTTTCAGGTGATGCAACGCCACTAGGGTGGCGACGCAACACCACTTTGGCAAGTCAAAACTCTCACAATTAACCATAAACACCTCCAAATGCTCCCAAACTTTTGGGCATCCCTAGATACCTCATTGTATCACTTTGGACCTAAAACCACAATTTTTAAATGTCTATAATAGAAACTCAAATTCCACATCTTCACTATGCGAAATCATTAAGTGTTTTACACCTAGCTAGTTTAAGAACACTTGGTCTTTGTATTTTAAAAAATTCTAACACTTTCTTCCATGGTGTTTGGGTTAGAGTATTGATACAAGAAGCTTAGATATAAACAATCTTAAAAGACAAATCTAGGGTTTTGAATAGATTTTTTTTATTGTTAGGATTATGGCTTATCAACACAATTAGAATATTACAATCTAGGATAACAATCACAATATAATAATAAACATAATGGAATAATAAAAAAAAATTAGATCAAGAGAAAGAGAAGACATTTCTTGAGAGAAACCCTACTTACACAAAATCATAAAGTTATGATTTAATGTAAGAAATCAATGGAGATGAACATGAAGGCTTGACACAATAGAATTGTTCTCCAAAAAATCTATTCCTAGGCTCCCATAAGATATTTCTTGAAGCTACTACAATAGTGGAATGATTCTTGGGATTAACAAGCCTTGGTCTTCAAATAAGTCAAGTTTTCTTGACAAAGATCTTGGAGAAAACTTGTAATCTTTGTGAGTTAGAGAGAGAGGGTTTTAGAAAGAGAGAATGACGAGTGAACAGATCACCAAAGTCTCAAATGAGCACCTTAAATATTATAGGAAGCCTCATTAGTGTTAACCACTGAGATTAGAGCATTTTAAACTATGTTTCGGATCCAAAACACGTAATTGTAAGGGTTCGTACAGACAGCCCACACGATGGATTGCCTACATGCAGGAGATGAATTGCCCTCATGCAGGAGATGCATGGCCCTCATGCAGGTGATCACCTGCATGCAGGCGATGTATCACCCTCAAGTAGGCAATACGTCGCCTGTCTGGCATGTCTTAAGACGGGAAATGCAACGCATGTTGCACTGATTTTTGACCCCGTACATCGCCACAAAACACCTCCAAATGTTACCAAAATTTTTGGGAACTCTTATATACTCCAAAGAAATATTTTGGGCCTAAAAAGATAATTTTAAAATTCCTATGCCAAAAGTCCACTTGCTCATGTTGACATTAGTGAAAGTCTATTAGTTTTGCACCTCTTTGTGCATGACTTATTTCACTATGTATTTAACCAATCCTAATAAAGTGTGCATGAAAATAAATGAGTCATTCAGTCTTGTATTTATAGACTTTCTGATCTTACATAATAGGTATTGGGCCTTAGATAGCCTATTATTACGATATCTACACTTAAATGACTAAAACAAATACATTCAAAAGAGATATTTCATAATAAGTCGCTCGAACTTTGTCCATCTTGATTTCATACTCGACCAACTATATATTAGTCGAACAACTACATCTTCCACAACCAGCAACATTATTGTTTTAGGTCTTTTGTAGCACATTCACTTACCCTGATCGCTATCTCTGTCCAGTGTTTGATGCCACATTGGATATCTCTTTGCCATGTGTCGTACTAGAGTGACACGTCATCATGATGAATTTTTAGGGATAACAAACATAACCTAACACAAGGATTAAGCAATAAGCAATAAATATAATATTTTTTAAAATCTAGTCTTATTCTACTTCTCTTTGGGTCAACTTTCAAATTGACATTGAAAAATCAAACATTACTACGAAGGAAACATTTTCCTCTTACATTTGATAATTTTTGTTTATCAATTTAACTTTTGACTTATATATAAATAAAATAAATAAATAATGGATCAATGGGGAAAGTAGGCAACCTACTGCCCCATTGGGTTTTCTCTGCCCCACCCTATTTAGTAAACGGCCCCTATTGACAAGCCTATTTTAAACGCAAACAAATCAATTATAAATGCCTACAACCAAAACTCAAATTTTGCACCTCAATTATGAAAAAAGTTTACGTGTTTTACACCACATTGTTTAAAATGACTTGGGCGTTGTATTTAACCATAACATATACAATACACTTGCTTTCCATTTGAGAGTGAAAGATACATAGGTAGACATATATGGCCTTTCATGGAAAGATTAAGCATCAGGATAATTCTATATTCCCCTCTTATGAAGTGATGGAGAAAAGATACCTAGATAAATGTCCATCTCCATTTCTACCAGTCAACCCCCACAACAAGAAAATATTTTTGAGATGGCGAAGTATGGATTCCTTAATTCTGATGCTAACACCATAAATTTCTATGTTTCAAAATTGGAAACCTCATACTACAAGGCAAAGAAAGAAATTGCAAGGCTCGTAGCAAAGTTCAAAAAAGATTTTGAATTAATTTTGAATCCCTAAGGTAAGATGCGAAAACCAGGGAGATATCATCACAACCCGAACATTATCAGAGACCCACAAGTTGTCCGAACAAAGGGGATGGGTAATCCAATGCTAAGAGAAGGATTGAACGGATAAGAAGTCCTTCCAAATTCAAGGCATTGTTTCATATGTCTATCTGTTAACCATGGCTTTCTTAGTGCCTAGATCATCATTGAAATAATGAAACTCAGGGCCAACAGGCAGCAATCCTCATGTTTCGCCCAAAGTCAACTCATCCACTGATTTCACAGACATGTACGTCTAAAAAGAACCGGACTCAACATAAGAATAATTCTTTAACGATTTTTACTTTTAGTAATTGTTCTCTTTATTACTATTGCTTCTTATGCCAGAATTCTTATCACTGATTTAGTTCTTATTATTTTCCCTTATTTAACTATGTGAATTGTAATTAATGGTAACTTTGTGGAAGACTAAAATCATGCATATATAGGGTAAAGGTTAAATTTCTTTATAATTATTGATAAAGATGACACAACCTTATAATCATTTTATACAAAATTATTAATAAGGATGACACTCCCCTATCATACTAAGGACTACATTCTATAGTTAACAAAACAAATATCAACAACACTAAAGCTTATTAACAAAAAGAATAATAAAATTAAGAGATAATTAAATAAGAATTCTTTAGTTTATATTTAACAAGACATATTATTAAAAATTCATGTAAAACAACAAATTTGCATGCCTTTTAATCATTCAGTGCAAATTTTGTAAAATCAAAATGTGGCTTGGGGTTCAACATATGTACTCAAAATTGTAATGAACATTTTATTTACATGTTTTTATGTACTCTATCAATATTACACAGATCCCACCAAATAAAATGTGTGTGTTTAGACATTAATATTATAATAACCTGAAACTCTAACTTGCTAACTCACTAGAATATGACAGTGTATAACTAGTAATCATGCCTTTACAAAGGTTAAACTTGAAAATCAAACATTAAAAGCTATGGTTAAAACATACAAACTCTTTGATAAAATAGTTCTAATCATAAACCAAGTTTAATATATACAGTTCTGGGATCCCTATCTTTTTTAAAAAAATGTTTAAATGCATAAAGAGAAAGTACTTTACAAACATGTCATATTGAAACTAACAAAAATACTCATAGAAATGGACTTTTTAAAATGCCTTTAGTGAAATACTTGGAAATCCCACCAACCTTTCGGGTTAGGTATGTCACAGTATGCATACTTTAGACAAGATCACCTCCAGCCCACCTGCATTAAGACACTACGCTTTATTCTTACCTGCACTACACATAGAGTAATTGAGTGAGCTATAAAGTCCAAAAGGAAAGAAAAACAAATATTGCATATTCATAACTTATCATTTATAACTAGCAATATGAATTAAGACATTCTCTTAGTCAAACATAGTAATTGCAAACATCAAATAGTATTGTCTTTAGAACCTATACTCGAGGAAATCAACCTTTGTGACCTCTGCAGTTTGGAGAGCCCTTACCACTCACCAACTGAGATGGCCCTACTATAACATTGATTCCTTTCTCACATGGGCTTATTTTTTTGACTAGAACATTGATGTCACTGTAACATGGACATAACTGCTCTCCACTGTCCTAAATGACATATTTGTGACGCGAGGCATAATACCCCATATGCTCTCCGAGCATAGACTGATCACATAGTAAGCTTATTGCAAATCAGATCATATATATGTCATGTATACAATCCTAATATTCACTATCAACACACATTTTCCGAGCATGCATTACAGAGCAAATATCTCAGGTCTACAATCTTGATATCCACAACTATCAGCATACATTCCCAGAGGATGCATTACCAGATTGTATAGTCTCATATACAATCCTATAATCAGCATTCACAACATATTAAACATGTATTTTCCACCAATCTTAAGTTACTAAAATGCAGACTTCCTTATCTCGAGTCCTTAGCACAAGTCCTTAGAGTGGTCGATCAATTCTAGATCCTATAATCAAAACAAGACAACACACTTAGTTTATAGCCTTACTAAGTTCCTTCAAAAAAAAAATAAGAAAAGCCTATCTCGAAATCACATTCCTGAAACTTTGCTCAAACTCAAGCCTCTGGAGTAAAATGACCAAAAATACCCTTATCGAGAATATAGAATACCATTAGATAATTATTCTCCAAAAAATAATTAATTCCCAACTCAAGTCTTAAATCTCAAGACTGAACTCCAAATATTCCTCAAAATGATAAATCCTGACACTTTTATGATCCCTTAAGCATTTCAAATCATGAACCTAGTCGTCAAGTTTTTTCTAAGCCTCAAAAATTGTTCCCAAGCCTTCAATTAAAACCCTAAGCTTTAACTCATAAAATCCTAAGCCTGAGTACCATCTTGGGTCCCTTAGCGATGCATGCACTTCACGTGCATGGCCTATACACTACACTTACATGCATGCACGGCCTAAAGCCATTACAAGGCTCACTCAAGCCTTCATCATCATCATCATCATTATGACACGACCACAACCACCACCTTTGTTGGTTATCTCCACCAACTCAAGCGATAGGCTAGGGTGCTTGCAAGCCTACATATATGCACCAAAGGCCCAAAGGGCCTGGTGCTTCTCCATGCACGAACACACGCGCACGTCGGGGTGCTTGCACCCCGACCCTCCTCTTAGCATAGCCCTAATGCTGGCCACCCACCATAGAAGCCAGCGGTCGTGCTTTCAAAAAGTAACCACCTTCTAAAAAAAATAACAACCCTATAGATGACCATCAAACTTAGATCTATTAATCTACATTCTAAGGATCAATATTCTACAATCATTAAGATCAAATAAACCCGAAAACAACTTCAATTATCAATGTTTATGATTCATCAAAGTGGAAAAAAACTCAAGATCATCTTCTTACCTTCAATAGTTGAAACTTTAGTGCTTCCTTTCTCTTCTTGATCTCTAAACTCTACAAATACAAGAAAAGATCTCTAAGAAACCAATTCTAAGCCGAAAACATCAAAGACAAGATTATGACTCACCATTGTTGTTCTATTTCTCCTTGGCCGAACCCTTAGAGCCAAGTTCTTCCCTTCCTTTTTTTTTTTTCTTTCTCCCTTCCTTTTTTTCTCTTGATTTTTCGAAAATGGTTGATGCATAAAGGAGATGGTAACTCCCCCCTTAACTCCCTTTGTTTCAATATTATCCCTTTCCCTCCAAACTCTACTTTATAGGTCGAAACTAAGATGATTAAAGCTCTAACCATGTGCTTAATTCATCATTAGTCACTTAACATATGTCCTTAACCATCAATAACCACACAGTGTCTCCAATAATGTGTTAATATGCCTTTTAATAAATTAATTCTTAAAACTATAGTCTAAACCTCATCTAATCACATATATTCAGCATTAACACAAACTGTAGTCTTAAAATAATTTCAAAATCAATGTGTATCTTCAACACATAAAATTATAACCCAAAGTCTCCCAACATTTTTTATGATAGCCAAATAATTATTTAAAATTATTCTAAGGCTCTAGAAATGAGATACCACCCAAAACTATAAACTATAAATAAATAACCACTTATTTTTAGTCTAAAGTCTCCAAAGACACTACAAAGCGATCCACTCATCTCTTCTATAATTAAAATAATATTGGTATATTATTTTAATTATCAAATATATAAATTCATCAATTATTTAATTAAAACAATTATTTAAAAAAAAAATCAAACTGGGGAAAACACATGTTTGTTACGTATTAAATATACTTTACGTTAGTGTCCAAGTCCCTCTCTCAAAATTTTGTCACATCCCCAGCTTGAACACAAGACTTTCACCTTAGGGGATTCTTAAGTAATAAGTTGGTACCAATTGACTTACTAGGTCAATAACGTTCAACGTGGAGATATGCATGCAATAGCAATTTCTAAAGGAGGCTTGGGCCTCCAAAGAGAACGGTAAATTTTGAATTGTGAGTTGTTATAATATATATATATATATATATATATATATAAGAATCTTTACAGGCAGAAACCTTGATTTAAAAGTCACCTAAAACGGAAGTCATGAGCTTGTAAAAAATATATGTCGTGTTACCTTTTTCTTTGTTTTCCTCTCTCAAAAGAGTCTAGAATATGTCTTTGGATTCTTCATCATTATCATTTACTTCCTTTTATCCATATTTTCTTAACTCTCAATTTTTTGACTTAATAATTAATATCATAATACTTTTCCACATATTATTGATTGGTTAGAGGATTAAATATAAGGGTGTCATTTATAGAAGAGACATCTCTCCCTTTATCCACTTACTTTAGAAGACCAAGACCTCAAATATAGTGACACTTACCACATTTTTTCTATTCATAAAGTAGTGGTTGAGAAAAGCTTCTTCAAATTCATCTCCAAACTTCAATCATTATACTCTAGTCTAGTGGTGTATTTTTCTTTTATATTATTTTATTTATTTATCATAATTGTGTCTTCTTGGCGAACTTGGATTTGAACACGCATCCTTATTATAGGTAATAATTTAATGATGGTAAATTATCCGTTTTTTTTACCACCCATATTGATTGGGTCAGTGTTATGCAGTAATTAAAAAAAATAAAAGTATAGTTACACAAGTTGTGCTTTTTATTTTAAAATTTAGATGTACAAACTAAGCTAAATTTTTATAAATAGAAGTAAGAATTTAAAATAGTATATTTAGTCGTTTTACTTAAAAATAAATTAGTAATAAAAAGATATATTGTTAAATGAATGCTTTATATCATTTTTCGGTGAATAATATAACTTCTTGTAAATATTTAATCGTGGTTAAACCACAACCTAAAATTATTCGATAAAGAGGTTGTATCAAGTTCAAATCTAAAAGTCAAAAAACAAATATACAATCAAAATCAACTTTAAAAAATTGTCGCTATACAAATATATAGGGAGCGACTACAACGCATCCCTTTTTTTGCAAAATTGGTGCATCCTTTTTCTATTTCGACACCTAAATAGTTATAATCCAAAAAAAATTTATATGATGGTGTACATTATAGCTATCTAGAACATTCTACAATTTTTCAAGAAATTCTGAATAAATCATGGTACCGAAAGAAGGTCTAAACTGTTTGTTGCACATGTGCTTTTTTCTTGTGTACGCGTGTAAAATTTGACAGTTTGAACTCTGTTTTCGGCTTCGTAAACTATTCAGAATTTCTTAAAAATTTGCATGATATTCTAAATATCTACAATGTACACTGTCATATAAAAAAATTTTGGATTATATCTATCCAGGTGCCGAAATAGAAAAATGATACACCGGTATTGCAAAAAAAAAAAAGATGCGTTGTAGTCGTTCCCTACATATATATAATAAATATTATATATATATATAAATGTCCATAATAATAATGGAGAATCACCAGGTTACCCAAGTTAAATATCAGCATTAATTTCTTATCGTATTTGTGGTACTTACTTGATTTTCCTAGATCATATTTATATGTATAAATAGAGTTCAATCCTCATTGAAATAATAAACAAGAGTTTCACTCTCTCTTTACATATCTCTCTATTACTCTATATTTCTTTTCATTATACTTTATATCTAAGCATTCTTAATAATTTTATAGCACGTTATCAGTACGATTCTCTAACTATTATTGTTGGTATGTTCAAAATCTTATAATAGATCTCTAGCCATAGTCATTCGTTGAATCGGAACTTAATGATTCTCACGATTCTTGAGCCAAGGTAAGTAAAAGAAAAAATGTATGTTTAAATTCTTGAGATGTCTTGGTTATTTTTCATTTTTGAAAATTTTGATCGTCTTTTATTATAAGATTTTGATTACGTATATGTTGTTATTGATATCATATTAATTCATTGTATACGATTGACCTTTCCTTTGTGTTAACATAATATATATATATAATATTTATATATTATATGTGTATGTTAATACATAGTATATAATGTTATAAGAATTTTTATTATCATTTGAAGAATAATAGAATGCAATTTATGAGATATTATTTTTGTTTTACTTTTTCTCTTTGCAATATGTATTGGGAATTAATTAATCGGAGATTGATAAATACTGCACTTTGATCTATTAGTGGACAGACATAATTTTGATTGTGATGGACTCTTAAACCATGAAAATAAATTAATTATAAAGTCCAATGTATTTAACATATTGAGAAGAAAAATAATTATTTATAAATCTTCGTAAGTTCTTCCATATATTCTGAAGATAAGATTATGCATATGTGATATGCATCATTATAATTGTTTATTCAAATATATATTATTAAAACAAAATATATGTACACAATATTGAAAAAAAATATAATTGCTAAAGATTTGAGATATTTTAGCAAACATTCCCTGAAGTGAATATTTCATATGTGTCGATAATATTACATCCATAAATATATTTAAAGAACATTTAAAATGTTTTAAAATTGATGCAAGTGGAGACTGATTTTTGAAGTCCCAAAAGAATTTTTTTCGAAAATTGTATCAAAACATCAAAATATGAAATAATGATAATATAATTAAAGAAAAAGGCAAATTGATTCAGTGAAAATACATTTGATTATTAAATTAAATATAAATGAATTTGTACAATGAAGAAGTTAATATGTATTTCAATTTCATTGTACATTTAAAATATTTAAACATCATTTCCTGAAGAGAATGATGGAAAATGAAAGTTTACTTTAAAGATTATCGATATTCCATATATTAGCCATTTTATCATATATGTAATTTTTCTTACCAGAAGCAAATAATATCTTTTCAATATTATTCCTTGAAGTGAATTCCTAAAGTGAATGATACTCAAATAATTATTGGTGATAAAAGTATATATATATATAGTTGGTACTTGTTATGTCAATTATTCATTGCACATTCCTAGAAGTGAATGTCCAAATTACTGGTATTATAGTAAACTTCGTCATTGGTAAAAATATGTACAATTATATTTCTCAAATTGTTCGAAAAGCTACAAAGATCATTTGAAAATGTTTTTTATGAAACCCTAACACAACTAATATCTAAAGTTAAAAATATTTTTATGTTAGGAAAATATATGTTGTTTCAATGGAAATGGTAAGAATAGTTACAACTCTAGACAAAATAATACAAATAAACAAGATTGATTAAATAGTGTTACAATTCTATGACTGAAAAAATACAAATAAACAAGAGAAGAATTAGAAGAAGAGAATGGAGAAATACAACTCTAAACAAAAGGATACAAATAAAGCAAAAGTGTTTGTAACAAAAGAAAAGAAAAGATTACAACTCTAAACAAGAAATACAAATAAATAGAGAAGAAGAATATGAAGATGTAAAGCAATAGAATAAAAGAAAAGAACAAGAATCAAATAACAAACAACTCTCACTCACACTACCAAAGTGAAGAGTGTTGGAGATCACCAACTTGAACAAGGTTTGAAACATTTGTCCAAAAGCTTATTTCCCCTAGCTCAAGCACTAAAAGATCTCTCATAGATTTGGAAATTACTTTCTGGAATAATGAAGTCTCTAGGTATTTTCTAGCCAAGTGCTCTAATGGATAGAAAAGTTGTATCTTACAAGTGAGCAATAGGCTCCTATTTATAAAGTTTAGAGACACCCTTTGAATTTCAAATTCCACCAACCCTGTGGCTGTTAACAATGATTAATTGGATGTTTATGGAATTAAAAATGAGATTTGGGAGTTATGTTTGTTTTTTGAGCCGTTCAAAAAGTTTGGAAAAAAATGAAAAATTGGTTAGTCAGCCTCTGTGGCCGCGACCAAGAGTATTAGTGGCTACGACCACTAGTCTCTGTTCCCCAGGCCGCGACCACTAGCCAATTTCAGCACATGAAATTGTGTTGTTTTTCCAAACGGTTCTAATTTACTCCCAATTGATTTTGTAACCCCCAAAACACATTATTGGGGTTTAAATCATATCTCTAACAGTCATTTCACATATGGCTTTAAGAAATTCAACTCAAAATTGTGTAACAACAAATCTACACAATAATTGGCAATATTTGGAAGTTACAAATTTGTAACTGAATTTGTAACACCAAATATGTTACATATTTGGATATTCACATATATCTAAATATTGTAAGTCTCTATTATATGTTACAATATGTGACACTCTTTGTCACATTTATTTAATCTAAAACATTATATTATAAAATAATATAACATTACATTATATTATAAAATATATAACATTTTATGTATGAGTCATACAATTTCTATTTAATTGTGAATGTGGCAAGAAATGACTTATTATATGTACCAGTCATACATTTAAATATATATAATATAATATATCAAGTCTTAAGAATGATGAATGATTTATTTCATAAATAAATTTTACCACTTGTTGGAAATAAATGAGAAAAAAAAAAGAGTGATATATTCATATTATGATTATATCTATTTGGCTATAACAAATATGATTATTATCATTGTGTATTAGCTTGAATGAATGATGAAGTTGTTTATATTAAAAAAAATTGTGATTTTAAGCCCTTAGTGCTTAGAGAATAGGGGGAAATAAGCTCTTGGACAAAAGTTTTGAACATTATTCAAGTTAGTGATCCCCAATACTCTACACTTTGGTTGTGTGAGAGTTTGTTCTTTTTATTGCACTACTATAAAAACACATTTTTAGGACACTCACATAAATGCGAGTCCTAAAAAAGTGCGAGTCCTTAAAGAATTTGTTTAGGACTCGCGGAGCGAGTCCTAAAAACTATGTGTGTCCTAAAAGTTTGAGTTTTTCACTACAAAAAAAATGACATTTAGCTTCTGGAAATTTGGTAGTAAATTATATATTTTTGGTAGCTAATACAGTTTTCGCTACCAAATTTTTTGGTAGCGAGTTGGTAGTTGAATCCCCGTCGTTAAAAGTATTTAGCTACCAAATTTTTTGGTAGTCCTTGTCTAAATTTTACTACCAATCTTTTTGTAGCAAAACTTCTTAATCTAGTAGCAAAACAAATAGTTTTTTTTTGTCCAATAACCCTATTTTACTACCAATTTTGGTAGCAAAATGGTGTAAAATAATTATACAATAATGACATAAAATGCAATTAGCTACTAAATAATTTGGTTGCAATAAATTTTAATTTTTGTAATCAAATTTATTTATTTTGTTATTTGATAAATAATTTTAAAATTACTTAACATGATTTTTTTTATAATTACTTTAACATGAAATTTAACTACACTAAAATGATTAAATTTATTAAATTAAATAAAAATTTAAGATTTATAATAAAAAAAATATACAGACATTGATCCAAATAGCATGTTGCTGCTTAATATACATAATTGATATATATTGTTACATAAATTTAATTTAATATTAATAGGGAAAAAACATGAAAATGCAGATTCCTTATTTCTTTCTTCACTGAAGATTCGAATATAATGTCTTGTAGTAGAGCTAGATCTTGAAGATTTTGAATCAGGTATTCAGGAGTGAGAGTTATTGTTGGACAGGTCAAGTGTCTGAAGCTTCTCTCGTTTTCCAGCAGTACCAGGAATTGAACCTGAAATGACATTGCTAAAGCAAAAAAAGTACTGATGAGAGTCAACCCAAATGATAAAGTTATTTGGGATAAATTTATGGGAATGTGTCATCTATTTTAATCATAAGATAGACACTACAATACAAAATTTGAATGCAAGCGAGGTGCATATAACAATACAAGAAGAAACTAATAAATGGTTATGAAAACTTACATAGATTGACAATTGGTGAGAATTTTGATAGAATGATATAGGGTACATGACAAGCTCTTACTAGGCAGCCCCTAATTAAAAAATAAGCATTTAATGAGAAATAAGTTTTAAAAAGAATGGACATTAATTACAAATAGATTGTGTGTTTATTTCCACAGATCAAACTCTCTTATTAGCAACTATGAAATGGAGCAAAACATTTATAAAGTAGCCACATACCAATTTGGGAAGTAATTATCCATCCTCCAGCTAAAAAGTTCCACAATTTGAGTGCATATCCAACCCTTTCCCAGTCCCAAAATTTTATAAACTTGTCATCAAATGGTGAGATAGCATGGGAAATACGGATGGACAGTCACATGTCTAATGAAGTCTTTGTTTGCTTCAAACTCTATGATCTTCTCCATTGTTTCATAATTGTAAACACAAATGAATAATTCGTGTCAAATCCAGCTACAGACTAGTTTTTGCTAGCTATAAATTTTGCTAATCTCACTTTATTTAACTACAAGAAAACAGAAACAAGATTCTCTTGAATTTGTATCACTCTGAAAAACTCACTTGGTTTTGTAATGACAATCAATGTTACATATGTACCTGGTGAGTTGAGTCTGTGACTTTAAAAGAATTGTCTAGTTTCTGAAACTATGTGAAAAAGTTATTAGAAGTATGCTCAAATGAAGTTAATTAACTAAGAATCTATCACATTTGATAACTTTACAAATATATACATGTATAATATTATTTGTAATCAACAACAATTTACATATGTACCTTCTTACTTAAAGACACATGCAAAATTGAATTGAGAAAATGCATAAGATTTACTTTTTAGACACTTGATTATGTTTGGAATGTACAGAGAGCATCAAACACTTTTCTCTAACAAAGGGTGTGTTGGCCTCTTGATTATAAGCACACAGAGCTCCAAAACTGTTTCAACTAGCACCGCCAATATATATTATGAGGGAAAGGAAACAAAGCAAAAGGTAAAAGTATTACAGAAACCTATTAATATTAAAAAAAATATAACAGTTTGTGGCCCTCTAAACTATCATAATATTATAAAAACCTAACATATGTATACATATATATGTATATTAGTGGGGATAGCACATGCATGTACTGCTATCCCCACTTAGAGTGGGAAAGTAGAAAAAAAAAAGTAATCTTACTAATTCAATACATTTGATGTGCAAACTCTGCCAAAATCATAATTTAGAGTGTTTTCTAGCTTGTAAATCAATCAAAATTGAGAGACTGTGAAGAATTATACACAAAAGTCAAAAATAGATGTGACTATATATATATATATTTATTAACTTACTTATAAGTGGCAGAATGCCATACACATAAATTCCATCCTGAGAGTTTGTAATTACTATAGGAAACTCTGAGACATTATGCAAATGACATTCCAGAGTTTGACCACAAATTTGAAACATGTTTCATATAGTCCCATACCTGTATTCATAAACTTTATGAATGATACTAGATGTGATAAACTCATAGAAAGTCTATAAAATAAAAGAAAAATTGAAAAAAAAAAAGTCTAATATAGTTGTAAATCCTTAGCAATAAAGTCATCAGATGTACTTAAACAATGCAATTCACTCCTTTTAAATGACACTCTTAATCATATAAATATATATTTATAAACATATCAATATTGCTATGAGAAGAAGTTAAACTATTTCCGATTGAAACTTTTAAATAATAAAACAACACTACACTATATATATATATATCTTCCCGCATAAAATTTTGCAGTGTAAAAAATACAGAGAAGTCAAATATGAAATTCAAATTTAGAATTAGATTTACCAAATAAATAACAAAATAACATAATCAAGATTTAACTAATCATGAATGATATTATATAGCTACAACTAATTCCTAAATTGACTGAATATCTCATTTTAAAATTATTATTTTAACCAACTAAGTGTGCTATTATATAGCTATATCATGTTATCATATAACAACATATGCATAAATGAATTAAAAAAATATAAAAAATCAAATGAAAGATATAAACCGTTTGAATTTTGAATAAGAGTATATTATTTTAAAAAATATATATTTTAAGATTTCAATGGAAATTCCAAATATTTTTTAATAAAAAATATGTTTCAAAATTAAAATTTATTCATATTGTAACTAATTTTTGAGAAATTTATATTTGAAAAAATGAAACCCTAAACTAAAAGACCTAAAAAATCTATATATATAAATCAAATTCATTAGCGTGCTTACATATGTCAATCTGAACTACTTACTAAAAGAAAAAAGAAGAAAGATTGTCAAACAAAGCATTATCATTATTCAAAAGGTATGTATATCTACATGAGTTCATTTATGAATACAAAAATTATACTGTGATTGAAAGTTGACTGATCTATGTACTAATATTTGTGAGGTTGTGCATCAAGTCATTTTTGAAGTATAAGTTTGATTGAATGTAAGCAAGCTTTGGTTGAAGTACTTAAAGAACAAAAAGGTATGTGTTGTCATTATTTACATGATATATATATATATATGATTGTTATTAGATATTCATTGTGTGCTTTCCTCATTGAGAAATATATTCAAGATTTATTTTCTAATATTTGTCTCACCAATGGAAATTTTAAGAATAACACTTAAGGGTTGAAATTACTTGTTTACACCCCTCTTTCTAAACAACCAAACATAGGTAGTCAAAATTAGGTTACTCGGTTTTCTTTCTAACAATTTTTAGGTTATAAAACAAATCTCCAAATTAGATTATGAATTTAAAATAAATTTAGTTTTTCACCCAATTAGAGAAAGCCCTAATAAATCTAATCAAAACCCCAAAATAAAATCATATTGAGTTTTGGAAAAATTTAACTCAGCGTACTTAATTTCTCAAATCAGATAAGAAAAATAAATTTAGTTTATCATTTAAATCCTAAAGACCTAAATCATCAAAATATGAACAAAAATACAAACCAAAGCAAGGAAGCACCTGATATATAAATTTAGGCCAAGCATCTGTAAGGAATCGACAATTTTTTTCATACCCATAGTAGATCTGAATAGGTTTCATGGCCATCAAGGAGTAACCCAGGGGATATGTTATATATCACTCCATCTTGACTTGCCATTTGGGGGAGTCACTCAACAAAGAGCAAAGCTCTGTTGTAGCTATAAATAATGTGTTTGGTTGAGTTGATATCAGGTAGAGAGAGTTCATGAAAGAATTATGAAGTTTTGGGTGTAGCAGTTTTCATTTTTGAGATTAGCTGAGCTATCATCTATATATATATATTATTATTTTAATTAAAAGCATAGAATAACAAAAAAAAGAGCATAATATCTAAACCTGATTTTAGAGATAGCCAAATTTTTATTATTATTTTAATTAGATAGATAGACTTCAATTATCATTTTTTCTTAATAGTTTAGTAGGACCCAACAACCACTGCCACTGAACACTTCATTTTAAAATATATGTAATCACTTTTTGTAATGCACATACAATATATGTTTTTTTGGAAGGAAAAAAATTTAATAACGTATATATTTTTTAAATGATGATAAAATAATATTAACCAAAAGTTGGGAAAAATCATCTGAGATAATTAATATTTAATAGAATATATAATATTAAGTTGTAGTGCTTAAATATTTATTTTTTAAAAATGCAATATCATCACATAATAAACTAAATAATAATAATACTAATAATAATAAACAAAGTATTAATTTGTGTGTAATAAATTGTTTAATTTTTTTTATTAGTTTAATAGTTAAAATAATTCAAATTCTGGTAGTTTTTATTTATATTTTAATTTATATATTATATATGGTGTATTGAGATTTTGAAATAAATAATTAAATACATTTTAATTTTTTTTTATGTTTTAAACATATTTTTCTAAATAGTATGGCTTATGAGTTTGAATTTTAAAAAATATTGTAAAAGTCTAAACTTTAATGTGAACAAATTTTAATTAATTTTCTTCAATCGTTTTCAACCTCAAAAAAAATTCAAAATCTAAAATGATGTTATTTTAATTAATATATACATGTATATGCTTTAGTTAATCATTTATAATTTAAGTAGTTGAATAAATTATAGCTGAGCTATAAAAACAAAACAATTTAAATAGCTAATCCTAAAAATGAAGCTAACACAAAAAATAAAAATGAAAGACATATGTAAAAAATTATTTATGTGTAAACAAAACTCAAATAAAAGAATAAAATTTTAAATAGAAATAGAAATATATGATTAGATAATTTATGAAACTGGATAAAAGAATATTATTTGTTTGTATATGTTATATAATTAATGCTTTTAATATTAAACCCCAAACGATGAGTTAAAGGACATTGACTCAAAGTCATACAAAATATGTAACAATATATATATATATACGTATATAGGTATTTGGCGTCATACTTTCAATGATATACTAATGTTTTCATTATAATAATTCAAAATAAATTTAGTATTACTTGATGTTTGTTTATAGTACAATACATCATCTACACATCTCAAAAGTAGTAGATAAGCTATGGATAAGAGTTGGACTTCTAATAAGAACAGACTATCTACCAAGTTTATCAATGGATTGAAGAACTTCATTACATTATCAAGAGATCACTTGAATGATGAGAATAAGATTCGATGTCCATGTGTCATGTGTATGAATTTATACTTTCATGACTTGGAGACAATTGAGCGTCATATCTTCGTAAAAGGATTTTATACCCACTATGTTAAATGGGTACATCACGGGGAGAATATTGTAGATGAAAGTGATGGTGAGGATGATGCTAATGATTTCGATGATCTTGAAGATGTTGATGATCTTGATGATGTCGATGATGCTGAAGAGAGTGACAATAATTACACTAGTGATGATGATATGATCCCAGCGATTGAAGATTTAACTCAACAAGACCCTACAAAGAGTAATTTTGCAAACTTTGGGGATTCAACTCACCGAAAAGAGAAGGGGCAAAAATTTCATAACTTATTTGCTGAAGTAGAAAAAGAGTTGTACCCTGGATGTAAAAAGTTCACAAGTTTAACATTCATCGTTAAGCTAATGCGTATAAAAGTGTTGACTAGTACTAGCATCAAAGCATTTGACATGTTACTCAAGCTTCTTAAGGAAGCATTTCCTGATGATAACAAAATCCCAAATACTTATTATGATGTTAAGAAAATATTACATGATCTTGGTTTAGGATATGAAACAATTCATGTATGTGAGCATGATTGTTCCTTATATTGGAAAGACAATAAAGATGCTGAAAATTGTCATATTTGTGGTCATGAAAGATATAAGTTTAAAGGAACCAAAGACAAGAAAATACCACATAAAAAGATGCATTATTTTCCTATAACTCCACGTTTGCAACGACTTTTTATGTCAAGACATACATCATCAGATATGAGGTGGCACAAAGAAGAACGTGTTGATACTGAAGGTGTACTTAGACATCCGGCAGATGCAGCGGTTTGGAAGGATTTTGATAAGCAATACCCCGATTTTGCTAAAGAACCTCGAAATATTAGGTTTGGATTTGCAACTGATGGGTTTAATCCTTTTGGTGATTTATCAAACTCGTATAGTATGTGGCCAGTAATACTGATGCCATATAACATGCCGCCATGGATATGTATGAAACGAGAATTCTTAATGATGTCATTACTAATTCCTAGGCGTCGTGCTCCCGATAAGGATATAGATGTCTATTTACAACCCTTAATCGAAGAGTTAAAAGAATTGTGGGAGAAAGGGGTACAAACTTTTGATGTTGTCGACAAAACATACTTTATCATGCGTGCTGCTATATTATGGACAATTAATGATTTTCCTGCATATGGCACTGTGTCTGGGTATAGCACTCAAGGGTATAAGGCATGTCCTATTTGCGAGGATGACACATCTTCATTTCGAATTAGGGGTAAAATTTGTTACATGGGACATCGTCGATATTTGTGTGCTGAACATGAGTGGCGCACTGATAAGGAGTACGATGGTACAATTGAAAGACGGTCTCCCCCTAGAAAATTAACAGGTGATGAAATTGTAGATAAATTGGACCATCTGTGGACATGTAGGCCAGGTAAATATGTCGATATTATGAATGATGATAAAAACCAAATGAAGAAAGCAGGCTATGAAAATAAAACAAATTGGAGGCGTAAAAGTATATTTTGGGAATTAGAATACTGGCCTAAATTAAAACTAAGGCATAATTTGGATGTGATGCATATTGAGAAAAATATATGTGACAGTGTTGTTGGAACAATATTTAGCATTGATGGGAAGTCTAAGGATACCGAAAATGCACGATTGGACTTACAAGATTTGAAAATTCGTAAACAATTGCAAATGAAAAGGCAAGGAAACAAGTGGGTGAAACCAGCAGCTTGTTATACGTTATCAAAGAAGGAACGCAAGCAAATTTGTGAGTTCTTACAATCTATCAAATTTCCAAATGGATATGCTGCAAACTTGTCTCACAATGTTAATATGAAAGATGGGAAGATAACTGGGTTGAAAAGTCATGATTGTCACATCTTATTACAAATGTTGTTACCCATTAGTGTAAGACCATATTTGAAAAAAAAAATGATGTCTGTGATTGCTGAATTGTCCTTATTTTTTCAAAATCTATGCGCAAGGACATTGTATGTGAAAGATTTAGATGCTTTGGAAGAGGGCATTGTGTTCACACTATGTAAGATGGAAATAATTTTCCCTCCTGCATTTTTTGATGTAATGATTCATCTAGCGGTGCACTTGCCAATGGAAGCTAAGTTAAGAGGTCCAGTACAAATGCGATGGATGTATTCAATTGAAAGGCAATATAATTTAATATTACCTTAAGAAATAATATATTTGAAAAATAATTTTTTGATTTTTATTAAGTACAAACTATGTACTAATGTATATTAATTGTATAATATTTTTATAGGGAAATAGGTCATTTGAAAAAGTATGTAAAGAACAAAGCTCGCCCTGAAGGTTCTATAGCTGAAGGATATATTATTAATGAGGCATTAAATTTTTGTTCAATGTATCTTCATGGCATAGAAACCCGCTTCAATCGTCCAGATCGAAATCCAGATGAGGTTGGGGTAAGAAGACAATCAACATTGTCTATATTCAATATGCCAACTAGACCATTTGGAAAACAATCATCAATCTCAATAACTGAAGAACAACGGAATATGGTACATTGGTACATTGTGAATAATTGTCCTGAGTTGGAGCCATATTTAAAGTAAGTTTTCTGTTGATCATCTTAAGTATGGCCAATATTTTTTGTTTTCTTTTACATATAAAAGTTCTTATTTGAGAGTACTTTTTTTGAAATCAGAGAACATAGATTGTTTTTACAATCCAAAGGCGTTTCAGATATTGATCAAGCACAAAAGCAAGAATTTCCATCTTGGTTTGAAGATAAAGTACGTTAATATATTTATAATTCTTTCTTATGGGATATGGTTCTTTATCTCATTTTAACTATGAAAACTATATTCTCAGGTTAAAAGAATGAATGAAATATCATATTCTAAAGCCCAAGATGATTTGTATGCCATTGCAATTCAACCTAATTTTTCAATTTGCACATATGCTGGTTGTATGGTTAATGGAGTTAGATATCACACAAAAACTCGAGATGAAAGACGTATTACTCAAAATTGTGGAATTCGAGTTGAGGCAGAATATGATGGGAACCTTTGTGATTTTTATGGTGTCATCAATGAAATATGGGAAGTACATTATATCTATTTTAATAGGGTGATATTATTCAAATGTTCTTGGTATAACACCAATGAGAGTGACCATAGAATTTATACTGAGTATAACATTACTAGTATAAATGTTGCCTCACAATGGTTTGAAAATGAACCATTTGTCCTTGCAAACCAAGTTAATTCAGTATTCTATTTAGACGACATAAAAAGAGGTGAAAATTGGAAAGTGGTGCAAAAGGTAAACCATCGTCATATTTGGGAAATACCATCAAAGCCACAAGATAGTAATTCTGATGATGTTGGACCCGTTACTACTAATCGTGAAGCATATCAAGAAGAATTCTCAAGCGACATTGATATTACATTTGATTCAACAAATGTTGATGATATTCTTATTCGGCAAGATATTGACGAAATTGAAATCGATGATATTGATTACAATGAATGTCAAAACGAATTAGACAATGAGGATATTGATGAAGAAGCATTACTTAGTGATTCAGAAGATGTAACCGATAGTGATGAAAGTGATTAAAAATCAATGGTGTGTAAGTATTTTTTTAATATATGAATTTAATATTGTTTATTATATGCAAATAATAATTTATTATTTCAGGTTTTTATTATGTCAAGCATGAAGTCTCTAGATCAACCAATGAGTAGTAGAAGACTCTTTGGCTCTAAAAAGACACCCACTAATACTCCATCATTAATACAATCTCCACAACCTTTAACACCTTCTATTGATTGTTCGTCAACAATACCATTACCTGATAAACCACAAAAATCTTCACAAGGTACAAAGTATTATTGTTTGTCTTATACCAATATAAATATATAATACAATTATATGAAAGTGTGATATAGTTCTTACTAATATTATAAAAATTTTTTTTACAGAATCAAAAAAGAGAACTCATGGGCCTACTCGGGGAGATCGCACAAGTCGTGGGTTGAAGGATGGAGCACCTAAGCTAAAAATTTCATATGAAGTGGGGGAGCTTCGAGTTTATGGCACAGATGCTGCTAAGTTCGCAAACACTGTTGGTGTAAATGTACGACATCATGCTCCACTACAATACAGTGGTTGGAGTAAAATTCCACCTATGGAAAAGAAAGTTGTATATGCTCGTATACAGGTATGTTTATATTAATATATTCACTTAATAACTTTTTTTATATAGATAATTTTCTTTATATCTATTCCCTAATTTTTGCAGGATGTATTCGACTTGGACTTTGGGAAACATCCATATCTTGAAATAATTTGTGATCATTACTGCTCAGAGCGATTTAAGGATTATCGCAATCGATGTCACAAGCATTTTAACAAAATGATCGAAGAAGGAAAAGATCCGCTACAACATCAACCTAAAAAATTGGTGATAAGAGATTCGGATTGGAAATGGATGTGCACCAATTGTTTCTCTAATGATGAGTGGAAGGTGTCATAATGTCTATCTAGTTCATATAAATTTTATTTTTATTTTTATTTTTATTTTTTAAGAAAATATTAATGTTAATTTATTTTTTTTTTTGCAGAAAAAGTCTATGGCAGGCTCACAAAATAGATCAAAAGTGTCTTATATGCATGCAGGTGGAAGTAAATCATTTACTCAATACTTACACGAGGAGGTAAATATTTTTTAGTGTTGCCAATATTAATTTACTATACTTAAGTTTTAATTTTTTTTCCAATAATTATTACAGAAATCAAAACATACAATGGATATAGATGATGGACAACCAGGTTCTATTAAAGCTGGAGAGATTGAAACATTTAAAAAAACCCACCAGACAAAAAATAACAAATGGATCCACAAAGAAGCAGAGCAAAAATATGTATGTATCATATTTCCTCTAAGTTACCAATATTTTATCAACTATTTACATTTTATCTAAACATATAACATAGTTCTTTTATCTTTATAGAAAGAGATGATTGAGTTACGACAAGATCAACTTAATCAACTTGAAGATGGAACATTAATAATGGTGGACGAAGCTGCTATTTATAGACAGGTTCTAGGTGAAGATAAATATGGATGGTTAAGAGGTTTTGGACCTGTCCTTGGAAAAAAGTTATCAACCGAGTTATCATCTAAATCTAAAGAGCATGAAGATCGACGCTTTGAGAAATTAGAAAAAATCATCAAAGATTTTACCAGTGATAAAGATGACGTTATTGAAAAATATATTCAAGAAAAAGTGGACAAGCGGTTTGAATTATTACAAAGAAAACTCTTGGAAGAACGTGAATTGCAATCATCTTCAAATAAAGAGACAAATCAACAAATTGATTCAAATCCAGTACAAAAATCGACGACACCACCATCAATGGTTTTATTAATTTTTAAATATATAATAATAATAGTACTATAATTTTTATATTTATTTGAATATATTTTTTTGTAGGACAAAAAGTATAGATTAAAATTGGAAGATGGTGATGTGGTTGCTATTGGTCAAATTGTAGCTGGCACAGAAGTACATGGAAGAAAATTGGCAAAAGACAATGTACGAGTACATGTACTTGAATGTTTTAATGAAAAAGCTCATCTCCCTATCCGCGTTCGTGATGATTTAATCTTTGTAAAAGATGCTGTCGAAAGTTTTGTTCCATGGCCGAAACACTTAATCATTTTTGCCGATTATGAGGTAATAAAAACATTATTTAGTTCAATTTTTTAGAATTATTATTTCCTATTACTTATAAGTAATTATTGTTTAATGAATAATGTTTTTAGGTAGTCAACAATATGGAAAAAAATGAACACTCATCTTCACGCATGCCATCTAAAAAAGGTACAACAAGTTCAAAGAATGTGCAAAAGTCTCCAATTAAGTTTGATATGCCGAAGAACATTCCCAAGAGCATAAAAGCTATATTGCTAAGTGTTCAATTCCGTGATCCTTTAAACAACATTTGTATTAAAATGGAGCGCAAAATTTTTGGCCATGATGAAGATTTGTATATTGCACCTGAAGATGTAATTCATTTCGGCACAATGGTGGAAATTGAAGCTCCCTGTATATCCTTTTATATTAGGTAAGAAAATTTTCTTATAGGTTTTACATCATGCTCTTGATAACATTATTTTAATTGGTAACATTATAATATTTAGGATCTTATATCAAATGCTGGAAAAGTCAAATCGAGGACAATATTTTCGTTTTTTTGATCCAACTTGGGCTTCTCCTGCGGGTTCCAATATACTAAAAAATGCAGAATTAGTAGCAGACCGATTAGTAGAATCAGAGACAATGCAACTTTCCTTGCTCCCTATTAATATAGGGTAAGATTAATTTAAATGAATATTTTTGCTATAAAATATATGTATACATATATATAATAATAATCTATTTATGTGATCAATAGCTATCATTGGGTGCTAGTAATAGCTGATCCATTGCATGATACATGTTTCTGGCTCGATCCAATTAGAAAACCTCCACGCAATGATGTTACAAACTTTATTACGATGTAAGTTAATAATATTATATATTAATTTTGTAAAACCATCAAATTAAATTTTATTTAGTAGTTTTGATGATAACTTATTTATTGTTTAGGGTTTTTGACTACTACAATGCTTCAAAAAATAGGATTCCAAGAGAATGTGGTATTATATGGAAATCCATAGAGGTAAGTAGCTATATAGATACATCATAATATATAATAAGTTTCTAAGTTGTATTTTACAATTATTTTAAAAATTGAAGGGCTTTTACACGTCTATATAAATATGCAGTGTCCTAAACAACCATCGAATGTCGAATGCGGATATTATATAATGAGATACATGCGAGATTTCTGCATGGATCCGAGGCCTATCAATTGGTTAAATACTAATGTAAGATATATACATATATATCCTTATTTGAAATACATTATATTCAATATATTATTTAAATTCACTAATAATTATCATTGTTTTTTTTTCTAGTGCAACCATAGAACGAAAAGTTACACAAAAGAAGAAATTGATCAAATTCGAGTGGAGTGGGCCGACACATTCATAGAATTGATTTAATATTTTACCAAACTTTTTTCAGAGTAACAAATGAGCTATAATGTAATTACCTAGTTTTTTTATTTATATTAATAATTTTTATTATTATGTAAAGCGTTGTACTCTTTTTCCTCTTCTGAGCTTTTTCCCTAGGGTTTTGCTCAGTTGAGGTTTTAACGAGGCAATTGCTATAGGTTCCTATTTGAGAAGTTTGTAACTGTACTCTTCGCAAACCTTTTAATTTCAATGGCGTTAGACTCAAATGTGGGGTTTTTTTTTTGGCTTTAGTTGCCAACTTTTCATAGTGACACTTGCCTAATCTTACTCTTTCCAACTCATTTATTTTTCTTGGTATATTAAATTTGTCTTGATCAACTTAAATATGTGTAATCAAGTTTTTTTTCCTCAAATTCATAACACACACACATATATATATATATATGAGAGAAGTTATAAGAGACAATAATACAAATTATACTTTATTTGCTACAATTCAAATATTTAGTGTAAAAAACTTTAGAAAATATTAAGTATGTTTTACTATAAAAAAATGAGTCGCAAACAAATATTATTTTGCTATTAAATATTGAAGTTAAAAGTTGGTGCTAAAAACATAGTTTCCAACTAAATAAAGTGGTAGCCAAACAAATTATTTTGCTACTAAAGACAAATGGAAGCTAAATGTATAGTTAAAAAAATAATATTTTGCTACTAAATAAATATGATAACAAAATTGGTAGCTAAAAAAACAAATTTGCAACAAAAAAAAATAGTAGCTAAAAATTGGTTGCTAAAAAACATAATTTTGCTACGAAAGAAAAATGGTAGCTAAATTGGTAGCAAAAAAATTAATATTTCGCTACCAAAAATTATTGGTTGCTAAAAGAGAAAACTAACTACTAAATATTTTGGTAGTAGAAATATTTGGTCTTATTTGTTTAGAATTTACTACTAAGACATTTCACTACTAAAATTTGGTAGCAAAATAATATTTTTTACTACCAATAATATTTGGTAGCTAATAACTTGGTAGCTAAAAATCAATTTTCTTGTAGTGTTTTTTAAACAAACACCTGCTAGACTTTTTAGGACTCGCAACGCAAGTCCTAAAAGAATGTTTTTAGGACTTGTATTGCGAGTCGTAAAAACTTATGTGTATCATAAAATTTTGAATTTTAAAAAACTGGGGTTTTTTAGGACTCACAATTGCGAGTCCTAAAAACTATGTATGTCCTAAAAGTTTGAGTTTTTTTTTAAACAAAACACCTCCTGGACTTTTTAGGACTCGCGAAGAATGTTTTTAGGACTCGCAATGCGAGTCCTAAAAACTTATGTGTATCATAAAATTTTGAATTTTAAAAAATTTCGAATTCCCTCCAATTTTTTTAACAAAAGTTTTATTATTATATATTAAAAAAAAAAAAGCAAAAAAATCACACAGCCCATTTTCACTCTCTCTCCTCGGTTCCCTCTCTCTCTTCCCAAAGTTCCTTCTCTCTCTCCCTCTCTCCCGAAGTGCCAACGCCGAACGCCGCCGTCCCCTCTCCGGCCACCGCCACCCGCCGGACCAGTGGAAGCGCCATCCCCCGAAACCCCCTACCCCCGGAGATGACGACCTCACGTGCGGCCTAAGGCCCTCAACGGAGCACTTGAAGTTCGGTTGTTCATGGGTTTCTCCCAAACTTTCCGAGCATATTCCAGCCACCACAAGCTGAACCACCACCACCACCACCACCATACTCCTTGCTTCTTGGGCTTTAAAACCCAATAGTTTGTTTTCCGAACCACCACCTTTTAATGATGGCGCCGCCACCGTCGCCGGAGCCCCGCCGCCGGATTCAAAACCCACCAATTAATTTTTTAAAAATAAAAAATAAAACTTTTCAGGACTCGCAATACTAGTCCTAAAAAAACATTCTTTTAGGACTCGCAATGCGAGTCCTAAAAAACCTCAGTTTTTTAAGGCTCTCAAATAGAGGACTCGCACCCCGCGAGTCCTAAAAAGCCTTTTTTGTAGTAGTGTTAGTTTTATTTTCATTCTTTTGATCTAGTTGATCTTATTTACTTGTATTATTATTGTTTTGAGTTTGTGATCTTCTTCTTCTACCTCTTTATATTTACTTTTATTTTGAGCAATTGAGTTGTAATGTTTATTTAATCAATTACCTTGTCTATTGTATTTTTTGCATAGAATTGTATTTTAGTTTTTCTATGTTTCCATTGAGTATAAATATATATTCTCTAACACATTTTTCACGGGGAATGGTACCAGTCATTAAAATCATAAGGCATATTATGTTGTTGCAATTTAAATTAGCTTGAATTAAAATTAATGTACAATTAATAATTATTGTAAAATATTTATATTTTATTAAATAATTTTTCCAATTTAAACCTCCAATTATATTATATTATATTTAATTACATTTAATTTAATATGTTTATTTTTAATTAAATATTGAAATTTTAAAGAAAACTTGAGAATCTTGCACAAGAAATATTCACTACTAGACGCAATATTTGCATGTTATTACATCCAAGGCTTTTATGTCATATTTCTAAGTGACATAAATAACATTTCATATCATGTTTGGAGTGTTATTAATATCTTCTTTTATAATGAGATTTTTACATAATACACTGATTCTTATGGAAAAATTACAAATATACGGTTGGGCGGATATTTTTTAATTTTTCAGTGCCTACTTTATTTTTTAGTTATACGGATGACCAAGCAATGAAGAAGACGCAGCCTGTGAGGAGAGGAAATAATCTTTGTGTTGACTCCTCTATTTTGCAGTACCACCTCGGTCGTCCGTTTCGATCTTCTCCATGCATGCTACATATAGGAGCTTATCGGTACAATCACCGCTGCCGAGGGAGAGAAAAATAAGAACTTTAATACTTAATAAGTTTATTCCTCGTAGATAAAAAAAAAAAAAAAGTGATAGAGAAGACTGAACCTCTAAGGAACTTGTTGGTTCCTTTGATGGTATAGGACTCCAAGTCCTTTTTGTCTGACCATGGGTGTTGTCTTTCAATGAAAAATTTATATTGGTAGAATAAATCAAAATGTGAGAAGCTAAATATAATAATAATAATATAAATGAAAAAGGCTTTGTATTGACTCTAAAAGAAGAAGATAATACACGTCATATATAGTATTATATACTTGGAGCAACACTTATCTTTTCCACCAATACCACATGAAATAATATATGTCAAATGTTTGGAGCAACATCTGTCTCTACTACCACCACGTGCATTAATTAATACACATCCATCTTATATAAATATATTTTTTTAAATAAATAATTTTTTTTTTAAATCATGTTAATAATAATTGGTCTAAATATATGTGTTTCTTAAGTAAGAATGAAGGAGATTACGTGTTGATTTTTTGTTTTATTTTAAGTTTAATTAAATTATATATGTTTATTTTAGTTGTATATTTAGTTGTTTGTAGTATATTTTTAGCATATTTTAGTAAGTAGCGAGTTGATATATAGTTGATTTTTAATTGATTATATTTTTGGTTTATTTTCAATATATATGGTGTATATCTTTAGTTTCTTTTAAGACCTTTGGGTGAATATATTTTAAATTTTTGTTATTATGTGGGCTGATTTTCAGTAATTTTTAGTTTATTTTAGGTATATGTGTAGTTGTTCTGATGTATATTTTGGATTGATTTATAGTTGAGAATATTTTTGGTTTGATTTTAGTTTATGTTAGGTATAGCTTGGGTTTATATATATCTTTAAAAATAATATTTGTATTTAATGGTAATGTTTTTCAAATTGTTTGTTTTGAGATATATTTTGAGTTTATTTTTTACCCATTTTAAAATGTAGGGATAAGTTTTTAGAAGTTGTTTTTAGTTTATTTTGGGTTGATGCAGTTGATGTCTAATTGATTTGTAATTATTTTTTTAACACTGGATTGTTGTGAAGTTGCTATCTAGATAATTTTAAGTTTCTTTTCAACATTGTATTGTTGTTAGGTTATGTTCAATAGAGACCGAATTTAAAAAACTAGGAGTCTTAAAATTGTAAAAAAAAAAACATAAAAAATATGTATTTACATCTAAGGCTTTTATGCCATATTCCTACATAAATAACATTTCATTTGGAGTGTCGTTACTACCTCTTTTTATAATAGTGTATTGAATATTTGAATTAATAAAATACCTTATATATAATATAGGACAATTCTTCTATAAGGGCTTTACTTTAAGCCCTATTGGTGGAGCTCTTAGTGTTCTCAACCCGTGAACAGTTTTCGGCGCGATTTTTTTTATGATCCTGTATGTTGTAGCTATTTAGAGCATCCTGCAAATTTTCAGAAAATTTCGAATAGTTTATAATACCGAAAACTAGGTTCAAACATGTTGTTTTCCACGCGCATAAAAAAATTAGTCACGTGTGCAATAACATGTTTAGACTTAGTTTTCAGTACTGTAAACTATTCAAAATTTTCTGAAAATTTGTAGGATGCTCTAAATAGCTACAATATACACGGCCATAAAAAAAAATTGCACCGAAAACTGTTCATGGGTCGAGAACACTGAGAGCCCCACCGAAAAGGCTTAAAGTGAAGCTCCTGTAGAAGAATTTATTCTATAGGGACTTCACTTTAAGCACTACCGGTAGGGCTCTCAGTGTTTCTTGACCCGTGAACAGTTTTCGGTGCGATTTTTTTTATGACCGTGTATATTGTAGGTATTTAGAGCATCCTGCAAATTTTCAGAACATTCCGAATAGTTTACAGTACCGAAAACTAGGTTAAAAAATGTTGCTTTCCACGCGCATAAAAAAATTAGTCACGCGTGCAACAACATATTTGAACTTAGTTTTCGGTACTGTAAACTATTCTGAATTTTCTGAAAATTTGCAGGATGTTTTAAATAGCTACAATATACACGGTCATAAAAAAAATCGTGCCGAAAACTGTTTACAGGTCAAAAACACTAAGAGTCTCACCATTAGGGCTTAAAGTGAAATCTCTATAGAAGAATTCCCTAATAAACTAATAGTGGTCCATATTTATTAATTGCCATCATAAAAATTAATAATGAGAGAAAATGGAATTTCGCATGAATGACATGCAATGTTGGACAAGTAGTATCTCTGCTTTGCTTATACATCTTTTCATAGCATGAACACAAAAAGGCATATAAGGTTAGAATATATTTGTGGAAACATGACCAACCAATAAACATTTTTCAGATACATTTACTATCAACCATTATATATCTAATATATAATATTGTGGGGTTTTCTCATAAAGCTATCTAAAAGAAGCATAACAATTAATAATGATCTATCCTTACTCCTTCTGTAAAGACATGACAAGATTTTTCATACCTATAACAGATTTATTATGATCCATACATAAATATATATAATATATAGGGCCAGGGCCAGGGCCAGTAGATCGCCATCACTATCTAATGCAGCTTCAGAGAGAGTGAGAGTGGGTTGATTTTAATATACTTCAAATCTGATTCTGATTAGGACTGAATGGTACAAATAATTCTGGAAAGATAAGAAGATTAGCTCCATGAAATATGGTCCTTGTCCTTACTTTAAACAACATCGATTGTTGGGTTTAAATTGCCCTATACCTATTCATTATGGTTAGATATTACGTAGATATATATCTGTGATGCAACTCTATACACATCATTTTAACACAAATATTAAATAAACTCTTTGATAATTAGCTTTTTTAACCAATTATTTTTAAAAATAATATAGATATCTGTTTGCTTTGGATAAAGAAATTAATTATTCTCTCCCATAATCAGAAAAGTAATAAAGAGATTATTGACATTGAAAATACTATATAAAGTTATAATATTCTTTTTTTATATCTTTTCAAGTGCTTTACGTTTCTCTTGGGTTCCAAATTAAATTCTGTCTGTTGTCTTCTACAGCTTGTCTTATTAATTGGGGTTGACTCGAACAGTAGCATTACATTATTAGAATTCTTTCCAAAAACAAATCTCAATTAATATTAAAACTAAACAAAATTAAAATGTAGTTATTCGGCCCAAAATATTCAGTCCAGCGCAAAATGCTCAAAATAAAATACATGATACAATGTGTTTCAATAAAAATACTTGCCAGAAGCTAGGCTTCGGGGCAGAGGAGGATCTAATGAGTAAAAAAAATCAGAAGCTAGAAAAATGTGAGTTCCTACACGTTTGAATCTCTTTGATTAAAAAAAGAGAGAATATACGCATCATCCAATCGCAAAATTTCTCTATCCATTTATTTAATGGCTCTAACTCTATAAATAGTGAGTTATGAACATATTGTGAATCATTAAGATCTTTTATTTTTTCTGTTACTCTGACTAAATACTACTCTTTTGACTTAAGTATCGGATAATTTTTTTTGCAAGTAACCTTCGGACACTTTTGCTTTTTTCAAAGATTCAAGAATTCAATGGAAAAATAAAGCTAAGCGACTGATTTAGAAATAACAACTTCTAGAAATAGTAAGTCCAATTTTCAACATCAACAATAGTGTTGTTCGAGTTTTCTTAATGTACATGGATGCTACAATTAAATAAATAATACTAATAATTAAGTTAACATTCTCAATTTTTACAAGGTGAATATATATTTTTGTGTGTCACTCAATGCTAGCTCAAGTGGTTGGATTTGTGAGTGGGTGTGGAAAAAGAGAGAAATTCAAATTCTCATTGTTAATATACATGTATTTATATATTATAAATGTGAGTTTAACAAAAAATTTTGTTTTTCTTTAGATTTAATATTTTTGTATTATTTTTTTAACACTATTAGTTTTAAAATCATCTAAATAAGATAAATAGTTTTTTTTTTAAATAATAAAGTCATGTAAATAAAATAAATAAATTGAAAATAGTAATAATAATAAATGAGTCATAATAGTCTCTTAGCACATATTTTAAAATTCTATTAAAATATCAATTACTTTATCAATTATGTTTTCAAAACTATAACAAAAAAATATTTATGTGCTTAAATTTATTATTATTTTTCTTTTATTAAATATTTATTTTTGTCATTTAACATATTTTGTTTATCCAAACACATATATAATAATAAAATAAGATATAAATATACATATTTTCTTATTTTGTCATTTAGTTTTTTTAATGAGAAATTACTTATTTTAATTGATATAGCCATTAACTAACTAAATATATTCATATATAATTTTTTATTGGCTTTAAATTTTTTTAAATTAAATAATTAAAATTTGATCAAATAGATTTTTTAAATTCATAATTTTAATTTAAATTTTTTTTAAATATTTATTATATTAAAATTCACAGGTATTTTTTTCTAAAAAAATATTTAATTTTAAAACTATAATGCACTATATCTTTATATATAAAATGTGTATGTAACGAATTCTTTGTTTAAATATTTTTTAAAATTTTAAAATAAAATTATCATATATTAATCAATAATGATATATGCACCAAAATTATGAATCAAAACATTACACCAATTGATGTGGCACTACTTTTTAAAATAATTGGTCCTGTGATTGGTTAAAAGAATCTGTCACGTCGGTTTGTGTAATATTTTGAAGCATAATTTTGATGCACATATCATTGCTCTATATTAAAACTATAGACGATGTTTTAGTTTACTTTTTTTTAATATGTTTATGCTTTTTTTTGGTAATATATGACATTGTTTTTTTATTTAAGATTTATATGACAATTAAAAAATATATATAATAAAAATAATAAAATACATTTTCTAAATAAAATTAAGCCAACATGCAAGCTTTTACCTAGTATCTTATATTTTATAAATGTGAATTTAACGTAATTTGTTAGTTTTTGTTAGATTTAACACTTTTTTTCTAGTGCCGTTAATTTTAAAATCATCTAAATAAGATAAATAATTTTTTTTTCTAAAAAAAAGTAATAAAATCATCTAAATAAGGTAAAGAAATTGAAAAAAAATAATAATAATTGAGCCATAATAATTTTACATCACATATTTTAAAATTTCATATTAAATTATTTAAATTATTTTTCAAAACTATAACCTAAAATTAATTATGTGCTTAAATTTATTCTTTTCTTTCTTTTATTAATAATTTATTTTGTTATTTAACATATTTTATTTATCCAAACATATATGTAATAGTAGAATAAGAGATAAATATACATATTTTCTTATTTTGTTGATTTTTTTTTGTAAGAAATTAATTATTATAATTATCCTAGCCATTAGTTAAATAATATATATATTTATATATAACTTTTTATTGGCTTAATTTGTATTAATTAAATAATTAAAATCAAAGCAAATAAGCTTTTTAAATTCGTAGACTTAATTTAGAATTTTTTAATATTTTATTATAACAAAATTCTTAGGTAAAAATTATATGGAAAATAAAAAACATAATAAAAATAAATTAATACATTTTATTTATAAAATGCTTTTACCTGATATATTTATATATATATAAATATATATATAGATATTTGGGTATTGCTACAAGATTAAATATTAAAACCAACAATAATAATGGCATGGTATTAGTGATTGAATATTAAAATCAACGCTAGAAATGTATCGTTTTTTCTATTTACTATTGTGAGGCTAAAATACTTTATTTCCAGAAGAAATTACATTTTGTATGAGATTTTTAATAGTGTATGCTAAAACATGATTTTTTTTCAAACTAAAAGAGTTAATCTATGACTTTTTTTTAAGAATTTTCATTTTTATAGGTTTATTTTTCGATATTTTTGTATAAAACTTAATTTATGTCATAGTTTTACTCTTAATCAAGTCTTATTAATTTAGAAAGGAATGTTTTGTAATTTGATTATTTTTTTTTAGTTTATTTGATTTTTTTATATTAATTTTGTATAACTATTTTTATATCAAATTTTTCTTTGATTGTTTTGTAATTTTTTCTTTTGTAATATGAATTGTGTTTATCATTTTTCTATTTATTATAAATATTTTTTTTTAGATTGTACATTTTTTTTTCAAAACCTGGGTAAGGTAACCAGCTACTTTATTGATTTTTCACAGTTATATAAAAAAAAATTATAGAGCTAGGTTAAATAACATGTATCAGGAGAGGTAACCAGTTACCCTAAGAGGAATAACATTCTGTCATAAGAGGGGTAACCAGTTACCATACGAGGGGTGACGAGTTACTTATATTAAATATGAAAAGAAATATTAAATTTGAAGGAAAAAAAAAAGACATGATCTGATCTTATAACCCAAAAATATAAACACATATCAAAACGTGCAGGTAACCTGTTACCATGAAGAACCCAGAAATATATACATATTAGAATGTTAAGGTAACCAGTTACTTGTTACATATCTGAAGATAGAAAAAAAAAAACCTTGAAATATACACACATACCAGAACGTGAAGGTAACCGGTTACCATAAATAACCTAGAGATATAAACATATATCAGGAACGTGAAGGTAACCAGTTACCTATTGCAGAAGATAGAAAGAAAAAAACAGATCCAAAGAAAACAAACGAGTTTTGATCTGTAACTCAAGAAGAATAAAGTATATATGTAATAATATGAGCAATTGTTTACCTAAACTTAAAAAAATTTACAAGTTAGTTCCATATCTAAAAAAAAAGGAAAAAGTTTAGACCTAGAAAAAAAATTGATCTAAAAATTGAAAAGAAGAGTAAGAATAGTTGGTCAGAGATGGAGGTCGTCGGAGTGGCAAATATTGCAGCAGAATGTGGATGTAATTGATTTGAATTATGGAGAAGAGGATCACGAATTTTCTTGGCGGATGGGATGTCGCGGTTGAGTTGTGGTTGATCGGATCTTGAGATGGCGTCGGAGCTGGAGGAGATTTGTGCCGGCTGGAGCTAAAGGGGATTTGTCGACTTGATTTTGAGATAGAAGAGGGTTTGTGCGTGGGTTTTGAGAGTGAAAGTGGGTTTGAGAGAGAGAGAGGAGTGGAATGTTAATTCACAATAGTACTCATTTTTTGCTGATGTGTTTTGGTTTTAAATTTAGCTCCCATATTTAGTTAGCTAGTAATTGTGTTTTCCTAACTTTATTTATTTTTTTAATAAATTTTTCCATACAAATTAAGAAATGTATAATCCTCGTATTTTTGCATAGTGATAGCATAAAAGCCATATTTTTTAAAATTTCTATTCTTTCTAAAGTATTCCATATTAGGGTTTGGTTTTAGATCTACTGGAAAATACAGAGATATCCTTTTTCTATTATTAGATATTTAATTTGTGATTCTAGTCTCAAAATAATATCGGACTAAATGAAGATGTTCTCTTCAATTTCGAAATCCTAATGCACGTCAAACCAATAATTGCATACCACTAGAACCCATCCATAGAAAATGGACACCTAAATTATAAAAAAAAAAACCTATAGGGCCTCTAATGTAAATAAAAGTTTTATTTTAGTTCAATAAAAATATTATTTTCTAAAACATATAAAATAGTGAAATTTTTAGAAAACTTGGGATCCCTAATAATAGGGGCCCTAGAGTCGGCTCCACATGACATCTCTCTCATTCAAGATATTTAAAAAAATAAAGGTAAAATATTAATTTAATAATTATCGACTTTAATTAATTTTCATCCATTCAATAGTTGGACATAAATTAAAACGCTGAAATTGGGCAATAATCTTGATTTCACGAGATCTTTGGGTTTTTTTTTCCTTATGAATCTGCGAAAATATAGCTAATATATTTTTATTCATTAAAAGAAAAAGTCATCCTTCTAGAAGAGACCAAAATAAGCAGGAGATGAAGTGGCCGTCAAAATAAATAAATTTTTTACCTAAGGTATTTACCTAATATTTTGATCAATAGCGAATAGGAAAATGAAAATTAGATCAGAAGAGAGATGTTGTATGGACCATTAACTTTAATTATTAAAATGTTATATACCCATAAGCCATAAAGATAGGATATGGCACTAATAAGAGTATGATTACCAGACAGCTTAAATACGTGGAAAGTGCCTGAGAAATAGACTGTTCGAATTCATGCATGTATGTAATGTTGGCCACTAAATCCACATTCAAGTTTGTGTGACAAAAATAAGGATTATATAATGCTGTGTGAAACGAAAATGACCTCATAAAATTCTTATTTGTAGATCATAAAACAGTCAAGAATTTTAGACTACACAACAAAGATTTTCACATTATATTGGACTATGTGGATTCAATAGAGTTCAGGAAGAAATTAGTGTTGAAAACTAATATTTGGTTACGAGGGAGTCTCCTCTAATTGATATTGGTTTCTTCACTTTTATTAGCACTAACTACGTTTCATTGTCATGAAGTAAATTTTAAAAGATTATTACAAACTCCAAATTTCTTCCAAATATAAATGTATCAATCATCATAGTCCTTCAATAATTAGGGTGAGATTGGTTAAACCAATTTGATTGGTTAAACCAATTTGACTGGTCTTGATTCTAGAATGACTCTGCAGCCTATAAATGGACAAACAATACTCAGTTTTGATGTCCAAACTTTCTAAATAACAACACTTTACCAAAGATTTGATGTTATAATTCACATTAAGAACAAAATAGCAGAAATTGCATTATTATCAAGTTTTCATAGCCATATTGGAAGGGAAATTTTAAACATACTTAATTTTTTTAAAATGCCAACATAACATACTCTCCCAAATATATGCAATTTTTTAAATTTTGGACAAAAACACCCCTACCACTAACCGAGACCCCTCACATTCTCTCTTCCCAGCCAAACTCTCTCATTTCTTTCTCATTATTTTCTCTCAACCAAGCTCACATTCTCACCATCTCTCTCCGGCGAAGCTCTCTCTCTCCTCACAGCCGCCGTTTCCACCGTCTTCTCCATCGCCGGCCACGGTAAGGTAAGACATTCAGTTGTCATGTGGTTTTTTTTAAAAAAAAAATTGAATCGTAATGTATAAATCGATGAAATGGGTTTGATTGTTAATCTTTATTTTGCAAAAAATGTAGCTTAAAATGGGTTTGATTCTATGTGCATCATTTTGGAAGATTATGTTTAAATTATGCAAAAAAATTGTGGGTCGATGTTCATTCGATTCCACATCGATGCTCCATCGATGGTAATTCGATGACATACAGTGCGCAATCGATGCTCCATCGATGGTATATCGATGCCATGTCGATTCTTTCATAATCGATGGTTTATCGATTCCACATCGATGCATAATCGATGCTGAAGCATAATCGATGCGCAATCGATGTTATATCGATGCCACATCGATGCTGAACATATAGGGCATCGATTCTACATCGATATCACATAAAAAATAACATCTAAATTAGATGTTCGCCTCAGCCTCGACATGGCATCGATGTACCATCGAAATGGCACCGATGTATCATCGACATGCTCCATCGATGTACCATCGAAATGCCATCGATGGTATATCAATGGTTTATCGATGCCGCATCGATGCATAATCGATGCCGCATCGATGCATAATCGATGCTGATGCATAATCGATGCACAATCGATGGTATATCGATGCCACATCGATGTCATATCGATGCTGAACATATATGGCATCGATTCTATGCTCCATCGATGCTATTTCGATGGTACATCGATTCCATTTCGATGACAACAATAGATTGAGTATTTTTTATAAATTCAACTAATTCTCTTTTTTTTTTGTGTGGATATTTTGCAGATGCCACCCAAACGTATCCCACCACTTGAGATCCCTATGGAGGATCATTATGTCGGTCGTATGACCTATAGGGGTTCTGGGAGGTTAACAAAATTGAAGAAAAGATTTGAGGAGCATGGATTGTTGGGGAGGGTAAATGAGTCTATTTTTGGACCATTCTTCACAGCCCCTCCCTTTTCCTTCTCTGGGGCATTGGTGCACACACTGCTTTTGCGGAAGGTCAAGTCTCCGCGTGGCGATGAGGTGCACTTCTTGATGGGCCCAAACTTATATAAGTTTAGGGTGCACGAGTTTGCCATTATCACCGGCCTGAGCTGCTCCTGTCCACCACTTGCTGTTGACATTGAACCTCACATTACTTTCCTCCTGCCTAGTTGATACATATTTCAGTGTGGAACCTGAGAAAGACATTCGGTTCAGTATGTTGGAACGAGCTTTTAGTATGTGCGATGTACCTGATGATTTGTACAAGTTTGGTTTGGTTTACTTTGTGGAGGGGATACTATTGGGCGCTGAGAACGACAATGCTATTTGGCGAGCTTCATTGTCGATGGTCGAGGATTTAGATTATTTTGAGAAGTATCCATGGGGATCCCTTTCATTCGATACAACTGTGAAAAAATTCAATAGAGATATGAAAGCGATTGGTACTACAATACCAGGTAAGAAGGCGAAGAAGATCACTGAGGTGGAGTCTTCTAAGGGTGTTAAGGTGGAGGCAAAGTACACTTGCAAGGGGTATCCACCAGCCTTGCAATATTGGGCATACGAGACAATTCTTGATTTACAGAAGGAACACGCCAAGCCCTGTGGATTCAAGTTCCCTAGGATGATACAGTGGGAGGGCATAGGCCAGCCGAAGCATTTGCATTTGAAGGATGTACTTGCGAGGAGACATGTAAGTTATATTACATTTAAATAATTCAAGAACTTTTGAATTATACTAATAAACTTATTTCGTTTCTAATTTGATTGTTTTGTTTCCATTACAGTTGTCATGCATTTCTATCCTAAGGCCTCGACCAAATGAACAAGACTTCTTTGATGCCATATATCAGAGGACAGAGGGGGATGCTCCTAGGTATGCGATGCTGCAGAATATGATCCAGCCTACACCAGAGGATGGAAGACCTTATGATCCTAAGGCAGGGCTGCTACGGTGGCTGAGATAGCCGTTGAGGCTGGCATATTTGTGGAGGATGCCCCGACAGAGTCTGCTCCAGATACTAGTACAGAACCTACTTCTGCTCCTACTCCTGGGGCTTATGAGGAGGTGTTGGGTGAGATGGCCAGACTATCAAGTGCAGTGGACGATGTTAAGGCCACTCTAGGTATCGTCCTTAAAAATCAAGAAGTCATATTAGAGAAGCTGGCAACACTAGGTGGTATACCTACTCTTGCACCTACTCCTGCACATACTCATGCACCTACTCCAATAGATGATGTAGAGTACGACATTCTCCCCTCATGTTACGAGCCTTCTGTTGGAGAAGCCACACCTTCTCAGCCAGTGCAGACGGTCTTAGGTACGACTAATCCATGAGTTTTTTGTTTTTGTTTTAAAGAGATTAGATACTAATTGCTCCTTTACAGGTAAGCGCACTAGACAGAGACCAGTAAGGTACAAGGACTATACTCCAGCAGCCAAGAAACCAAAGTTCAAGGACCCAGTTACGATCCTTCCTTTAAAGGTGTTGGATCAAGATATGTTGACAACTTTTAACCGATGGGTACTCGGTGAGATTGACAACAACAGACCAAGGAAGTTGGAATGTTGTGATGGGACCCCTGTTTGGTTCTTGAAGTTGAAGGTGGCAAAAGAATGGTTGGCAGAAACTGTAAGTCTCTTATGTTTGTTAGAAAATTTATCTCATTTTAACAATCCACTCTTCCTTAACGTTACTCTATTTATTTGTAGCATCTCGACGCTGCGAATTATCTTATACGGAGACGTCTTTTTGAGTTTCCGAAGACGTACCCCGTGAAAGCCACCGTACTTGATTCATCATTTGCACAATATATTCATACTAGATATGAGGAATTCAAGAAAAATGGCAGCACTTACCAATGGGACTCGGACATTCTTGATTTCCTGAAAGGAGATGCCAAAAAGCACAAGAAGCCTTGGGGTGATTGCAACGAGGTCTACTTCTACTGGTGCATGGAAAATCGGCATTGGGTCCTTTGCGAAATAAATTTCGCTGATTGGATGGTCATTGTATTTGACTCAGATCATTCTAACTTTAGCCATAATAAGTTGTCTGAGTTGATCGAGCCTTGGACTAGGATGCTTCCATCTTTACTCAATGCTTCTGGTATGTTTAAAGGACACCCCAAGTTGAAAATAGCTAGACCGAAGATCACCGTTCCAAACTTTGATTGGCAGCGCATGTCCACTGATATTGTCCCACAGTCTAGAACCAGGTAGACATACTAAATTCAGATTTTCAATACTGTTCTCCTTTAATTTTCAATACACTCACAATAAAGATTTCTTGGTTTCAGCGGAGATTGCGGCGTATTCGCCATCAAACACTTGGAGTTCATTCTTGGAGACATTCCCTTATCATATGCCATCGAGGACAACATTCAGTATTTAAGGGAAAAATTATGCATCGACATTTTTTATGAGAATGTGTACCCTTGATGTTAGAACATTTATTTTGATTTCGATGACACACAATAGTATATTTCTCCTTAGTATTGTATATAAAAAATGTCGTTTCGAGTAACAAAGTCCATTAATACACAAATATAAAGAGTAAAAAAGTCCATTAATACACAAATAAAAAGAGTAACAAAGTCCATCAATACACACATAAAAAGAGTAACAAAGACCATTAGTACCCAAATAAAAAGTTTAACATTGATGTCATAAATATCAAACACGGACTTTACAAGTTGCCCTATTATGACCTAGACCTCCACAAGTGCTGCACTTGCGTTGTACAACACATTTCTCTCCATTAGAAGGAAGGCGTTTCGTCTTAGGCCTACCTTGTTTCTTCTTTGGATGACCAACTAGGTTTTTCTGCGCATGTGTTCTCACTTTTATTGTCATAATGTCATGTGGAACAATCCACTCTTCCTCGTTACCAGTAGGATATATAGATTCTGTGTAAGAGGACCTCCATGTCTCAATTTTATAGTAATCTGAACACAACGAATAAAAGTTCACCCCTCGCTTAAGGGATCCAGATAGTGCATGAGCGCATGGGATACCAATAATCTAAAACACGCCGCATGTGCATGTCTTATTCAAGAGGTCGACTTCACCATTCAGCTCACCATCTAACACATGGAACTCATGCCTCCCTATTGCATAAGGAATCAAGAATCGAGCTTTCTCAGCCATATCCACCATATTTTTCTCATAGGTTGGTGCAAGAGTTGTAGTTGTCTTCTCTCTAGTTTCTCTCCTATCACAGAACCAGGACTGTAGTGTGAAGCGAATAAATTCGACGAATGCAGTTATCGGAAAGCTCCTAGCATCCTGGGTCTTATTGTTTAAACTTTCAGCGTAATTGCTTGTCATTATATTATACCTAGTATCCAAGAAAACTAAAATTTAATAGTAATATACATTTAGAAGATTTCATAAATTAAAATACAATTCACAATGACATACCTATTTCCAGGAAAGTAAGCATGGGACCACTTATCAAAACCCATGCCTTCTAGGTATTGAGCAATGGCTGGGTCTTTTGATTTGATTTTTTCAAAGTTAGTGTGGAACTCGGATTTCCTAAAAGCATATGCCGCATTATACATCAACACATGACAATGATCAGTCTTGAATTTAGCAACCACATTCATACTAATGTGGTGGTAGCAAGCACCGTGATAGGCATCGGGGAAAATAGTTTCCAAGGCATGTGTAATACTTGCATGCCTATCAGATACAAACGCCAAGTCCTCGACTTCCCCAATCGATTCCCTTAGATTTGACATGAAATACTTCCAAGAATCATGGTTCTCACTATCCACAATACCAAATGCAACTGGATATAGATGGTTATTTGCATCCAGCGTGACTGCACATAACATCTGCCCACCGTATTTTTGTCTTTAAAAAAGTGTCGTCCACACATAACACAGGACGACATGTACGAAACCCTCTTCTACTAACTCCGAGTGAGAAAAAGCAATATTTGAATCGATCTTCCTCAGTGACAAAATCTGTCAACGTCCCAGGATTTTTCTGTTGAAGCATGAACATGTACGATGGTAACTTCTGGTAGGATGCTTCCAGTGTCCCTCTGACATAAGAAAGAGCCTTCTCTCGGCATCTCCAAGCTTTTCCATATGACAACTCAATGCCATAATCATTCTTAATGTCCTCTCTTATGTTGTTTGCCATGTATGCATTCGATCCAGTTTGATATTTTTTCTTTATGCAATGACCAATAACCCAAGGTGCAGCTTGGCAATGGCCTTTATGTCGGAGGTCAAGTGAGCAAGTATGTTTGTTGGTGAAACGAGCTATCTCGAACATATCAGATTTAGGAATTCTCTTCCCCCTCAATCTCCACCCACAATCAGGATCCTTGCAAGTGATATACCAAACTTCAGTACCTGACTTCTTCACCACAAACTCGAAGTTCTGCTTCATTGCATACAAGTGTGCCTTCGTCTTCAACTCTAACTTGTTCTCAAAAACTTTCCCAACTTCTATTACTCCACAACTCACCCCAAATAACGTGGGGATAACATAAGAGGGGCATGGGATATCTTCAGCAGTATACGTTGGAGAACTCCATCTATTTCCATCATCTTGTGTAGTTGGACGACTGCTCTCTGAGCCAGCAGTCCTCCGTCGTTGGCTTTCTTGACGTCTTGGCAATGGTCGTACATTTAAATTATCTACTTGAACCACATGTAGCATCGACAACCGATCCTCTGAGTTATCATCAGAACTACTGCACCCCTCAACTCTTTCATCATCATCACCAAAAAGGGCAACTGGATCGTCATTGACATAAGGCTCATACTCATACCCATCATCATGCGGGAGATTTGTTGGGGGAAAAAAAGTTTCATTATGACTAGGACCTCCCATGCATACACTTGGCCCAGGAGCTATTTGTGGAATAGCCGTGCATGATTGATTATGATTTTCCATATTGACACTCGCTCTAGGAGATGGATCAATAAGAGCAATGTTCTTTGCAATCGAACTAACGCATAAAGGAACCCGATGTTTTAAGGACTTCGAATTTTCAAGAATAAGAGCACTAACTCCTTAATCATCTGTGATTTCAATGGGATCTACGCTAAAATCATTGCATGTAAACGACACTTCCAACTTTAAGTCAAACAATGACCTATCCACTTTCAACTTTGAATACAACTTCTCCAATAATTCTATTTAACCAACATCAATTGGTACATGTATTATAGTGTTCAAACCAGCTTTGAAATTCCATCTTTCTCCTTTATGTTCCCAAACACCGTTGTAAGAAACAATTATATTAACTCTGGAACCTGCAAATTTACAAAAAAAAAAAAAAACATAAGAAAATTATAAAAATAAAGTGTAATCTATGAAGAATTGATGGTAAATCGATGCCTATGAAAATCTGTAATGTAGTTCAACATCGATGCCACATCAATGACATTTCGATGCATCATCGATGCTGATGGTTGCCATTTCAATGTGATACCATTTCGATGTAATATCGATACCATATCGATGCTGAACTAAATAAACATATATGGCATCGATTCAACATTGATACACCATCGATATTACATCGATACTAACATCGAAATTAGATGTTCACCTCAGTATCGAAATGGTATCGATGTACCATCGAAATGCCATCGATGCTGATGGTTGCCTTCTGTATGCGATTCAATTTCGATGGTATATCGATGTCATATCGACGCTGAACCAAATCAACATATATGACATCGATTCAACATCGATATACCATCGATATTACATCGAAAATATCATCTAATTTAGATGTTTGCCTCAGTATCGAAATGGCATCGATGTACCATCGAAATGACATTGATGTACTATCGATTTTGGAATGGCTCCCACATAATCCCAGATCTGAAGAACAGTTCAAAAATTGCAGAAAAAAATATAAACTCAATTGCGGAACAATTCGAATCTAATATCTAACCATGACATTTCATATTCACAAGTAGATTAAAGAAATGATACTTACCCATGATTTTTTCTCTTAAAAAACGCCAAGAAACTTCCAATCCGTTCCACCTCCGAGCTGTGAAAAAATGGCTGTAAATGAGGGATGAGAGAAAGAGATAGGGAGAAAAAAATGTGTGAAGTGTTAAATTTGAGTGAGGAGGGTATTTTTGTCCAAAATATCAGAGGGGGCACATTATGGGGAGAATTTTTATGTTGGCATTTAAAAAAAATTAAATATGTTATGATGCATAAAGATAAAAATTTCCCTATTGGAATTTGGGTCAATAGTGGGTCTTACCCATTTGACTACTAAGAATTTAAGTTGTTAAATATTCAAATTAAATGAGAGAACTTTTATTTCTCTTTTATAGATAGAGCTCTCATATATTATACATAGTTTCAATTAAATTTGAAGGTATATTTGAGAGAGAGAAAGAGTATAAATAGAAATCTAACAAAAGATTTAAGACCTGTTTAGCATAATTTTTTTGGGGGAAAAATAGAAATTGAAAGCTAATTATAAGAGAAAGCCAACAGAATTTTGGCCACAACTATAAGATTACTTTTAGTAAAATGATAGGCATTATACAACTACGCACTATAGCTATATTGCTCACTTTGCTTAAATCTGCAAGATGACCATAAAAGGCAGTGAAGAGCCACATTTTAAGTAAGCTTTAGCCACATAAAAAGTCAGTAATCTTACCTTATTTTACGAACGATTTTTCTTTGCTCCTTTATAGCTGGACCATATGAACCTCAAGAATTGGCATACCAGTTGTAAAGACAAAAGTAAAAGGTATCACCCAAACACTTATTAAGCCTTCCAAAAAGGGAAAGTCAGATATGGTATCATACCATATAATAGTGGATAGAAAGTCAAAACAGAAATAGCAGAGTTTCATACACAAGCAAACTCTCTCCACTTACATTGTAATTCTAGATCATAAACAGACAAAACAAGTCCATGATACTATTCTACTACCAGTGAACTGTTCTGCTTTTGTACTGAAGTGGTGAAAGAGCACATTCAAAAGAAAAGGAAGAAGAGAAAACGCACTGATCCCATTATCAATAATTTCTGTTTAAAGTGTTACCAAATGAAAGGTAAATGGTTATGCTTTTGATCCTTAAGGTACTGGAAATTAGGATGATCCTAGCTAAAAATTTGGGTGGTGAAACAAACTAATATGTCGAGAAGAAAAAAAAAAGCTTTATGTAATTAGTCCAATAATGTGTTTTTCTCAAGTAAAACAAAGGAATATACAGAAATATACTTGTTCTATATTCACCTAGAGGCCTAAACTATTCTGACCAAAGTGTATGCAAAACAGTCTTAAGAATTAAAGATAATCATGAGCTTACATCAAAATTCAACGCAGAAGAACAGCCAAAAGGAAAAAAAAATGGTAAAACTGTTTTCTAAGCTTACATCCCCAATGTTTGTGGATGCATTGGGAGATAGAGTTGAGCAACATAAGCCTTTCTTCTTAATTCTTGTAGAAGGATTTTTTAGCAATGAAATATCTCAGATGAATCAGGATGATTTCCATCAGCTGCAACAAATATATGGGTTATGATGTAAATCCAGCTATACCCGGATACCTCCCGAGCTCCTCTTTCTTTCATCTAACTACTTATCTTAAACACACATCTCCAGTCTCCAGCATCAGCATTGCCATGGGTTCGGCAAGCACCAAGCAACGTACCCCAAACACCCTGCATCTGGTATAAATAGCATACTTTGTCTAAAATGCTTTGGTTAACCACCCAGCGCACTCAAACAAATCTACCATGCACATGTAATGCTCCGTTCTAGCTGGTATCCAATGATTCAGTCATTATATGGAAAATGTGAATTCCATCATCGACTCAACCTGCATGGCTACATGCAAATATTATACCAAGGAAGGTAACATCAGGCAGATTCCTTCATCTAACATCTCATGAAATAGAGTGAGGGGCTCCTCAAGTCGACCGTGGTTCCCATAAGCAGCAATATGCTGTTCCATGATACTACATTCTTGCCTTCCATATGGTCAAATATCTGAGGAGAAACAACCAAGTAACACATTTGACACATGTCTCTCAAAGCACTTCCAGGGAAAATGTCAGAGCTGAATGCTCTTCTAATCGTATAACCATAGATCTCTTTCCCATAATGGAGATCTAGTAAGTTTCCACAGCTGGAGAGCGCAGCTGATATACTCACGCAATCACACTTTGTTCCCTCCAGCCCAATTTACAAAACAGATCAATGGCCTCATCTAGTTTGCCAATCTGAGAGCAGCTGGTGATCGTTAAATTCCAACAAACAGCATTCCATTCAGACATACTTTGAAATACATGATGGACTAGATCCAATCTTCCACATTTTGCATACATGTCTGTGATTGCACTTGCCACATAACACCGCCTGTCAAAACAATTTTTTATCGTGTTACCATGCAATTCCTATACCAATTTCAAAGCAGCCATACCAACAAAAGCAGGGAAAATACTTGCCAATGTAACAAAATTTGGTCTCATTTTTTCCTGAAGTAATCAACTAAAATTCTTTAGAGCATAAAAATTCATCCTGTTGAATACGAACCCTGAAAACATAGCTGTGCAAACAATGACATCTACTGAAGTACTTCGGTGGAAAATATTGCATGCCATCATGATGCAGGAGAATTACTATTCTAGATAATATTTCTCCAACATCATTTACCTCTTAAATCACATCTCTACATTTTTGCACTTGTATTAATTAAATGTGCACCTTACAAGAACACATTTATCGGCACACCATGTTTTATTATATAACCATGAATTTTCTTACCTTGTTTAAGGACGGTTTAGAGAAAGGGTTTTTAAGTTAGTTATTATCCTCCTTCAATCTTGTCACGGATCCAAAAGAGCCTCACATCAATGTGTTTACTCCTTTCATGATACATGGGATTATTACGCATATTAGACTATGGTGTCCCACATGGAATATGTGTAAGAATATTGAACTATTAATAAGAACATGTGTAACTCCACTAATCACCAATTGGTTTTTAGATGGAGCCTCATGATTCTTGTCATGGTATCAAGAGTCAATTCCCTAGCGGGCATTCGATCCACACCGATCCAAAAGAGTGAGCCAAGCCGCACGAGATCCGCATAGTGCGAAAAGACACTTGAGATCCAAAAAAATAAGCGAGCTGACAAAATGGGCCACTTGTGATCAGGTGATTCAAGATTGGTGAGCGAAAAATCGCCACCATCTTGAGGGGGGATATTAGACTATGGTGTCCCACATGGAATATGTGTAAGAATATTGAACTATTAATAAGAACATGTGTAACTCCACTAATCACCAATTGGTTTTTAGATGGAGCCTCATGATTCTTGTCAACGCAAAAGAATCGATGATTGAGAATCCGAATAGACTATCACCTTTTTCTTCAACATCTTGATTTCTTTTAGTATTCCCTTCAACAATGTTGCTTCTTTAAAAGATTCAGTGGTGGCAATAAATTCAGACTCGGTAGTGGATAAAGACACAATTGGTTGGAGCTGAGACTTCCATGAAATACAGCAGTTGTTTAGAAGAAAGCAAGAGGATGTCAAAGACTTTCTTGCATATTTGTTTGATGCAAAATCGGCATCCACGTACCCTTCAAGTTGTACTCTAGTTCCTGTACTTTTAAACACTAAACCAGTAGCTATTGTTGCCTTTAGATACCTGAGAAGCCATTTAACTCCTTTCCAATGTTCATTTCCTGGATTTGACATTAACCGACTCAAGACACTTACTGAATGAGGAATATCTGGTCTGGTACTAATCATTCCAATGGCTTCTGCATATGGTATTTTTGACATCTCATTCTTCTCAGCCTCTGTCGTGGGTGAGTAATCAGCAGACAAGTCCAAATGTCCACCTAGAGGAACACTTACATCTTTAGCTTCGGTCATTTTAAACTTGTTTACAACAGATCTTAGGTATTGCTTCTGAGATAAAACAATTTTATGTTCTGTCTGATCCTTAGTATGTCAATACCAAGGATTTTTCTAGCTGATCTTTCATTTCAAACTCACTCTTTAGAACATCCTTAAGTTTTCGGATCTTATTAAAATCCTTGCCCATTATTAACATATCATCTACATAGATCAGTAAAAAGTTGGTGCAGTTGAATTTAAATTAGTAAAGTATAAACATGTGTCAAAGGCTGATCTATTGTACCCAACTTTGGTAACCACTGAGTCGAATCTTTTATACCATTGTCTAGGTGATTTTTTCAGTCCATATAGGGATCTTTTAAGTAATCTCACAAGGTTTTGAGTTTGAGATTTTACCTCATATCCTTCGGGTTTCTCCATGTATATCACTTCTTCTAGCCTTCCATTTAAGAAGGCTGTCTTCACATTCATGTGCTCAACTTCCCAGTCAAATTGCACAGCCAAAGCTAACATCATTCTTACTGTCTTCATCTTGATAACTGGTGAGAAAAATTCTGAGTAATCAATACCCTCAACTTGTGTGAACCCCTTAGCAACCAGCCTAGCTTTAAACTTATTTGGATCCGATGCACTAATCCCATCTTTCAGCTTGTAAATCCACCTGCAACCAATTACTTTCTGCCTTACAGGTCTTTCAACAAGAGTCCAAGTGTGGTTGCTTTTTAAAGACCTCATTTCCTCATCCATGGCTAGTTTCCATTTAGATGCATCTTTGCTCTTGATGGCTTCTTGCTAACTTCTTGGTTTTGATATAGACATATTAGACATTGCATAAAGTGCATAAGCCATTATATTTGCTTCTCCAAATCTTGTCGGTGTCCTTATGTCTCTTCTAGTTCTGTCACGAGCTAGTTGATAATCATCTAGGTCTTCATCTTGAATGTTTTTGGGTGCTTCAGTTTCATCGGCACTTGAATCTTCACTTGTTATTTTGTCTTGAGTTATTTCCACCTCAAAGTGAGTTGTATCTCATTTTGAAACCTGCTGACCTGCATCATCACAAAAAGTACATTCCTCGTTTCTTTTAAAAGGAAAATTTAATTCATTAAAGATGACATCTCTACTAGTGTTAGTCTTTTGTGTTTCAATAGATAACAATCTATATCCTTTAACACCTGGTGGATAGCCAAGAAAAACACACTTAATGGATCTTTAACCAAGTTTTTCATCAACATGGTGTGCATATGTAGCACACCTGAAAACTTATAGATGTGATAAAGAGGGTGGCTTGCCAGTCCATTTTTCTTCAGAAGTGTTGTTTTCAATAACTCTATTTGGACTTTGATTTATCAAGTAACAAGTTGTATACAAAGCTTCACCCCAATAAGCTTTCTTTAATCCATATTCAATTAGCAATCATCTTTCTTTGTTTAGTAATGTTCTATTTATTCTTTCAACAATGTCATTTTGTTAAGGAGTATTAATAATAATTCTATGTCTTTGTATACCAGATTTCATGCATAAATCATCAAATTCTTGGTTTATGTCAAGCCCATTATCTGTCTAAAGAGTTTTGATTTTGCAACATGTATGATTCTCTACAAGAGTTTTCCAAGTTTTAAATTTTTCTAGGCATTCACTTTTGTGTTTAAGTAAATAAACCCAATCTTTTCTACTATAGTCATCTACTATTGAAAGAAAGTATTGATTACCTCCTTGAGTGGTTGTTCTACTTGCACCCCATAGATCTGAATGAACATATTCCAAAATCCTTTTTGCCTTGTAATTGCTATGACTGAATTTGAGCCTATGTGTAACGCTCTAAACTCCAGGGACCGTTATGGTGCACATTGCAAATAGTGCTAAACTCGCTAATCGAGTCATTTGGCCATAAACGTGTAACTAAGTATGATTAGCAGTTTAGGGATTAAAAATTTCGGTTAAGATGTAACGTTTCACTAGAACGTTTACTGTAACATTGGGATCCCAAAAATATAATTTAAAGGTCTATTACAAGAAAATATTTACAACCAGCCAATCTAAGCGGAAAAACAGGGTTTAGCCCTAGTTCCTCTCCTTCAAACCTCGGCCGTGGAAGTCGAGCAGCTGCATATGTACACATCGTCACCTAAGCTCTCCAACTCAAGGATGGTCCAGCTTTCTTTTGCCTTTACCTGCACCACATAGCTCCCGTGAGCCGAAGCCCAGCAAGAAAACTCATTATGCTCATGAACAGTCATATCATGATATCAAATCATATCTGGCATGCCTAGCAAACATAGCTCTATTCAAGCATGCAAATAAATTCAAACAATGCTGGGGAATCAAGGACAAAAAAAATCCTGCCCTCCTGATTGGATGACTATCAAGTCAATCCTAATCAGATGAGTGATTTAACACTTGAGGTTCTGGTAAACCATACTGAGTGACCGACAAGCAAGTCACTACGGGGCTCAATACCCAAAGCCATGCAAATGATGATCAGAATGATCATACAGAGCTTATAGCCCTGAACAGATGAGTGAATATCACTTTGAGGTTCTGTTAACCATACTGAGTGACTGACAAGCAAGTCACTATGGGGCTCAGTGCCCATAGTCGTGTTACGAAACCGTCACCTGGGCTTGCCTGCAATGGCTCTATCAGATGAGTGACTGATAGGTAGTCACTAGCTTAAACAGATGAGTGACTGCTGGGTAAGTCACACAAGCGCTTTTAGTTTTCATCGAACTTGAGGTCGGTCCAGCATTAATGCTCTTCTGAGTCATTTAATGCAGATGTCGATTAGATTTAATCTTTATTGGCTTGTGTTGAACACGCTAAGGCCGTCCTGACTTATGAGTCAGCACTGTGTGACCAGTGCCCAGTACCACTGCCGAACTTGACTAATAAGTCCTAGCTTCACAGTTGATACTGACACCTTTGCCAATTCTGACTAATTAGTCAGTACCATGCACAAGTAAGCAATGCTACCAGTATATATCATATGTTAAATATCCAAAAGTAGGGCATTCAGCATGCTTACTTAACAGTTTCTAGCATAATTATGATCATGCACAAACACAGAGACTCAAGCTCTGAATAGTCTCATATTCAATATTCATGGCATGCCTTAATCACATGTTTCTCGTGCAACACATGCATCACATTTAATCACTTGACATGCCTCAACAATAACCATGCATGTCACATTTAAACATCCAACATGTATCAAGAATAACCATGCATGTCACATATGGGGTGAAGTTTTCTTACCTCGGGTTCGAGCAAGAATTAGTAAAAGAACCACCCTTGAAAACGACCAAACCTTTGATCCTTTAGCGGTCACCTAGTCATAACCAAATATGGAATCCCATCAATAAAATAAATCATAAAAAGGTTTGTAATCTAAAACCTCACTCCCGGGATCCATCCCGCACTCTCGGGACTCTTAATCTACCCAGACGGGGTAAAGGAACTAACCCCCGAGCCTTAAAAGTCATCCCGAGCCCTAAAATAGGTTGCTGGAAAATTCACTAGCGCTGGGGCGCTGCCCCAAAGTCAGAGAAGCCCAAAACCTGCCCTGCCTAGCGCTGGGGCGCCATCAACAGACCAGAAACTTTTCTGGTTTCCCTCCTTGCAATTTCCCCCTGAAACCAAGCCTCAAAACCAATCCCAAACATCATCCAAACATCTAATTCAACCCCTAAACTTCATCTACAACACACCCTCATCAAAACCCAAGCAACCAAACTCAAGAACTTCCATTAATTCCCAACTAACCACATCAAAATCTCTTGACTAAAACTAACAGAAAAACAGGGTATAAACCAAAGATTTCAATGGCTGAATTTCTTACCTCAAGCTTGATTTAGATCCTCTTCAATGATTGAACCAAGGTCCTAAGCCCTCAAGCCTTGCTCTCCTAGCTTGGATCCTCAAATTGGCTCTCAAAAATTGAAAGGAAGGAGGAGGAATAGGTACGGGAAGGAGAGATGAGGATGATAATGATGCTCTGTTTTCTTATATCTTCTACAGCTTTCTAAACTTAAAGGGCTGATATATAACTTAGGGGTGAAAAGACTATTTTGCCCCTAGGTCAAATAAAGGCTTCTTCTAAAGACTCCCAAGAGTAAAATCGTCCTTTCCTGCCTATTTCGTTAATTATAATTAACACCCTCCAATTCCCGCTATTCTCAATATTATCAAATACCAATAATTCATATCCCGTTACCCTTTAATTCCTGGCAACGTTCTAATCACCAAATTACCCCGAGACTCACTCTGAGCCCCGAACTTAATCCCGTTATGACTAGACTGAAAACTTGCCTTCCATGATCGTCTCATGCCGAATGGCTCGAACCAATTCACATACAATGTGGTATTATTTATAATTCACCCACATGCATGAAAATACACAATCACGCCCTCAATAGCCAAATTACCAAAATACCCTTATAATTAAATGTGGACCTATATGCATGCATTTATCATCATATAATAATATAATTAACATAAACATGCATATAATCATTAAATAGCATAATAAATCAATTATGGCCCTCCCGACCTCCTAATCAAGGTCCTAAACCTTATTAGGAAATTTGGGGCATTACAACTATCCCCTCCTTACAGAAATTTCTTCCTCAAAATTTTTCTAAACAGCCCGGAATAAGAATTCCGCACAATTGATTCCAGTTTCCCAGGTCATTTCCTTGGCCTCACTGTTTTTATAACCTTACCTTGACTCAAGGTACACTTTGTTCCTCAGAACCTTATTCTTTCTGTCTCATATCTGAACTGGCTATCCCTTACATGATAACTTAGCCTCAAATCCCCAGATCCTCATAACTCAACTTATGAGTTTCATTCAACCCATGTCCTCATCATGGAAACACAAAATACATTGTATATAACCAACAATGCCAAAGATAAAGTCGATCCAAAGTCAACTTGACCAATCCTATCCAGAAGTCAAACTGTTAAATTACTCTAGGGCTCAACTTGCCCCTTAACTCATCACCCCTTTCCATGGTGATGCTTTTAAGGAAGATACAATCTTCTACTTGAAATTCCATGTTCCTGTTTTTCAATTCAGTAAAACTTTTCTATTTACTCTGAGAAGTGAGCATCCAAGCTCTAACCTCTAATAATCTCAATGGTCCCCTGAACCATCACATGATCCAGAATCAACACCTCACCCATCTCATTCCAATGAACTGGTGCTAAACATTTTCAAACATACCTCATCTCATAAGGTAGCTTTCCAACACTGGATAACTCTCTATCTTTCTCTCTCTGACTTACCATTAGTCTGAGGATAATAAACTGTACTGAATTCTGTCTATATACTCATCGCCTTCCTTAACCTTTCCAAAACCTGGAAGTCGCAATAGAGTCTTCATCTGATAAGATAGACCTTGAGTGTAACGCCCTACTACCTTAGAGTCGTTACTAAGTGAGTTTTAAGACAAAACTTTGTGCACTTAACTCGCTAACCGAGGTTTTGAAACGAAAGTGTGACTAATTAAAAGTTAAGGCTGTAATCTTTAAAAATGCATTGTTTCAATAAAAACTTCTAGTAATAAACATTTGGGATCCCAAAATAAAGTTTGAAAACTATTTACATCTTGAAATAAGTTTACAGTTGATCAGTTCTAAAATCATAGATTATTACAGCCATTTTCGAATAAACCCCCAACCAAAGCAGTCGGGCAGGCCAAACATGCACGCGTCGCTTCACGCTCTCCGTACTCATGGTTGGTTGACTCAGTCTTTGCCCTTACCTGCAACACGGAGCACCCGTGAGCCGAAACCCAGCAAGAAAACTCATGCAGAACATAACATATGCAATTTATACAGTTTATCATAACAGATAATCCACAGATAAACAAGTCAACCATTAGACTAAGCAAACACGGCCATGCCGCCCCAGAAGCCTTACCGAAGCCTGGGGTATCGGTTCTCACCGTAAGGATAACACATGTATCCACCGGGCCCTGCCCTGACTATAAGCATTCCATGTGCTAAGTGTTACTTCCGGCTCCGCTGCCGTACCCGGCCTACGCCGCACTCGGCCCTTGCCGTTCATTTCATTATAATCATATATAGCATAAATCAAGCAACATTCAAACAAATGCCAATTTATTTAAATCTGCACCCTAACATGTAATGCAATATAAGGCCATGCCCGACAATCATCTCATCATGCAACATGCAATATAGGGCCGTGCCCCGCAATCACACTATGGGCCCATGCCCTATCCTACGGGTGTTATAGTTTTCTTACCTACTTCCCGAGCTTTCCGATGCACCAAGGCCACAAGCACGGTCCTCTAGCACGAGCCTCCTCGAAATCCTAGTCACAACACACATACAACACTTTTAATACTAACCAACCCAAAACCACTTCCCGGGACCAATCCCGCACCCTCGGGACCTCTAAAACCTTAAAACAACACCCCGGAGACATCCCCCGAACCCCCGGAGCAAAGGCCTAAAATTGCCAAAAATGACATCCTGAAATTGGCCTTGTGCCGCGGCACAACTTTCTTGTGTCGCGGCACCCAGCAAGTCAGGGGCTCCACGCCGCGGCACGCAAAAACTGTGCCGCGGCACGCCTTCGCAGGCCCAGAATTCTGGGTTTTCCTTCGCGTTTTCACCAAGTTAAAACCTTCCCAAATCATACCAAACCAATACCCAAACCCCAAAATCAATTTAAGACTTTAAATGGACCATCTAACAACCCATAAACACTAGATTCAAGCTCAAAACACAATCACACTCACAAATCCACCCAATTGATTCCAACTTCAACAACTTAAACCCATAGGCCAAAAACACAAACCCAAGCTTGAAAAACCTAAACCATACCTCAAAAATCTTAAACCACAACAGATAAAACTCTTAAAATTGTCTAGGATCCTTACCTTTAAGTGGAGAATCCACCCTTTGCTTCCTTGAATCCATCTCCAAGTCTCCAAAAATCAGCTCCTTCCCCTCTTCTTCTTCTTCTTCTTCTTCTTCTAGCTTTTCTTTCTCTTTATTTTTTTAACAAAACCAAACAATGAACAAGCCCCAAACCGTGTACCCCATATAACCCAGCTGCCATATATCAAATTCCCAGCCAAATGACCATTTTACCCCTCCTTGCCTATCCTTTCCCAACTAAACCTCAAGGGCACTTAAGTCCTTTTACTTCTATTTCATTTCTACCATTTTCTATCTAGAACTTGTTACTCTCAGCAGTAACTAATGGTTACCCAGGTTACCCAATCACCAATAACCATTACCCGCTAAATCTCAATCTTAACCATAAAATTCCCAAAGTACCCCTAGACTCCTCCCGAGCCGGGTATAGAAATCCCGCTGTGACTCTTAAGTTAACTAGCTCTCTAGGACCGTCTCGGCACGTGCATCACAATAATAACACCACACTCACGTGGTACAATTCACAGAATACAATTATCACATATATGCCATCAGCGGGCTAAAATTACCAATTTACCCCCATCATGCAAACGGGGTCCACATGCATAATTATTTCACCTAACATGCATACTAACCACGTAGTCATGCATTTCAATGTTCAATTAGTCATATAACATGCTTTAAATCATAACTATGCATTAAACTCATAAAATCACACATAAATTCCATTATGCCCTCCAGGCACACTAATCAAGGCCCTTGAGCCTTAATAGCGATTTTGGGTCGTTACATTGAGTTTCATGAAGGCGCTCTATCCCTCTCACCAAGAGATTTGAATACTGATCAGCTGTATTACTTGTTCTTACTGACAGAATTGAATTCACTTGGGAAAATGGTCACAATGACTCAATGCCAACTCATACTGACCCAATAACTTGGGCAATCCCACCGCGAAACCCTTCGCGATGTTTTCTTGTTTCCAATATATAATACTCAAAGGCTACAATGGCCTCACCGATTCCTGATACTCTGTCTGACCTGCTACCAGGCTAAGAACTTTACCACGCATTCCATTACCTCCCTCTCCATCTCAGGCCATCACTATAAAGATTTCATATCCTGTTACATTTCCATGATGCCTGAATGAAGAGAATACAAGAGTAGCATGAGATTCATCAAGAATCTCCCAATTAATCTTAGTGTCCATTGGATCCCAAGTCCGATCCTTATACCACAGTAAATCCATACCTGACACTGTATAATTCTTAGCTAATCCAGCTAAGACCTTTCATTCAATCTTTCCTATCTGTGGTTCACTTAGTCATCTTTCCTTTTGATCATTTCCGAAATGATAATCTCAAACATAAAACTGGCCACCTGGCCCACCGGAAACTCTACTCTAGTTCTGGTCAGATCCTTTAACCAACATATTGCATAGGCAATTACTTTTCTCTGCCACTGAGATGTTGTTATCCCCAAAATTTCAGTTCGATGATGTAGCAATCAGAAGTGACAAGTGGCAATGCATGGTCAGTAAAATGAACATTAATAGTAAATAAATGTGTTGGCTCTTCGGAGTTGTGATAAAGTGATCTGACCGATCTGATAGAATTTCTGTCCGACCGGTGAAGATTTTTGACTGACCAGTCAAGTGTCATGCTAGACCAGAGATGTGCCATGTTAGACCAGAGATGTGTCATGACCGACTAGTCAGGTGTTTGTCCAACCAGTCAGGTGCTTGTTCGACCAGTCAAGTGTTTGGCCGACCAGTCACTTGTCTTGGCCGACCAGTGAGGGTTTGGCTGACCGATGAAGTGTTTTGGCTCTCCAGTTTTCCTTTTGGGTGTGATGTGGACCGACTAAACAGATCATTGCTATGCAAGAGATCCCAGTAACTACTTCAGCTAGAATCGGTCATACCTGCATGGGAATCTCTCATATTATCCCAAAGAATCGCATATTGTTGTATTTTAAATATTATTATTAATTAAATATTGTGAGAATAACAAAAAGGACCCGGTCAAAGGGAATATCTGATGTACGATCCATGAGCCTATAAATAAATGGCTCATGGTATCATTTTAGGGATCTGATCTTTTTAGACAGAGAAAACCCTCTCGTTTTGAGATTTTGGGGACTGTTACTTGGGGCATTCTTGGGGCATTTTCTGTGAGGTTAGAGAGATAAAGCTTGTATTCTCTAGAGAGAGAAACTCTATATTTTTCTACTTGCACTTAAGAAACTCAGTTGGCTCAAGTTCATCTGATCGTAAGTGTAGGCTAAATATATCACAACTCCAAGTGGATTAGGCTATTACCAACAAATTGGGGCTGAACCACTATAAAATTATCTGTGTCGTATTTTTCTCTTAAGGTTCATTGTAGTTTTGACATCTACTTGTCGTTGGCCAAAATCGTGGTCAACATTTTGGTGCTTTCACTGAGAGCCTGAAGAGAAGAAACACACGATTATCATATAGAAATGGCGCCCAAGAATACCAATGTGGCATCCAAAAAGTCAGGCACGTTAAAAGAGCCTGCTAGATCAGAATATCCGGGACCGTAGAACCCAGAGACTGAGCCCAGGGTGTTTCTCGAGGAGACCACTCTAGAAGTTGAACAACTCTAGGAAGCAATAGGCGCTTTCCAAGAGGAGATTATGCAATTCAATGCTCGGCAGGAGTCTTTTCCTGAAGAGATGGCCAAGCAGAGAGTTGTGTTAGAGCAGCAAAGGCGCGATATGGAGGCCAGAAGCGAAGAGCTCAGACAGCGACAGGAGGAAGTCGACCAGAGACATCATGAAGCAGCACTTGCTCTAGAAGCGGCTACCCAACTGGCCCAAGCCAATGCTCAAGTCGCAGCACGAGCAGCCTCCCAGGGAGCAAGAAATAATAATGCTGATCGGAGGACCACTGACAGAGTCAATTCTCGTGGACCGGAAAGAAGCAGGAGTAACCCCCTGGTCAGAAAGATGACGGAGTCCGCTCTAGAACTGCATCAACACAGAGGGAGAACTCAAGAACTCCCTCCAGGAGCCACCGATCAGAAACTTCTAGATCAGAGAGTCACCGATCGGGCAGTAAAAAGACTCCACCCAAGCAGGATCGAACTAGGACTCCTCGAGAAAAGAGGACTTCACAGTTCAAAGATGGGCATGGTCGTGATGAGGCTGATTGTCATCACACCAACCAGTCAAAGGATAAAGAAGACAACAACCCACAAGGAGGAAAAGACTGCCCGGGACGTATCGAAATGCCTCCACTGCACCTCGGCCAGCAGCGTAGTAGGAGAGAGCAAGTCCCATGTAGTTAGCCCTCTGAAAAATCGAAGAGTACGGTGTTCGATTAGGTAGGAGAGCATGCTTCTCGGAAGGATCTGAGGGAGGTTATCACCAACAAAAGGAGGACCGTCCCGGTCGAAGGGCAAAATCTGAACCGCCGTGCCAGTCAAGTAAAAATACTTGACGATAGTGCACCAGATGGTAATGCTCGACCAGGCGGTCAAGACCTTGGAACTTCGTCAGTTGCACCAGCCATCCAAGCCCAGCTTGACGTGCTAACAGCTGCAGTGCAAGGTTTGTCAAGACAACCTTCCGGGATAGATGCGATAGACCACCGGAGTGGCAACCCATTTTGTGCCCGGATTAGAGCAGCCCAGCCGCCGGCAAAATATAAAGCACCGATTCTGCCAATATATACAGAAAAGGTAGATCCCATCAAACATGTTGGGAAGTTTGAAGACTAGATGGAATTGCTCGGAGTAAGTGACGATTATCGGTGTAGAGTTTTCCCGACTACTTTGTCAGATACCGCCCAGGAATGGTATTGGAAGTTTAAGCCGAACTCCATTGCCTCTTGGGAAGCATTCAGGAAGGAGTTTTGTAGACAATTCAACACTGCCCAGACTCCACCAGTTTATGCCAACCACTTGGCAGATATCAAACAAGGGAAAGATGAGTCTTTAAAGAATTATATATAGAGATTCATGAGAGAAGCCAATAGAGCAACTGCTGTAGGAGACGAGGGGAATATGGTTGCCATATCCGCTGGGATAACTTATCGGAGCCCTTTGTGGGATAGTATTCATAGAAATCCAATTTCACCACTTCAACAATTTCTTGACCGAGCAGACAAGTATATGAAATTGGATGATGCAATCGAGAAAGAGGAGAATGGCATAAACAATCCGGGCGGATCAACTGACTCTCCTAATAATGGTGGAAAGAAACGTGGAAATAACGGGTCTGACCACCATGAGTAAAAGAAAGCAAAGTTGAGTTCAAACGAAAAGCCAACCAAGTATGAGCCTCAGTTCACTAATTACACCACTCTCTCGACCAGCCGAGCAGAAATATATCTTGCTAGTCATGAAGAGATTCCCTACAAGAAACCTCCACCCATCAGGAAAGAGATGAGGAAGAGGGATATGAATAAGTTTTGTCGTTTCCATGGAGATTATGGTCACGACACGAATGAATGCAATCACCTCAAGGACGAGAAAGAGTTTCTTCTCCGGCCGGGCAAGTTGAGAAAGTACCGGGCAGAGACACCCCAAGGAGAAGGAGGCAGCAGCAATCCTGGGTTCAAACGACAAAGATCTCCACCCTTGCAGCCCGGACCTATGGACTTTACCTTAGACACTATATGTGGAAGTCCACACTTGGCTGAGGATAGCAATGAAGCAAGGGAGAGGTATGCTGAGCGGGAGTGCTAGGATCAGAAGCCACTAGAACGACGAGCGTCTGTGAATATATTATTTCTAAATACCGCTTTCAAAGTGGTAGTTTAATTTCAAGTTGTTTAACTTGTTATTTAAATTTGGTTTATGAGCTGGTTATTTGCTGACCAGTCATCTATTTTTGAACAATTTTTGTTGTTTAAGAATCGTTATTAGACACGTTTCGTCCTTTTTAATTTACGAGTAATAAAAGAGACTACGCGCAGCGTGGTCGATTCTTGCTACAAATGTGCATGTGTGTTAATTATTCGAACAGTGTTCAACTGGTCAGAAAAATCAGACAGTGTTCAACTGGTCGATACGTTCAAGCAGTGTTCAACTGCTCGAATATTTTCAATATATTCTATGTGTTTCACGAGCAATAAACTACTCGAACAGATTTGGTCAAGTAGCAAGTGACCCAGGATCTTTCGACCCTCGATCATTTGGGGGGCACATGGGGTATACTTTATATAATTTAACACAGGCAATAAGAGCACGAGTTAAGATGTCTGTTTTTGGGTTGACTTGTAAGTTTTTGAAGTCCAAAAAGGCCATTAAGCTAACTTGTTTGACAAAGCTTAAGTAACTTGGAATTTTTTTAAAATTTTCAAGTTTGAAGCAGATATTCGTGTGATAATAAACATTGTGGTCATAAAATGTTAGAGCAATAAGAGTGTGAGAAAGTATACTTACTATGGACTTATGAAATGTCTAGAATTTATAAAGTTAGAAAACTAGGTACTCATGCGAAAATATAAGGCATACATCAGAGTGACTTTACTATTCACAAAAAACTTATAACTTTTTAAGTCTAAAAGGACTTAGAATGTTTCAAGTTAGCAAAGAAAAGTAAAGTATAAATGCCAATAGCTCGGCTGTACGAGAAAAATATCAAAGTTGCTAAGCAACAATTGTTTTCACAAGAAAAAAGAGTAAACTACTGGCGAGGTACAAAGTTTAGCTGATCAGGTGCAAAGTTTTCCTGGTCGGGAGAGCAGATACAACTTCCCTGGTCAACTGAGCATATATCACTGGTCGGGTAGTCTGTTGTTGAGCATGACTAACAGCGATGAGTCCCTGGAATGAATCAAACAAAGACGAACAAATGAATGCAAAGTAAATACTACATAGTGAAAAAATTTCTTGGAGAAGAGAAGTCAATTTTTCCCCAAGATTGATTGAGAGAAATCAATCTCTCAAAATACTTTTGGGAGATTCGATCAAGGTGCTTTGATGGTTTTTGGTGGGGTAAGTTTTAGGCATAGGCTTAAGTGGCTATGCCATATGCCCGAGCGGATGTCGAGTGTGCCTAAGTAGGCCCACGCGCGTGTCCGAAGGTTGGTGTCCGAGCAGCTGGGGGGCTACATCCGATCGGTTGGTTGCGTGTCCAAGGTAGGGGTGTGTTTGAGTGGCTTGGCTGTGTGTCCGATCGGATGGGGAGTGTCCGAGCAGCCAGGCGTGCATCTGAAAGGTGGTGCCCTGGCGTCCAAGCAGAAGGTGAGGGTGTGTCCGAGCGGCTTGCATGGAGTGTCTGAGCAGCTTGGGAGAAGAATGTACAAGTGTCCGAGTGGTTAGAAGAGGATAACCGGTCGACCATACACATGCACTTCCAATAAGCTATTTCCGAGGAGTTAGGCTATCCTACTAGTCATGTACGAATATGAGGGCCAAAAATAGTAGCCGATTGGCTAGAGGATTCCAAGGCGACAACAAATCTCAAGAGCATGGGGCACAAACATGTTTTCCTACTCATGGGATACTACAACAAGATCAAAAAATAGAATTTGAAGAAATCAAAAGACAAGTTCAATCGTGGGTTGACGTGAAAGTTATCGACCGGATGGAAGCTTTTGGATGACCTCAAAAACATTTTGCTAGAAGAAAAGTTTATCATACGAGTAAATCGTATAATAAACTTAGGGGGCGAATGTTATCCCCAAAATTTCAGTTCGATGACGTGAAAATCAGAAGTGACAAGTGACAATGCATGGTCAGTAAAAGGCACATTAATAGTAAATAAATGTGTTGGCTCTTCGGAGTTGTGATAAAGTGATCTGACCGATTTGATAGAATTTTTGTCCGACCGATGAAGATTTTTGACTGACCAGTCAAGTGTCATGCTAGACCAGAGATGTGCCATGTTAGACCAGAGATGTGTCATGTTAGACCAGAGAAGTGTCATGACCGACCAATCAGGTGTTTGTCCGACTAGTCAAGTGTTTGGCCGACCAGTCACTTGTCTTGGCCGACCAGTGAGGGTTTGGCTGACCGGTGAAGTGTTTTGGCTCTCCAGTTTTCCTTTTGGGTGTGATGTGGACTGACTAAATAGATCATTGCTACGCAAGAGATCCCAGTAACTGCTTCAGCTAGAATCGGTCATACCTGCGCGGGAATCTCTCATATTATCCCAAAGAATCGCATATTGTTGTATTTTAAATATTATTATTAATTAAATATTGTGAGAATAACAGAAAGGACCCGGTCAAAGGGAATATCTGATGTACGATCCATGAGCCTATAAATAAATGGCTCATGGTATCATTTTAGGGATCTGATCTTTTTAGACTGAGAAAACTCTCTCGTTTTGAGATTTTGGGGACTGTTACTTGGGGCATTCTTGGGGCATTTTCTGTGAGGTTAGAGAGATAAAGCTTGTATTCTCTAGAGAGAGAAACTCTATATTTTTCTACTTGCACTTAAGAAACTCAGTTGGCTCAAGTTCATCTGATCTTAAGTGTAGGCTAAATATATCACAACTCCAAGTGGATTAGGCTATTACCAACAAATTGGGGCTGGACCACTATAAAATTATCTGTGTCGTATTTTTCTCTTGAAGATTCATTGTAGTTTTGACGTCTACTCGTCGTTGGCCAAAATCGTGGTCAACAGATGTCATAACAACCCACAAACTGATTCTGATATGCAAGAAGACTCAGAACTCTTTCCCAAGGCACCTGAAATATTCTTTACCACCCAAGGACCTCCTGCCCCTAAGGCGTTCCTTAACCTTGGAAAATATCCACAGAGAAAATACCACAATACCATCGTCCAAGACGATCACAGATCCCATTCAAATAAACCTCTGAATGCTCTGTTCATCTGATTCACAAACACTTGGCAATAAACAAATTCTCAAGACATACTCAGCACTCCTAGTGCTCTTATCTGATACAAACACAGTCTTTTATATATTTTTCTCCTTGATATCTAACTGGTACTAACCAAATCAAATATCCACCTTATCTCATAACTAAATCCTTTAAATCTTACAACTTTGCTGAGCCATTCAACACAATGCCTTAAACCTGAATCTATTCCTGGCACTATTCCAATCACCATTCTATCTCTTCATATAAAAGAAACCCTGGCAAGTCCCCTGGAAACACATCCAGAAACTCACAGACTAATCCAGTCCGTCCTGATCCCACTGGCACAATCTAAGTGATATCCATCACACTAGCTAAAAGTTCCATGCATCTCTCTGCCATAAAACTCTAGCTCTCAATACAGATGTCACCAGCATACCAAATCTATGCACAGTGCCAACTGTCACAAGGCTTTCCACTCTCAAGCCCAAGAGTTACTATCCTTTCCTTGACATTTAAAATTACCCCACACTTACTTAACCAATTCAAATCCAGAATCATACTGAGCCAGTCATAACCAGCTTTACCCAAAACCACTGATGAGTCCTTTTTATCATAACCCAACTCATCTCTTAAGTCACCAATACGATATTGCCTTCCCACTACAACATAATCATGTGATCTGCATATCATCTCTATGCTTCTCTATATGAAACAAATAAAGAAACAGCATGGCACCAAAACCAGTCAGCATAACTCAAAACTCAGAACTAGAAAACTGACCTGTCACCCCTGAGGAACTAGTCTCAGTCTCAAATTCTGACTGCATCGGAATGAACATTCGAGCTGGGGTCGAGCTGTCCATCCCCTTTTGCTCATCCTTCTTAGCCTTGGGCAATTCTTCATGATATGCCCAACCATATCACACGCAAAACATGCCCTTGCTCGGCATTCTCCCAGATGATGCCTCTTGTACCGAGCTCATTCTCGGTAAGTCTTCGAGCTTTCCTTCTTGCTCGCTCCAATAAGTGGAGGTACCACTATCTGAGTTCTGTGCTCTCCAGCACTCTGCTGCCCAATCTGATGTTCTGCGCTCTCAACAACAAGAGCCTTCCCTACCACCTGAGCATAGGTAGAGATTTCATGCACTGGGGCAACCCTAATTCCCTGAACTATTATGGGATTCAACCCTTGAATAAACCTTTCCTTCCAAGCTACATCTATAGGTACCATGTCAAAAGCAAACTTGGCCAACCCAACAAATCTACTAACATACTCAGTTACTGTTGCATTACCCTGAACAAGATTCAGAAACTCATTCATCTTAGAAGTCTTGGCTACATCACAATAATACTTCTCATTAAACAGTTGCCTGAATTCTTTCCAGTCCATCATAGCTGTGTCTCGTGTCTGGGATACCACTTCCCACCACGTCCGGGCATCATCCCGCAATACAAATGTCGCACAAGCCACCCTATCGTGACCTACCAGCCCCATACTGTCCAGAATGGAACTGATCATGCCCATCCATTGCTCAGCTCTAAATGGATCTAGGCCTCCCTCGAAGACTGGAGGGTAGTACTCCTAGAATCTTCCACAAAGAAATCTCCATCTATTCTCAACCCTAGACTGAGCCAAAGCTGGTGCCACTCCTGGCACAACAAAGGAAGAGGTGCTCCCCAACAGATTCTGCTATTGCTTTAGACACCTGATCTCTTCCTCATGCTTCTGCAATCTTAATTGCAAATCTGTGAGCATCTGCTGAAAATTCATAGGAGAAGCTGAAGAATTGATACCCTGGCTGTAATTCCGAGCCTCTGTATAACCACCACCAGGCCTCATTATCTGCCTTGGATATAAACCTGCTGATTGAATCTATAGTCAATAACTTGACCCATTAAACATGATGAGCATATCAAGAGTTTTCCCCACGGGATCAATCTTACCACACCACATTCACAAACCACTTGCAGTGCTATAAACATGCCCATGGCACTCATACATCAATCATAATCCCTGCTCTTCCAACATTCACATCATGCCTCCAACTCCAGCATGCATATATCACATTTATATATTCATGGAGTAGGTCATCATATAATCACATTTATATATATTCACGGAGCATATAATCATATAGTCAAGAGCCAGGCTCTATCAGAATCTCATGGTCCCTAATACAATGTGCAGGTAAAGCATTTACATTCTATTTAAGCAGTTAAGCACATAACTACAGAAATAGTTACCATTCCCTGAGTGAAGCTATCTTCAGTGACGAGTGTACATGCCCAGCTTGTCCTCAGGAACCATAAACCTTTGCTCGCTCTGATACCAAATTGTAACGCCCTAAACTCCAGGGACCGTTACGGTGCACATTCCAAACAGTGCTAAACTCGCTAATCGAGTCATTTGGCCATAAACGTGTAACTAAGTATGATTAGCGGTTTAGGGATTAAAAATTTCAGTTAAGATGTAACGTTACACTAGAACGTTTACTGTATACATTGGGATTCCAAAAATATAATTTAAAGGTCTATTACAAGAAAATATTTACAACCAGCCGATCTAAGCGGCAAAACAAGGTTTAGCCCTAGTTCCTCTCCTTCAAACCTCGGCCGTGGCGGTCGAGCAGCTGCATATGTACACATCGTCACCTAAGCTCTCAACCTCAAGGATGGTCCAGCTTTCTTTTGCCTTTACCTGCACCACATAGCACCCGCGAACCGAAGCCCAGCAAGAAAACTCAATATGCTCATGAACAGTCATATCATGATATCAAATCATATATGGCATGCCTAGAAAACATAGCTCTATTCAAGCATGCAAATAAATTCAAACAATGCTGGGGAATCGAGGATAAAAAAAAATCCTGCCCTCCTGATTGGATGACTATCAAGTCAATCCTAATCAAATAAGTGATTTAACACTTGAGGTTCTGGTAAACCATACTGAGTGACCGACAAGCAAGTCACTACGGGGCTCAATACCCAAAGCCATTCAAATGATGATCAGAATAATCATACAGAGCTTATAGCCCTGAACAGATGAGTGAATATCACTTTGAGGTTCTGTTAACCATACTGAGTGACTGACAAGCAAGTCACTATGGGGCTCAGTGCCCATAGTCGTGTAACAAAACCGTTACCTGGGCTTGCCTGCAATGGCTCTATTAGATGAGTGACTGATCGGTAGTCACTAGCTTAAACAGATGAGTGACTGCTGGGTAAGTCACACAAGCGCTTTTAGTTTTCATCGAACTTGAGGTCAGTCCGGCATTAACGCTCTTCTGAGTCATTTAATGCAGATGTCGATTAGATTTAATCTTTATTGGCTTGCGTTGAACACGCTAAGGCCGTCCTGACTTATGAGTCAGCACTGTGTGACCAGTGCCCAGTACCACTGCCGAACTTGACTAATAAGTCATAACTTCACAGTTGATACTGACACCTTTGCCAATTCTGACTAATTAGTCAGTACCATGCACAAGTAAGCAATGCTACCAGTATATATCATATGTTAAATATCCAAAAGTAGGGCATTCAGCATGCTTACTTAACAGTTGCTAGCATAATTATGATCATGCACAAACACAGAGACTCAAGCTCTGAATAGTCTCATATTCAATATTCATGGCATGCCTTAATCACATGTTTCTCGTGCAACACATGCATCACATTTAATCACTTGACATGCCTCAACAATAACCATGCATGTCACATTTAAACATCCAACATGTATCAAGAATAACCATGCATGTCACATATGGGGTGAAGTTTTCTTACCTCGGGTTCGAGCAAGAATTAGTAAAAGAACCACCCTTGAAAACGACCAATCCTTTGATCCTTTAGCGGTCACCTAGTCATAACCAAATATGGAATCCCATCAATAAAATAAATCATAAAAAGGTTTGTAATCTAAAACCTCACTCCCGGGATCCACCCCGCACTCTCGGGACTCTTAATCTACCCAGACGGGGTAAAGGAACTAACCCCCGAGCCTTAAAAGTCATCCCGAGCCCTAAAATAGGTTGTTGGAAAATTCACTAGCGCTGGGGTGCTGCCCCAAAGTCAGAGAAGCCCAAAACCTGCCCTGCCTAGCGCTGGGGCGCCATCAACAGACCAGAAACTTTTCTGGTTTCCCTCCTTGCAATTTCCCCCTGAAACCAAGCCTCAAAACTAATCCCAAACATCATCCAAACATCTAATTCAACCCCTAAACTTCATCTACAACACACCCTCATCAAACCCCAAGCAACCAAACTCAAGAACTTCCATTAATTCCCAACTAACCACATCAAAATCTCTTGACTAAAACTAACAGAAAAACAGGGTATAAACCAAAGATTTCAATGGCTGAATTTCTTACCTCAAGCTTGATTTAGATCCCCTTCAATGATTGAACCAAGGTCCTAAGCCCTCAAGCCTTGCTCTCCTAGCTTGGATCCTCAAATTGGCTCTCAAAAATTGAAAGGAAGGAGGAGGAATAGGTACGGGAAGGAGAGATGAGGATGATAATGATGCTCTGTTTTCTTATATCTTCTACAGCTTTCTAAACTTAAAGGGCTGATATATAACTTAGGGGTGAAAAGACCATTTTGCCCCTAGGTCAAATAAAGGCTTCTTCTAAAGACTCCCAAGGGTAAAATCGTCCTTTCTTGCCTATTTCGTTAATTATAATTAACACCCTCCAATTCCCGCTATTCTCAATATTATCAAATACCAATAATTCATATCCCGTTACCCTTTAATTCCTGGCAACGTTCTAATCACCAAATTACCCCGAGACTCACTCTGAGCCCCGGACTTAATCCCGTTATGACTAGACCGAAAACTTGCCTTCCATGATCGTCTCATGCCGAATGGCTCGAACCAATTCACATACAATGTGGTATTATTTATAATTCACCCACATGCATGAAAATACACAATCACGCCCTCAACGGCCAAATTACCAAAATACCCTTATAATTAAATGTGGACCTATATGCATGCATTTATCATCATATAATAATATAATTCACATAAACATGCATATAATCATTAAATAGCATAATAAATCAATTATGGCCCTCCCGGCCTCCTAATCAAGGTCCTAAACCTTATTAGGAAATTTGGGGCATTACACTATGTTGTTTCCCTTGAACACAAACTTCACGAAAAGATAAGTTAACATGTTTATAATTTGACAATATACCTTGTTTTGAGTTCCATATGACTAGCTTCACTCATATGTCCCATTCGGAGATGCCACAACTAAGAATCTGCACCATTGTGCAGTACAAAAGTTGCTTGTGGTGGTGGTACAGTGTTGCCCTTTAGAGCATATAATCCATGCTTCTTGATACCTTTAAAGACCACTAATGAGCCATTGGTAATCCTCACCATACCATTGCTAATCTTGTAATCATAGCCTTCATCATCAAGAGTTCTTAATGATGTTAAATTCCTTTTCAAATGTGGAATATACCTCACTTTGTTGAGTATTGCCATCCGAACGTTTAATAGATATGGAACCAATTCCAATTACCTTGCATTGTTGATCATTTCCCATAAGGACATTGCCACCATGAACATCATGAAGGTCCATAAACCATTCTTTAACAGGACACATGTGGTATGTACAACCACTGTCCAAGATTTGGTTTGGTGTCACTGCTAAAAGATCTCCATCAGAGTTGTAGCAGTTGTCTCCAGTAGTTTCCTCATATTGAGATGCCTTAGTTTCTTCTTCCTTTTTCTTTAATTCCCAGGAGTGTCTTATCAAGTGACAAACTTTCCCACAATGATGACATTTTCTGGTTTCTTTTGATCTTGAAAATCTGTGATTAGACTTGGAATGACCCCTTTCCTTTGAATAACCTCTAGAGAAGTGTCTTCTTGGTTGTCTCCCTCGAACAATGAGACTTTCATCATTTCTTTACTGTTTGGCTGCTTTATCCAAAGTCATTTCTGCATCTCTGGACCAAAGAGTACTCAACACATCTTCAAGAGTTAATGTGTCATGACTATACATAATCATAGTCCTCATTTCCTTGAATTGATTGAGAAAACCATTGAGTAGGATCACAACTTGATCCTCTTCTTTAATATCCTCTCCCATGTTGGCAAGACCAAGAACAATATTTTTCATGTCATCAAAATTCTACTCTAGAGATGTAGTTGCATTCATCTTGAATCCATAGAGTTTACCTTTCAAGAAAACTTTTGATGCAGTAGATTTTGCTATGAAGAGTTGTTAAAGTTTAGCTCATAATCCAGAAGTTGATTTCCCCCCTATGACTTGTCGCAGTACATTGTATGAGAGGTTCATAACAATGGCAGATCTTGCTTGTTTTTCTGCCAAGTCCTTCTCTTCCTTCTTACTCGGGTCTTCTTCTTTAGCATCTTTTGTATAACTAATTAAAACACCAACAAGTTTCTAATAAATCAAGATAGCATCATCTTTTCTTTCCACAGACTAAAATCCCCGGTGCCATCAAATTTCTCTAAATCTAATCTTGCAGATGTTGAACCCATGTTGTTTTTTTTTCCAAGATTCTTTGAACTTGTCTTCAAAAAATTTGTGTTTCTCCTTCGTTCCAAACCTGTCTCTGATACCATTATTGTAAACAGACAACACAAACTCAAAGCATACAAGTATAAAATCTAAAAAACACTACTAACAAAAGAACTAAGAATTGAAATGAAAACACAAGCAGGAAAGGATAAGAACATGACCAAATTTATACTGGTTCAGACAATAATATGTTGACCTACTCCAGTTTCCTCCAAATGAGGTTCCACTAAGATTATAATCTCGGTTACAACCTACTGATTCAACAAGCCAAAAGCTTGACTCAACACCTATACAAGTGAACAACTTCCAGGAAGAACCAAGACTCATCTCACAATATAAGCTCTTCGTCTTTCTCACTCAAGACTCTCAACTCTCTCTTGCTCCCTTACAATTCACACAATGTGTTTCCCAATCTCTCTCTTCAATCTCTAAAACTTAATCTAATAAATGAGCTGAACTGAAACCTCTTTAAATAGATGCAGGGGCTAAACAAAGTGTAACAGAAATTAACTACCAATATGACAGTGATAGACCTCCGCTCACTTATATATATACACGTAAGAAAGGAAAAGCTGAGAAGGATGCCACGGTTACTGAAGGTGGTGATTTGTCAAAAGGGTAGTAACTTTTGCATGGGTTCGTTGTATGGGATTTGTTAGTGAATGGGTAGGGGAAAGGAATGTTTATGTACTGCCTTAGTAAGAGAATAAATAGAGGGAGGAAGCACTTAGAAGGGTGTGGAAGAATTAAGGAGGTTATATACCTATTTGTAGGAGAGAACCAGGCTCTCGAACATCTTGGCTATTTCAATACAAACAACCATTTTCATTCTGTTTGCTGTTGTGTATTCTCTGTTTTTAACTCAATTTGTAGGATTATCTTATCAGACAGCTGGTAGTTAATATGGTTAAGTGGCATGGTTAGTTAATAAGGATTATAATTCTATAGTTTTCTTATTCCATTTTTTTTTTCAATTTCTTGTTCTTGCCTGCAATTGTATCTTATTTCTCTTCTATACATAACACTTCGCTCATTTTTCTCTACTATCTCAAACACTTTCATCGCATCAAATACCATTCAATTTTCTTTTGTAATTTTCTTCTGCTACTTTATGTCTTCACTTTCTTCTGTTCTTCATTCAAGAACTCTGTCTCTTCATCTCTCCCTCCCATGGCTTTTTCTCCCACACATTCATCCACTACACCTATTGCACCAACATAAATCCCTACTTAACCACCCATGCTATAAAAGATTTGATCCATCTATTCAATCTTCAAACACCACAATTTTAGGCATAACAGCCGCTACTACTCTAGTTGAAGATGTATGGCTTCTTGATTCTAACGCATCTCATCATATTATAAACAACTCATTTCTTTTGTACAATGCAAACCCCTTCAACAAATATGACTAAGTCATTGTTGGTAACAGTTCAAAACAACCTATTCTATCTATTGGTTATTCAAAACTTCACTCTTCTCATAATGATTTTAGTTTGAATAATGTCTATTTTGTTCCGTCTTCAACTGCTAACTACTTAGTGTTTCTAAATTTTGTATTGATAGCAAAGTGCTTCCAGAATTTCATTCTAACTATTTTCTTGTAAAGGACTTGTTCCCAAAGAGAATTCTACACCAGGGCCACCTTTACAAGGGTCCTTGCACTTTTCTACCTATCTCAAAAGTCAAGACTCATCCAACATCTTTTATTTCTTTTCTTGATTCCATATTATCTGCTTGTATAAACTCTTTTGCTTGTACTTTCTTTTCTAATAAAACAAATCTCTTGGTGATGTTTGGCATGCAAGATTAGGCTATGCTAACTCAAAGATTGTAAATTTTGTTCTTGAGCAAAGACAGAAATAAGGAACTTTTTTGATATATTATTTTTGTGTGAATAATACATATATATACATGTATAAGATTACCCTAAAAAATACAATAAAATACTGACTTTAATGCCAAATCACCCTATTAACAACTTTCCTAGAATAAACAATATCAATAAACAAATCAGCTATCAAATAGCTTTAAACACTCATTCCTAATAATAGGAAAACTTCCTAAAATAGTTTGATTTTCTCCAACACTCCCCCTCAAGTTGGTTTAAAGATGTCTTCCATAGCCAACCTGTTATTCAAAAAATCAAACTATTTTTGAACAATCCTTTTGTGAAAATGTCCACTGCTTATTCTTCGGTAGGAACATAAGTCATGCAAATCACTCCTTCCTCTATCTTTTCTTTAATGAAATTTTTATCCACTTCTACATGCTTTGTATGGTCATGTAGAACCGGGTCATGAGCAATCAAGATAGAAGCCTTGTTATCGCAATACAGTTTCATAGGAGATGATTTAGATACCTTCAAATCTTCAAGTAATCTTGTTATCCACAATATCTCACACATACCATGAACAACAACTCTAAACTCAGCCTCAACACTACTTCTAGCAACCACATTATGTTTTTTACTCCGCCATGTGACTAAGTTACCTCCAACATACGAACAATAGCCTGATGTAGATCTTCTATCAACTGCACTCCCAACCCAATCTGCATCTGTATAGGCTTCAATTTGTAAATGCCCCCTTGACTTAAACATGAGTCATTTTCTAGGTGTTCCTTTTAGATACCTTGAGATCCTGTAGATAGCTTCAAAGTGTTCAGGTCCAGGTGCATGCATAAATTGGCTCATCGTACTCACTGAAAATGCTATATCTGGCCATGTGTGTGATAGGTAAATCAATCTCCCAAATAATCGTTGATAACGTTTCCAATCCTTCACATTCTCAGCTTGTGTAGGTTGCAATTTGACATTTGGTTCAATGGGTGTTTCAATAGGCTTACGCTCTAACATACTATTCTCCTTACGCAGATCAAGAACATACTTACACTGATTAACGAAAATTCCTTCCTTGGACCTAGAAAATTCCATTCCAAGAAAGTATTTTAAAGACCCAAGTCTTTGTTCTCAAACTCCTCAGCAAGTCTCCTTTTTAACTCACCAAGTTCATTACGATCATCTCCAGCTAACACAATATCATCCACATACACTATTAAGACAACCACCTTCCCTTCCTTTGAATGTTTATAAAACATGGTATGATCGGCTTGACTCTGAGTATATCCATCACGCTTCAGCTGTAACGCCCTGGATAACCAAGACCGTTACACTGTGTGTTTAAAATAGTGCAAGACTTGCTAATCAAGTCATTTAAACAAAATGTGAATTCAATGTCATCAACGGATTAGGAATAAAAGATTTTGGTCATAAATAGGCTATTTTTATTAAAAATGACAATTTAACACATGGAAACTCAAAACAGGGTTTAGACGACTTAGTTACAACAAATTCCAAGAGCTACAAATAATTCAAGCCACTCTAATGGCAAAATTACATTTTAGGTTTCCGTCCCTGTACAATTCCTCGACCGTGGCGGCCGAGTAGCTGACAATGTACACCTCGCCCCCAGAGCTCTCCAACTCATGGTTGACTCAGCCTACCCTTGCTTTTACTTGCACCACGTAGCACCCGTGAGCCGAGAAAGCATGGTATCATAGCAAAACCAACGTCATTAATCAAATATTCCACAATGCACAACCAGGAACTCAGCTACTCAAAGTATTTATCCATTCAGTGATAACACTCAGCAGATTAACAGTTTATCATTCAGACAGTCAACCAATCTTAATCATAACACAACATTCACGTTCATAATCAACAAATTACCACATCATTCAAATAACATTCAGAGTCGGTGCCCTTAGTCGCATCCTCTATTTAACACACTGTCTTCGGTTCACTTGGGCCGCCCCCAATGTAATGCTCACTGACTCCGGCCAGCTTAACCGAGATCAGTGATAAATAAGCTGCCTCAGCTACCAGTGGCTGAGCCGCGCCCTGTGCGCAAATATTGATTCCGACACCCTTAGGCCGGTTATCGCATGTCCCATGGCATAATAATACCATCTCATGACATGATATACGAATATAGGGAGCTCTTAGTCCCATCGTGTCCACGTGGTTAATCACATTCACATAACAATGCATACAAACATAGGGAACACTTAGTCCCAGCCTAGCCACATAATCAGGTGCAGCTTTCTTACCTTTAGATCCCGCTAGCTCGCTCAATTGATCCTCAAGCACGATCCCGTCTGAACCTTAGCGCGTACCTAGTCACAGCCATAGATCAGAATCATCACCAAACTTCAAATCCAAAACCTAGCCTCGGGACCAATCCCGAGCCCCCGGGAAGCCCTAATTCCACCAAACGGGGTGGTGGAATCAAACCCCAAGCCTCCGGGCAAAAACCATAAGGAAAAACTCAAAAACCCCTTTCTGGAGACAGGGTAGCGCTACAGCGCTCTAAAAAGGGCGCTATAGCGCTACAGGCAGAACCAAAACGCCCAGAAAGCCCTAGCCTAGCGCTGTAGCGCCCAAAGGCTAGCGCTACAGCGCTAGTCACAGACAAGCAGCACCCTGCTTTCCCTCTTCGACTTTCCTCGAACCAAAACCCCTTGGAACCCTTCCAACCCTCAATTACACACCAAATTGAGTCTACCATCACCTATATCTCACCCCATACAACTCAATAACACAAGACCTAACCACATGCATCATCAAACTAGAAAAACAAACATTGAACCCAAGAACTGAAAGATTCAACCAGAAACTCAGATACTTTGAACATCAAAACCAGAACTTGTTACCTTTTATGGAGGATTTCAACCTTAGGTTATTCCTAGCATCCAACCAGCCTCAAGCCCTTCAACTCCTCAGGTTCACATCCCTTTATTCCATCCAAAACTCAAACTTAGAAACCATCTCATTAAAACCCAGAAAATCACATCAGGAAACCTTAAAGCTTACCTCAATTGACATGGCTAAAACCTGCTAATTCTTCTAGCTTCACCAAGGTCCTTAGCCCTAAGCTCCATCCTGAGCTTACTCTGGAACTCCAGCTCCAAAACTCATAAAGAATGGTGAAGAAATGACCCAGCCGAATGAGAGAGGGAGAGATAACTCTAAGTGTTCTGTTTTTCTTTCTTTCCTTCTTCTTCTCTTTTCCTTAAGCTTCTGAGTTAATCTACAACTTCCACTAAGACATAAAGACAGATGTTACTTATCCCTTATAGTTAAATGACCATATTGCCCTCCCAATTAAACCAAGCTTTTAGATATCCTAAGGGCATTTTAGTCATTGCTCCCAATTCCCACTAACTCCTCAAGTGTCCTAAATATTTACCACTTAATTCCCATCATCTAGCTAGTCACCAATTATATTTCTCAATACCAAATCATCTCCAATATATTCTCCAAATTCCCAGATACATCCCAGGCTCACATCGAGCCGGGTATAAATTCCTGCTGTGACTTTCCCGCTAAACCGCTTGTTAGGATCGCCTCGAGCCACATGCTGCAGACATACTCACATAATAATGTGGTCTCAACATTAACCTACCAATATACACATAAGTATGCAATTACGCTCTCAATGAGCCAAATTACCAAAATACCCTCACAACAGAGTATATAACCCCATGCATGCCTTTATCATCATATAATAATATGACCCACATAATCATTCATATAATCACATAATAGCACAATAAATCAATTATGGCCCTCCCGGCCTCCTAATCAAGGTCCTAAACCTTATTAGGGAATTTGGGTCGTTACATCAGCACTCTACCAAAGCGCTCAAACCAGACTCTAGGAGATTGCATTAGCCCATACAAGGACTATTTTAGTTTGCAAACTTTCCCAAAACCAAAAACTTTTTCAAACCCAAATGGAGGACTCATAAAAACTTTTTCTTCTAGATCCCCATTAAGAAAAGTAGTTTTTACATCTAATTGGTGCAAAGGCCAACTAGAATTAACATCAAGAGAAAGCAAAATCCGGATGGAATTTATTTTTACAACAGGGAAAATGTTTCTTGATAATCAATTCCATAGGTTTGAGCAAACCCTTTTGCGACAAGCCTAGCCTTATACTTCTCAACACTTTCATCAGCTTTGCTTTTTATTGTGAAAACCCATCTGCACCCAACAATCTTTTTATCCTTCGGTACTTCTACAATCTCCCAAGTACCATTTTACCTCAAGGCATTCATTTCCTCTAGAACTGCCAATCTCCTACTTGAATCATCTAATGCTTCTTGTATATTTCTAGGCACAAGAAGTTCTGAAATATTTGTAGTAAATGCTTTACGGTATTTTGACAAATGGTTGTAAGAAATATATTTAGCAATAGGATATTTTGTGCAGGTACGGATTCCTTTTCTTAAGGCAATAGGAAGATCTAAATTGGTTTACTCTGGGACTACTTCAACATTAGATTCAGGTTTAGTAAGAGAAGTAGGCAAAGTTGAAGTAGGAAGAGAATTACTTGGAATATTTGGAAGACCGTCGTTCAGGGCTTCCGTTTGACCATGCAATGGGATGATTACTTGGTCTTTATTTCTTTCAGTGACATTTCTCCTAGAATAAACCACAGGCTCAAGATTTTTACGATTTTTAATAAATCGCAGTATTTCTTTTGTCAAATTCACATTTAGTAGGTTGAGTTGTTTCCAATATTATATTAGGTAGAGGATCAATTTCCCAAAAATTTGATTCCACTAAAGTCTCCCCCTGAATAAAATTAATGGTAAAAAAGGGAGTATTTTCCATAAAAGAAACATTCATAGTCATATGAATACGTTTGGTAACAGGATTTAAACACTTGTGACCTTTTTTATTAGGCAATACCCAATAAAAAGACATTTTTTAGTTCTTGGTTCTAATTTGGATCTAGACCTTTTCAGAGTGTGAACATAGGCAGTACAACCAAATATTTTTAAAGGAATATCTGTATTAATTCTACACCCCAGAAACAATTTTTTTCAAGCAATCAAGTGGAGTAGTATACTATAAAACTCTAGTAGGCATCCTATTAATCAAATAAGAAGCAGTAAAAAAAACATCTCCCCATAATTATTTGGGAATATTCATGTAAAACATCATAGCTCTAGCCACTTCTAATAAGTGTCTATTTTTTCGTTCAGCTAAGCCATTTTGTTCATGTAAGGGCAAGAAGATTGCTGAATATTTCCCTTTTCCTTTAAAAAATTGCCTAATGTTTTATTAAAATATTCCGTTCCATTGTCAAACCTTAAAATATTAATTTTACTCTGAAATTTTGTTTCAATCATACAGTAAAAATATTTAAAAACTTGTGCCACTTCAGAATTTTCTTTCATTAAATAGACCCAACAAAGACGAGTATGGTCGTCGATAAAAGTAACAAACCATTTTTTACCTGAAACTGTGGTAACCTTGGAAGGCCCCTAAACATCGTTGTGAAAAAGATAAAAAGGTTGAGAAGGACAATAAGATTTTTTAACATAATTATTTTTGTGTCTCTTGGCCAATACACAACTCTCACATTGAAAAGATAAAGGATTTAATTTTTAAAAGAGTAATTGGTGAAAATGACCTCTTTTTTAAGTCATTTTGCACTCTGGTCTAGTTTTGATAATTTTTTACAAAATGGTCTTTGTCTAAAATTTTGATCAGCTGTCTAAAAATTTCGACCAGCTGTCTGGAGTGTCGAATGTCATTTTGCAAAAAAATTATCAAAACTAGGCCAGAGTGTAAAAGGACTTCAAAAAATAGGTCATTTTTCCAAGGTACTCTTTTAAAAATAAATCAGGGAACAAATGTTTTAAATAAGAAAAACTAGGATGACCCAACCTATAATGTCATATCATTATTTGATCATAAACAGAAAAAGAATAGATGCTACTAAGTCCTTGAGCGATTTCATTAATTGATAGAGTATCCTAAAAAAAGTAGAGACCATTAATCATCCTAGCACTACCAATTGTCTTCCCCAAGCATTGGTCTTGAAAAATACACTGAGATTCATAGAAAACAACACAACAATTAGAGTCTCTAGATAATTGACTAACAAATAGAAGATTACAATGAAGTTGAGGAACATGGAGAACAGATTCAAGATCTAATCCCTTAGATATTTTAACAAGGCCTTTTCCTGCAATAGGTGCAAGAGTCCCATTAGCTATCCTATCCTTTATATTACTTGAACATGGGATATATGATTCAAAAAATTTAGAAGAATTTTTCATATGGTTAGAAGCTCCAAAATCAATTATCCATGGAGCAGAAGGTGTTAAAAAAGAATGAAGAGCATACTTTTCATTACCTGTTTGTGCCACAGAAGCAACAGAAATACCAGATGATTGTGGGTTGGATTTCACTGGTTCATGAAGATGAACAATCTACTCTTTGGTAAAGGGAAGAGCTTCAGCCTCGTTAGCACTAGGAAACGTACGCCCAAATTTGTCTTGTGGTTTCCAGTTTGCTGGTTTCCCATGGATGCGCTAGCATGTCTCACAAGTGTGACGAGGCTTGTTGCAAAAATCACACCAGACCTGTGGCTTTTCATTGGATCTGTTATAGCCTCCTCCACCAGTAGTAGCTAGGGTAGATCCCTCAACAGTTGTTCCAACAGCCTTCTTTCCCAACATGACATTCCTTCGACTTTCTTCTCTTCTAACCTCCGAGAAGACTTCAGCAATAGGGGTAGAGGTCGTCGACCAATGATTCTCCCCTTCATTTCATCAAACTCAGCATTAAATCCAGCCAAAAACTTGTAAATCTGATTTTCCTCGACTGTCTTCTTATGATGTTTATCATCTTTAATAGATTCTCATTCATAGGTGTCGAAAAGAGCAAGATCTTGCCAGATTCTTTTCAACACAGTAAAGTATTTGGTAACATTGTCCTCACCTTGCTTTATATCACCAAGTTTGAGATTCAACTAAAATTTTTGGGAATGATTCTCTAAATCATAATACATCTGATTTACATTGTCCTAGAATTCTTTAGCAATAGGATAATACATATAATTTGAACTTATCTCCTCCTCCATAGAATTAACAAGCTAAGTCATCACCAAGGAGTTCTCTACATCCCATGTAGCATAAGCTGAGTCATCCTCCTTAGGAGTCTTCTTCTCTCCCGTCAAATAGCCCATCTTCCCACATCCTTGCATGTACATTTGAATTGATTGAGACCAGCGCAAAAAAATATCACCATTGAGTCAAATGGTGGTGATTTGAGCAGATTGTGATTCAAAAACATGTTTAGAAGATTCAAAGGTGTTTGGGTTTAGAGGATTGGTCAGTGGGATAGTGGTGGACTCGTGGGAGGTGTCAGACATCGTGAAGGAAGAGAGAAACTAGGGCCTGCTCTGATACCAAGACAGAAATAGGGAACTTTTCTGATATATTATTTCTGTGAGAATAATTCATATATATACACTTATAAGACTACCCTAAAATAATACAATTTAAAATACTGACTTTAACGCCAAATCACCATATTAACAACTTTCCTAGAATAAACAATATCAATAAACAAATAAACTATCAATTAGTTTAAACACCCATTCCTAATAATAGGAAAACTTCCTAAAATAGTTTGATTTTCTCCAACAAGCAATGTAACATTCCTTTTCAATACAATCACACAACATGCTCTTCATGGAATTAGCTAAAAGTCACAAGACACTTTTCTTTATCAACTTCCAAAGCTTCGTGTCCTTTAGAACTTATTCACACCAATCTATGGGTATCTGCAGCAGTCCCTGTAACTGATGGCTCACATTACTTTCTCTTATTTGTGGATGACCCTCTATTTTCGTGGTTATATCCACTGCACACAAAATCCCAAACACCTCAAACCATTAAAATATTTGCTGAAAATCAATTCAATCTCACAATTAAACATCTAAGGTGTGACAATGGAACTGAGTTTAAACCTTCAATACCTTATTTATCTTCTTGTGGCATTCAAATATCTATTTCATTTCCTTACACTTCTGCTAAAAATGGCAGAGTTGAAAAGAAACATAGACATGCAGTAGAAATAGGTATTTCTATGCTAGCTCACTCCAAACATCCCTTAAGTACTGGCTTCATGCATTTCGAACTGAAATATACAAGATTATAAATAGGTTACCAACTCCAGTACTTCAAATGAAGCCTCATTCACTCTATAACAAAGCACTCGATTACTCATATTTGAAAATTTTTGGTTGTCTTTGTTTCCCTTACATTAGGCCTTACAACTCCTATTAAGATCCATACCATACATTTTTCTGGGGTATAGCACAAAACACGATGGGTACTCATGTCTAGACCAAACATAACACAGAATATATATCACTAGACATGTATTTTTCATGAAAATAGATTTCCATATTATAATTCTTCTCCATAATCTACCCTTCATCATTATCTCAATTTACATCCCTGCTATCTTATTTCCCCAAACCTTGACTTGCAAACTTGGAAAAGATGGAAGAATACTTGCATATGTAATTTAATCTAGTTCGATGTGTTTAGATATCATGTTAAAAACAAATTGAAGCCTGAATCTTGAATCCATTCTGTACATACCCAGATATCATTCTATTCCAAGTTACTAGATCAATTTTTGGCATCATATTGAATTGTTTAGAAGCATCAAACAAGAGTTGACATTTTGAATACAGTCAACAGTGTGTTAGCAATTGGAGAATCCAACACCAACCCACTAGAAAGCCCGCGAAACTGCATAGCAAACAATTCATTTATTCACAGGCACAAATAGACAATATACAAGCATATGTAATTGAATTTAGCTTCACATTTCTCTCACTCATTTTCAAGAAAATTTCAACCGAATATTTTGTATCTCCTTTTTTAACATAACCATCAAACATTACATTCCAGACCGGACTATCTCTTTGAGGCAGTTTATCAAATAATTACCTTGCATCATAAATACAACCATTTTCAGCATAAAACTTAATCAAATAACTCCCCACAATTATATCTACCAAAGAACTCCCATTAATCTAACTCTCTCATGTACTTGTTCTGCCAAACTCACGCTGTTCAAACCACCATAAGATTTAATTACAAGAGGAAAAGTGTACTCGTAAAACAAAAAAGCATACTTAATCAAACCCATCACAGTAAGCGAGTATTGAAACATATATTTCTCATGTAAAAAGCTTCCACACAAAACATACGAGGCCAAAATCTTAGTACCCAGAAGAATATTTTTGACAAGTTCAGTACCACCAACAATGACCAGGGCATGAACTTGCTTATACCTTACCGAACAAGAGCATGTCACGACAAGCTTGCAAGATTGACACAAAATGGTTTGTTAAAGCTTCTTTAGTGCTTAGGAAATATACAAATGGTTTTAGCAAATGTGGTGATGTAGTGTAGTAAATTGATTTTGAAGTGTTGGTGAATTTAACATATGATTTTCTCATACATAGCTTTGTCTAAATCGATTCTAACAAGTTCCTTTCTATGTTATCTATTGTATTCCTGTACTCTTTAGCAGCAAACTATATGGAAGTGTAGTTGGTCTATGAATAATATACGGCTTATGCCTTTCAAGGACCAGAAACATAAGGATATACTCTCGATATCACTTATAATTATTGAAAATTCCAAAATATAAATTGGTTATATTGAAGAATTATACAATAAGTTTTTGGTTAAATTTTAATTTTAAAACATTAATAATGCAAAAAAGAATATATCATTATCTATTTTGGAACATCAAGTAGAATGATTATGCCTTAAAACTTGTAATCCATATAAATACCTGCACTTCAGTAAGACCCAAAAACTAGGCATGGCAAAATGGGGCGGTGAGGCAGGGCGGGGCGGGGTCCCGACTCGACCGGCATCTTTGCCCCGGTAAAAACGGGGCGGAATTCGAGGCAGGCCCGCCTCAAATTTTTTTTTTCTATCCTCTAACTCAATTCTCTCATGCTACTTATATACATAGTACGTAAAATTGACATTTTATATGTAGTTTAGAATATCTTTAATTCTATATAGACTAGAATGAATTATAAATATTGAAAAATATGTTTTATATAATTCATCCTTATTCTTGTATTTATTTTGTAAATTTTAAAATAAAAAAAAACAAAATATAATATAATATTTAATTGTGTAGTTGATACGAAGTGTAAAATATAAAGATTACAATAAAAAATAATATTTAGGTTTAGGGAAAATTCTAAAATTATAATTTAATGTTTCTAAAAAAAAAGTTAAATGGGACAAATGGGGCGGGGCAGACCCGCCCCGCTCCAAGAAACTAATCTGGGCGGGGCGGGGCAGGGCAGACCCGCCCCATTTACATGCCTACCAAAATCTCTTGCCAATTAAAGTCTGCAAGTGTCCATACCTTCGAAATCAAATGCATAAAAGCAATGGGAGTTTCAAAATATAATGTTAAAAATGAAAACGAAATTTGTCATAAATTCGAACACAACAAATGAATGAAAGTACTGACAATTAGAAAAGAAAAACAACAACAACCAAATTTGGCGAGTTTAGAAATGCGCAGTTAAAATTAAAAGATTTTATTTTTTAAGTAAAAATAAAAAATAAAATCTTTACAATTTAAATTTTGGGAAATTTACATGAGTACCTTTACAAAATAAAATGAATAAAATTAATAAGTTAAGCCAAACTATTTACAAAAAAGTTTTGGAGAAAAATAGCACGAAAATGTGTGATTTGAATAATTATTGATGCAAATCGCAAAAATTTAAATTCACACCTATGCACTTGGAGTTTTTCTCACAAATTATACATCTATGGGGTGTATCAATTTTTATTTATATTTAACTAATCAAAATAGGTTCAATTAATTGAAATTCTAGTGTATTTGATGCAATCACCACAGGAAGCTTTCTTTGCTAGTTTGTTGGTGCGTTGGTTCAACTACCATGGGACATGCTTGATTTCGAAGGACTTGAATTTCTTCACCAACATGGCTACTCGATATTGTACTCCATGCGAGGTTATTTTGCATGACATTCTCCATCCCCAAACTTGGATCTTTTTCACTCCCATACTTAGGCAATATCTAACGTGTAGACGAGTGCTTCATAGTCTGTCTCATTATTAGTGGCTTGGAAATCAAGTCGAAGTGCTTCCTTGATCCACAGTCCAGAAGGTGCTTCATACCCAATTTTCTTCCAAATTGTCCAGCTTTTCCATTATGTAAGACTTGAATGAATGAATATTCACAATGAAATCTGCAAGAACTTATCCCTTCTTAGCCTTCTTGGGAGAAAAGTTAATAACATATGCACTGAGTTTTGTAGCCTACTTGGAGAATCTACTAGATAGATCTAGTTTCGCCAGGATTTGTTGGATTGGATAATCAATCAAAACAAGAAATGTGTGGGTCTCAAAGTATTGCTTTAACCTTTTCTTAGTAGTGACAAGAGCTAAAACGAGTTTCTCTAAGATGTTGTTTTTCATATTCAAGCATTTCGCTACAATATAATTCAAGCATTTGTTTTCCATATTCTTCTTGGAAAAACTTACCACAACATCTGACACGGCTAGATACATGTACAGCTCTTGACCTTCTCTCAGGGCAGAGAAGATAGGTGGAGAGCTTAGGTATTGCTTCAAAGTTTTGAATGCTCTATTCTGCTATTCTCTACATCCAATAGACGAGTTTTAGAAGAAAGTTTGGCATTCGTGAAATGAATCAGCTTAGCATAGTGATCTTGCCTGCTATTTTTTTTCACTTTTTGCACAAATCGAGGTTCGATCATCTTAGATAACAAGCTTATTTGGGTCGATTGGCTTTTATCCCTTGCTTGCTCGCAATATGACCTAAGAATTGTCCTAACGCAACTCTAAAGAAACATTTGTTTGGTTTTAATTTCATCTAATGGTGATTTAAAATTTTGAAGCATTCTTCCATATCTTTATTACGGTTAGAATTTTGCTTGGTCTTGACCACCACGACATCGATGTATATTTCCATGATCCTCCTAAGTTATTTTGCAAAAATTATTATAATTTTTGGTACCCCAAAAATAACTTTTATAAGCTCTACCAACCTTAACCTAAATATATATATGTAGACATTATAAGTAATATATAATATATGTGTGATTTTATTCCTACATTTTATCCCATATATTAAAATATATGGAATAGAACCTAATAAACATTAGTTAACTGTAATGACCCTCAAAACATACAAGACCAAAACATGTGGAAATCTAAACTTATACTTTGATTCATTGTACCAAAAATCCATATAAATAAACTTTTAAAAAGATCGCGTGTGCACACTTTTAGTTTAGCAAATAGAAATAAAATTTCTCTTCCACAAAGTTATAGCAAAATGGTTATCCCAAAAGAAATAACAAACTTCCAGCTTTTTCTTTTCAAATGGTGATCCATCCAAAACCTCTCCAGGTCAGGCCACATGTACATATCCACAAGCAAACTTCGGCCCTCACTGCTCCACTTTGCTTTTGCACTTACCTACAACATGAAACAACTAGGTAAGCGAAAACACTTAGTAAGAATAGCCTTGCACACAAATATACTAAACGTAGAAATGGGTTGACCTAAGGTAGATATCACCCGGTCATTAGGTATTGGATAAATTTCCAATCCTATCATACAATTCTCAAACAATAGCCAGACCAGAATCAAATACTTTGATTGTTCCTAACAAACAATGTTACACAAAACATGATAACCTACACTTAGAAAATTCCAGAACATTCAAGATATATAACACATATCATAACTACTCAATAGATTAACAACAAGGGATCTGGGCCTCAACCCGGTTCTAGCATTTATGTCTTACCTCCAACCCGGAGTATATTACCATTGTCCTGACTCCAACCCGGACTATATTTTTACCTTGTCCTGGCTCCACCTCGGACTATATTACCATTTTCCTGGCTGCAATGTGGACTGTATACTTACCATGTCCTGGCTCCAACCCAGACTATATTACCATTGTCCTGGCTCCAACACGGACTGTATACTTACCATGTCCTGGTTCCAACCCATTGTCCTGGCTCCAACCCGGACTGTATACTTAACGTGTCCTGGTTCAAACCCGGACTATATTTACGCTAGGGTTCTGGCTCCAACCCGAGCCTACTTACCATTTAGACGCAGAATGGAAAAGCATTGAAAGAGTAGGCATTAAGCATACCCTGGTCTTAATGACCCAAACAAAACTAGTGTAATATACTACTACAAGCACACACTAGTATATTCATGTTGTAGCCAAGAAAGAGAAAAGCTAGCTTACTTGGAGTTCTTAGCTCCCAACTGGATCTTTAACACTGCTATTCGTTTTCCTTTTTCACGATTAATGTAATTATTACAGTGTACTCAAATTAAACAATGACATACTCTTATAGCTAATATTCTATGATAGCTACAAGCAATAAAATTTTCTTAGAGACTCTATACTTTAGCCTCTTAAACACCTTACAGTGTATAAGGCCAGATTTCGTTTCAGTCTTTACAGTAACATGAGAAAAGCGGCCTCACTGCACACGCTCTCCATGCCGTGCATATTAATATTCTTTAACTAAAGAACTATCTTATCGGATAACTCGTATTTTGGTTTTAAAAAAAAAAGAGTTTTACTCAACTCATAACTTTAGAAAAATACCAACTTGTTGTCCTCTTACGAAAGTTTACCGTTTTCTATCATTTACCAAAATAACGCTTTTTGACCCTTTACAAATAATATCTGACAATGTTATCCCGTTCTCTTAAAGGTTCTACAAAACTCCAAACTCCTATTTTAAACATTTTTATCCATAACCCAGGTTCTCTTTTTATGATATTTTTTAATAGAAGGGCAATTGGACCCTTAACTTATAAAATGGTCAAAAACAACTTTTTATTAAGGTTCAAAATTCCCACTTTTCAATTTTTAGGGAAAACTTAGAAAACTTATTTCTCTTAAACGTTAACATATTTTTCTCTCAAATTTTACAGGAGTCCTTGTACACATCGTAACTAATTCCCTTCAAAATTTTATAATTTTTGGGATGGAAAAACCCATTCGAATTTTTAAAGCAATCCGGGTAGTGCCTGCTGCCCAGAAGTTTTTTCCCAAATTCTATGGTAACTTTGAAAATTTATTTCTCGTACATCGTAGCCCAGTTATTTATGATATTATACAGGGATCTTTAAACATGTCTATATTAGCTTCCAACAAAATTTCATAATTTTTAAATTATTAAACTCAATAAAATCTTTAAAGCCATCTGACCAGTGCTTGCTGCCCAAAAGTTTTGTTTCTAGATTCTAGGGAAAATTTTGAAAAATCATATCTCTTATACCTTAACATATTTTCGTCTACAATTTTACAGTGACCCTTAGGCATGTTTAAGTGACCCTTAGGCATGTTTAAGCTAACACCTTGCCAGATTTCATAGCTTTTTTATTAGTAAAAACCGTTCAAAAGTCAAAACAATTTGGATAGTGCATGGTGCCCATAAATTTTCCAGATTTACATTAAAATTCCAAAATGTTCATAACTTGGGTTTGAAAATTCCTTTTTACGATTTTCAAAGACCTATCATCAAGTAATCACAAAGAACTATGAAACTACACAAATATTTTTCACAAACAGAGGCAGTGGAGTGAGATCTGACCTGTTGGAAGCCAGACCACCAAATTTTTGCAACATGCATTTTCATTCACACTCAATAACAACAAGTTTTCTAGCATAAACCCTAGCCACATGCATGTATAAAAATCATCATAACACACAAAAATCTCACCCTTACGCATAAAATAAGCTCAAAAACTATTGAAATACCATATACAACCAGATCTACAAGAATCACCATAAAACATAAAGAACTCAACCATAGATTCTACCTTTCGAAGCCCTAGCTTGGACATGTGT